>NW_022900930.1:40374531-40411372 GCF_012274545.1 Fukomys damarensis | reverse complement strand
TCGCGCCGGGGACGCGGCTGCTCTGGGGCTTGTTTTGCTTCGTCGCCACTCTGTACCCCGATCCTTGGGGCCGCTTGAGTTTGCGACGTAAACGCCAGGGTCTCCTCACTGTTCTCCTTTTCGCGCTTTCTTTGTGTTTGCTGGTGAGACAGACGGGTCAACTTTTTGGCGTTAAAGTTTAGGGGGATTTGATTCACCCTTCAGCTTTGCACACCTAAGACTTGCAAGAAAAGCCCGAGGACTCGTTCTTGTGTCAGGATCAGAAAAAGGAAAGCATTAGAGAGGACCTGAGGTGATGATTTTGCTCTGCCCAGTAAGCTGTCGTCTTCAGGGAAGATCACGTTTCCCTGTCAGAAAGAAAGAGGAAGAGAAAAAGAGCGAAAGAAAGAAGGAGTAAACTTACATTGAGCGAGCCAACACACAAGGGAAGATTATTTGATGTAATATTCCCAGTAGCTTTTAGAACATTTAAGTCGTTTTGTTTTACAGGCATTTGACTTTATCCACAGATGTCGGCTGTATGTCCTGGCTAATGATGTTCTGAGATTTTATAAAAAAGAATTTAACCAGGTTAGAGACTGTGGGTTTAGGATATTGTCAGTGACTTCAATAATGAACGTTTGTTTTTTGCCATTTCCCTCGGACCCCTAGGCAGAGGATGTAATGGGCACCACAATTTCATTTTCCGGAGACTGGTTTCATCTCCCGAGACCAGTGGGATTTCTGCTTCAGAATAAGCCTTGAGTAGGTCCAGATGTTGGTATAGGGAAGAGGGAGATCTGGAAAATTACTGTAAGTGGGATTTTGGCAACAAATGCTGCAATTCATTAGTTGTAATTGAGTCGGCAAAGGCTTCTGCCAAGCCGGATGGCCAGGTAGGATATACAGGGTTTCTGCTTTCAAGGAGTTTGCTTTCTGGTGGGAGAGACTCCTGCAGAGGTTCTGTGTAGGACCCCAGAGGAAGCAGAGGGTCTGGCTTGGAAGCCACCAGAGAGGAGGTGGCAGTGAAGGGGAGGGGTTGGTTGTTTTTTGTAAGAGGTGGGGGAAACGATGTTCCCTGCCTAAGGGGAGGAAACTCACTTTCTATTCTCTTTCCAACAAATACTTTTCTTTCCTTTCTTAAAATATCTGCAAATTCCCTATAGAAATTCTGGAGTGATTTGATAGGCATTGTTCATAAGCCAAGCCACCCGTGGTAATGGATGGGTTCATTTCAGTCTTGGTTAGGAGGTTAGAAATGAACTCAGACATCACAGAGGGCAAAGCAGGGATGTTGTGAAAGCTGATCTGGTGACAAGTCTGTGTACCTTCGTATGTGATTCAGGCACAGAGGACTGGCGGCCTAGTCTCACCTTCTTGTTCAAGGGTCTCAATATTTGGGAGTTTTCTCAGGGTGGTCTGGGCTGTGCACAGAGGTCCTTGGCTTTCCTCTGGAGGCCTTTATTTATCTTCTATGCTGGAGATTGAACCCACGGCCTGATGCAAGATACGCATGTGGTCTGCCACTGAACTACATCCCCAGCCACAGCCTGAGTTGTTTTATAGTTTAACCAGCTGGGTTTATTAAGAGAAGTACAGGTTCCAAACGAATTTCCCTGGAGCATTCCTTCTCAGGGTTCATGTCTTGACAGGCTTGTACTGTTGCTGATATTGTATATAGATTTAGGGATTAAATGGTAGCTTTTGAAAGAGGGTGTTCCTGAGGACCTTTTTTTTTTCCCCCTCGGTACCGGGGATGGAACTTGGGACCTTGTACTTGCAAAGCAGGCGGTAGAACCACTGAACTAAATCCCTGGCCGCTGAGGACCTTTTCCAACCATCTTCTAAAGACACTTTTCTCAAGCACCGAATTCATGCTAGTTGTAGTGACTGTTGGAGTTTACAATGGAAAAAAAGGGGCTAATTGGTAGTATTTATTTATTTATTTATTTAGACAAGTTTTGGCTTTGTAGGGCAGGCTGACCTTGAATTCAAGGCAATCCACCATGGCCGGGAGTAGCATGTGTTTACTTGGGCTGGGGATGTAGCTCAGTGGCACAGTGCCTGCCTGGCAAGTGCGAGGCCCTGAGTTCAATACCTGGTACAAAAAAAAGTTGTTCTTAAACAAAAATTATCTGATTTCTGTGCCTCATTTGAAAGTAAGATATAACTCATAACTTCAGCAGTGAATCTTTGCTTCTGCTATCTTATTTACATAAAAGTAGCCCATGTCCTTGCAGGACTTGTTTGCTCTACCAAAAGATTTTTTTTAAAACTTGGCCCAGAAGGTCAACAAACTGGGTGCCAGTAGCCTAGTTGGTGCCAGTGGACAAGAACTTTGTTGAGGTTCCAGGGACAGAGGTGGTAGAGCGTTTTCTCTTTTGTGGACACCTGTGGGGTTGAAGAAGCCTTCAGCTCCTCTCCTCTTCCTCTTCCTCCATGGGGCTCACTGAACAGCAAACAGCTCCTTACCGCTTCTGACCATAAATCAGTAAGATGAGTCGAATGTATGTTCTTGATGGATATTTTAAAAATACTATTCTTGGAGTTAGGAGTTTGGGGTTTGTGGAAACATCTCATTTTGACTCGAGGCTGTGGCTCTTTTCTTACATAGTATTTTCATGTGGATCTTCTGAGAAGCAGATATTCCTTTAAGTTTTATCTCAAGTCCTCACTTTTGGAAAATATTTATTTTAAGTAATGTGTTTCAGGCATAGTGCATGTTACAATCATAGCTCGTACTTATTGAGTTCTTACATGGAGCATCTTCTTTATTTCCCCTGACAACTCATAAGGTCAGTCCCGTCATCATCTCCATTCTGAAGTCTAGGGGTTAAATAATTAACTTGAAATCCCACAGCTAATAAGTGAATCTAATTTTCTTAACTTCTGTGTTTGTATGCCCTTAGAATTAGCATCATGTGGAGCAGAAATTCAGATTTCTGGCTCTCATAGTTAGATTCTTTGGGTCATGGAATTTGAAAATTGGATGACTAATTCATCAGTAGCCATTATTCTATAGATTTGTTGGCTTAAAGAGTGGGGCTATTTTTGTTGCTTGGTTGAAGAGATGGAAGTTGTGTACTTTCTTATAAAAATATGTAAGGAGTTCCTTGTGGTTGTAAGTGGGTAATTGGAAAAAATAATGAAGCATGGGCTGGGGATTTAGCTCAGTGGTGCTGTTGCCTGCCTGACAAGCATAAGGTCCCGAGTTCGATCCCTGGTATCAAAAAAAAAAAAAAAAAAAAAAAAAAGAATAAATCAGATTAACAATTTAAAGATGAATTGAAGGCTTACTTATTTTAATCTCCAATACAGCACCTTAGAGAAGGATGTAGACATTTGTGGGCAGTAGTGTTGATTTGGAGAAGGCTGCTTTTCCTCGTTATTTCTTCCCAGGATCTGGGGCCTACAGGCTGTTGAGAAAAGGAGTCTGAAACAATAAGGAAGAGGACGGGCCTGATCAGAGGGCATTAATAAGAGTGGGCAACAGCTGCTCTCTGTTTCTCTGGCCTTCTGTTCTCAAACCTTTGCTAAAAAAAACTGAATTATAGAAGTGGAGCAGCTTTTCTCTCCTGTGGCCATTGGTTGGTGGACATGAGGAGTAGAAAATGTTCAAAAGCAGCTGTAGTTTCTTTTGTTTGGATCCTGGGAGATTACTGGCTATAAGGGGCAGTGGGACTGCTTTTTTTCTTTTTGTGTACAAAAACCCACATTAAAATTAGATTTTTTGGAAAAATCTAACTTTCCGAGAAGCGATTTAATAGGTGGGATAGATTGAGACACAGAACACTGCAGGAAAGGGGAATCTAGCTGTAAGAGTACACAAATGATGTAGTTAGATGCGTGCTGTCCTTGGGGTTGTATTATTTTCTGGCAAATTTTTATTGGAGACATTCTAAGAAATTGGCAGCAGGCTGTGTGATTGTCCAGAGCATCTCCGCTTTCCTTCTTTTCTTTGCCCGTGAAAGCTGCAAGTAGTGGGTATTGAAGAAACAAGATGTTTCTTTGGGTCTGAAACTTTTTGTTTGAATATTGAAATTCCCTTTGGCTAGATATTTATGCTTTGTACATTTATTTTAGTGGCTCCAAAGAGTCCATGAACTGCCTGCCTCAGCATACTTATTTCCCCTTATCAAAGCCTCTTATGAGGAAAATTAAAAAGAATTCATTGGTTTCTGTGAGTTAATATCTCTAAGAAATTCCAGGCCCAAATTGAAATTGACATTTTTATGCAATTCACTCATCCATTCGTTTATTAATTCAGCAAATATTAGGTACTTATCATATGCTGAGCTTGAGCTCTGTGTTAGTCTCTGAAAAATTTTATTCACTGCCCTAAGAAAACCTGCGAAGAACATGCAGAGTCCATTGGGAAATCCTTCTGAGAGACATACTTCACAATCAGGAAACACCTAAATTGCTGTACTTACAAACTCAGACCCTGTGAACTTTTAGTCAATCAGTGAAGGTACTCTGAGCTCTGTTCAATGGAGCTTTCTGCTTTGGTGGAAATGTCCTTTGTCTTTCTTAGCCTTGTGTGGCTTTTGAGTACCTGAGATATAGGTAGTGAGAGGCAACAGCTGCATTTTAAAATCTTACTCAAGTTCGGTGAATTTAAATAGCTTCAAGGTAATGGGGCCACTGTATTGCCGGACATATTAATGGACTCTCATTTCCCTCCTGGTCATCTGGCTGCTTGTGGGTATTTACCTACTAGGCTTTGACAACTTTTGAGTGCTGTGCATATTAACCCATCATGTCTGATAAGCACGAAAGTGGTGAGAGTGTATGGGAGGTGTGGGACCTTACGGGAAACAAAAGTAGATGGTCACTGAAAATGAGAGGAGAAATGTCTTATTTGACAGTAGAAGCTGTTGTAAAAATACATAAACACATTTTGTCCAGGTAGCATATAATTGACAGTATTCAACAAGATGGAAGACAAACTGATAAAATGAGGAAACTTCTGAGCCTGGTCTGAAATTGAGGGGGTGGTTGGGTGTTTTCTTCATTGTTGTTGTTGTTGAATTTAACGAAATGGTGAAAACCCTACAGTTGACTTCTGGTTTTGAGCATTTCCTGCAAGCTCCAGGTCCCCTTGGAATCTGCATGGGATCCCGGTGACTGTCCTGCTGGGCAGAGACAGTGAGCAAAGCAGCCAGGCCATTCCTCAGATACCTGCAGAGCTGTCTGGGAGGCTCAGAAAATTCTCAGTGCAGAAGAAGCTGACAGGGAAAATGCCTGGCTGGCATACGGATTAGCGAGGAGTGTGTTGGGTTTTAAAAGTAGTTAAGAAAAGAAATTTCTGTATCATGGTTCAGGATAGAGAACATCAATGAGGCCACAGGTCAGAGAAAAAAGTCTTAGTCTACATCCCTAGATACCTTTTAGTGTCAGCTCTTGGGTTCTCTTGGGTTTCTTCAGGGCTTTTTTTTTTTTTTTTTTTGGATTCGGAGATCGGACTTGAGACCTTGTGCTTGTGAAGCAGGCGTTGGAACCATAGAGCTAAATCCCCAGCCCTGCCTGTTTTTAAATTGGGTTATTTGTCCATTTATTATAAAATTCTAAGAGTTCTTTATATATTCAGTCTCTTAGGACATATACGCTTTGCAAACATCTTCTGTTCTGTGGTTTATCTTTTTGTATTCTTATTTTGTCCTTTAAATATGTGTTTTTAATATTTGTTGAAGTGAATTAGTAAAATAAGATGATATGTGTAATGAAAAATATTTTTTTTTTGTTTCTGATGTTGAAAAAGGACAGATTTAACCTTTGTCTACCCTTTTTGGGAGGACCATGGAGCTCTAAAGACTTCGTACTTTTATGTTTATTGGAAGCAGATTCTGGAAGCCATTTCTCTGGAGACTACTTGCAGAAGATACTGCTCTCCTGGATATGTCAGGGACATACTTAGAAGGAAAAGGACAGCCTACCTAGTAGACCTCCATGCTCTTTTTAGGTCCTATAATTTAATCTCTTAAATAGTGTTTCCCAAACTTGCCTATGGTGAGAATCACGCTTTAGATTTCTGGGGCCCCGTGAAGATTCTGGTCCAGTACTTCTGAAACTGATTTAACCCAGCTCTGTCACCCAGCTGTGACAATAATAAACTGTCATGGTTGTCTTTAGAACTAAATCTCCCTACTAAGTGTGGCTTCCAGGTGACAAACCTCCCTGCCTCGGATGGTTAGGAGGAGTTGATTCAGACTGGCTGCTCTGCTCACTGCAGCCCTGGTCAAAAGAGAGCCTTCCCTCCTCCTGGTTGTAGAAATGGTTCCTAAAAATTTAAACCAGGTTCACACTGTCAAGTTGTAGCGTTGCCGCCACCCTCTTGAACGCAATCCTTCTCTCTTCTTCCTGCTTTTTAAGATGTGTTTATATTTTCTTGCCATTGCTGAATCCCACAGGTGCACAGAACTCCATGAAACCCAGTGGGAGAAATGGGTGTGGAAAGAAAAAAAGTTAGGTCACATTTTACATAATCTCTGTACTTCTCTTGTTTGGGGCACTTGGTTTGAGTTTCCTGAAAAATTTAGTAAATGTAAAATTAGAGAGGCTCATTTACTTGTCTTTCCCGTAAAGGACATCTGGTGTTGTCAAGAGACCCTGTGGCCTTGAATTAGTTTGATTTGCATCCTGGCTCTGTCACCTAGCTCTGTCACCTGAGGAAAGTTATTTTAACATCTCTGTGATTCACTGCCTCATGAGCTCATGGAATACCTCACTGACATTTAATGTTGGGAAGGGCACAGAACAGTGCCTGAAAAACATTAAGTGGCAGTAAGTGTGACCTGGATGGCAGATTATACTTGCCTGGGTGGGGGGCAGAATTGTTATTGCCCTTCTTAAAGTCACTCATCTATAAAATGGTACAACTGGCTTTTCAGGTACCTTATAGGAGTGCTGTATAGAGGCCAGCAGAAAATTCCAGTAATGTGTGGTTCTTTGGCACAGAGTAGTCATTCAGTAAATGTTTGTTCTGTGATGAGTTAACCACCACAGGCTATTAAATAGTTATGTACCGGAACCCTCCCAAGAATATGTGGACAGAGGAAGTACTCTGATGTTTTGCCTTCTCTAGAGGTGGAGTAGAATTTCCAGAGTCAGCTGAATTTCTGGCCTCGTCCTTTTTCTCACTGTTGGCTTCATGGTGGGCCCTTGTTACATCTCTTGTTTTGAGGAAGTCGACCACAGCTTTGCATTTACCCTTCATAAATTGCAAGCTCCAGATGTAAGGCTGTCATTGTGACTCTTGCAAATGACAACCTACGGTGCAAAGATGTGACCGCGACTGTCCTCAACCTGCTCTTTCCATGTAGGCCGAAGCTTCTGATAGAAGTAGATGAGAGCACGGGCTGTTTTGCCTAGTCGAATGTAACAGTTTCAGAGACCTGTTGCTCTCACCCTTGAGGTTTTATGGTATGTTTTTCATTCTTAGTGCATTTCTTCCCACCTTCCTGATGGATCTCCTATGTCAGTTGATGGTCTTCGGTATTGCTGGGTCCTGTTTGGGAAAAAAGAATTCAAATAAACCACAGCATACTACGGTGCAACTGGAGCTCAAGTAATGATATGCAGTTTATAGATTTCAAAGAACTTGATAGGCTTAGGGAAATTAAAGCCGACATTAAAGAGGCATTAGTAAAATACATATACCTGTGCTTACATAGTGAGAAGATAGTTCTATAGTCACGTGAAAGTGAGGTCACAGGGGAGTTAGAACAGAATGATAATTTTATTTTCTTAAAGTAGGTGGTGTATACAGGAGTATTTGCATCATGAATCCTGATGTTGTACAAATATTTTGTGTTTTATTTTGCCTCTAGTGAAAAACAATTTTAAAATGAACTGTTTGTCAATAGAATTCTTTTATGGTCATTTAATATGTTATTTCTTTCTTTCTTTCTTTTTTTTTTTTTTTTTTTTTTTTTTTTTGTGGTACCAGGGATTGAACTCAGGTCCTTGCTCTTGCAAAGCAAGTGGTGGAACCACTGAGCCAAATCCCCGGCCCTAATTCGTTATTTCTAAAGTATTGCATTTAGCATTTATGGCATAGCAACCCTCAAACCTATGCTTAACCTATGCTTAATTATTTTATATGATGCTTAACTTACATAATTTCAGTAGCAAATATGGTTGGCACAAGTTGAACCCCCCCGAAACCACCCCCTCATGGTAGAAACGGAATTTCACGAGCTTGCTGGTCTTGATTACCAGCCTTGAGCACCAACAATGATGAGCAGGATCCAGGGATTAAAGAGTGGCTGTTCTTCTTGGACACAGTTAATCAGAGGCTAGTTAGAAGCTGCTATGTATGTAACTTCAGAAACAAAAGCAAACTTGATATAGTATACGCAAAGTAATATTGTTATGCTATTAGTATTAAGGTAGAGAAGTTAGAATTCTTTTTGGTTTGTTTTGAAATCAGTTTTAGCTCTGCCTCACATTGCTCTTGTATACAAAGCTATTTCACTCCTGAGTAATTTATTTCAACATCTAAATGGGTGCTGAAATTATTTTACTTTTCCTTTTACCTGGAAGACAATTTTAAGTTCTTTTAAAATGTGGCTTATAGGGCCGGGGATTTAGCTCAGTGGTGCTCCTGCCTGCTTCATAAGCACAAGGTCCTGAGTTTGATCCCCTGTACCAAAAAAAAAAAAATATATGGTTTATAAAAATATGAGCCACTGTATTCATTTACAGCATTGAGCATGGAGCACACTATGAAATTACAACACAACATTAGAAGCATTTTTCCTGGGTCTCACTTAAGTCCCAAGGTTCACTGAAGATGGGCTACACCCACATTTTATACAGCATAAGCATAATGTGCCTGCCCCTTGCATCATATTTTCTCTTTCATCTGAAGGAATCAAAGTCCACTATATTGGCCTGGCCGCTTTCAGTTGCTTACAGAAAGGGTGTACATATTGGGCCCCATCATTTAAATGTCCTCCAGCGTTTTGAGAAAGCCTAGTATCCTTTAAGTCTTTTAGTGTGTCTCTGAGTTTACAGCCTTTTTCTTTACAGTGAGATTTTGTGTGAGATTAAATTAATTATCAAATTGGAGCAGTTTTGCTTTTCCCATAATAACTGAATATGTATAAGCATACAAAGTGACCTATTTACATACAATTAGTTTCTTTGAGAAAGCTACAAGGTTTATTTATTGTACTAAGTCTTAGTAGCTTCACTGTCATCTTTCCTCTAGTCAAGATTCCTTCAAAAAATATTGGTCTAAGTTCCTGTATTTTAGGTGCTAGGGATACAGTGGTCAACAAAACAGACCAGAAGAAGTTTTGCTCTTTTCCGGTGAGAGGGACTATCAGTGGTGTGAAGCCTTTCCGGGAAAAATAATGCAGAAGAAGGAGGTTGGGGTGGGTGGAGTTGCAGTTACAAGTGGGATGGTCAAGGATGCCGTCAGTGATAAAGGACCTGAAGAGGGGGAACAGGGGACCCTGAGGCCGTCGTGCTTCCTGCTTCCTGCCTACAGCAGCTGGAAGACCAGTGTGACTGAGGAGGGAGTGGCAGGAGCAGATACTGGAGTTCTAGAGTGAGCAGAGAACTTTCAGATAAAAATGTACAACGAAGTGGGATTAAAGAAATACAGATAGGTAGAAAGGAGAGGCAGAAACTCAGCATTTCGTCTCCCGCATTACCTTAAAACTCTGGATGTGATCCCTGCTCACCTCTGGGTAGTGTCTGTGTATAAGGTTTATGAGCACTAAATTTATCTAGTCTTTCTCACTCACTTGCCAGTTTTCACAACGTGCAGTTCCAGACCTCCCCCTAAAAATCTCCGGCTCTTGTCCTCAGCCTGTGATCACCTGCCTTCCAGGCAAAGCAGAGCCTCATCGACTGCCCCATGTGGGGTTGTCTTCTCACCTTCCCTCATGTGGGAGCAGTTACCCCACGAGGGCACAAAGGCAGCACCTCCTTTGGCAGCAAAGACAGTCATCTCATGGGAACCGTGTTGCTCTCAAGCCATTAAGATTCCTCTGGAGTTGTGGAAACCAGAAAGACGATAGAATGATCCTTAAAGCTGTCCTTGTATTTTTGTTAGCTGATAGCCTGATCTGTGCAGTATGTCCCTCATGGTATTCTGGTACCATGGTATTCTTTTCATGTCTTCCTTTGCTGTCTAACTCTGCCTGGTAAACCTATCTGTGCCTTTCACGGATGTGTCCTGAAATTATTTTTCTGTAATGGAAGTTAGCAAAACTACAATCAATTTCATTGTGAGTGTGAACTGAGCTCTCTGTCTCCTCTTTGGGGGACCTCCTTGGACCCATCTGGTAACAACATGACCTAACCTGTGGTTTTAGAGGGTACATGGCTGCTGTGATAACAGACTACAGTGAGAAGGACAGACATAGGCAAACCAGTGAGGAAGCTGTTGTGCAAGGGTGGAGGCTTGTATCAGAAAGGTATGCTATGAAGGTAAAATGGGAAAGATGTTTTGATTGAATGTGGGGTGTGAGTGAAAGAAGTCCAGGGCAACTTTTAAGATACTATGCTGTGCAGCTTGAGGATGGAATTGCATTAGCTGAGATAGTAAGAAGCTGATTTTTGGAGTGTCTTAGTTACTTTCTCAATGCTAGGACAAAATACCCTACATCCAAAAGCTAAAGGAGGAGAAGTTTACTTTGGCTCACGTTTTTGGTTCATAGTTGCCTAGCTCCAAGGCAGAAAGGCATGGTGGAACGCTCTGGTGGAGGAAAGACGCTCCGCTCCCATCATGGCAGCCCGGAGGCAGAGAGAAGTGGGGGCCATGCCCTTCTGGATCAGGCTCCCAGTGACTTGCCTTTTCTGAGCAGACCCAGCCTCCTCACAGGAAGTCAGCTATAATTCCCCAAATCCAGTCATTTTTCAAATGCCCCACCTGTGAGCACATGAGGCTATGAAGGGAAGGGGGGTCCTCTCGATATAAACAGTGACATGGGGTAAAGATCAGGAGCTCAGTTTTGGAGATGTCTAATAGGCAGTTATATATGTTTGTCTGGGTTTCAAGAGAAAGCTCATGTCTAGAGATAAACATTTGGGACTTGTCAGAATATATAGACGGGATGAAATCAATAACCGAGTAATTGTCAGTGGAAAAGAAAAGAGGTTTAGGATCAAGAAGCTGGGCTATTTTTACACTGATGTTGGACAGATAAGATTTAATAAAGGAAAATGAAAGAAAAGCGGCCAATGAGGAAAATCAAGAGAGGGTGGTATCTTGGGAGTCAGGTGAAAAAGCTGCTTCGAGGAGGGTGAGTCAGATGTTCCTTAAGGGTCAAGGAGAAAGAGTGTCCAGTGAGAAAGGAGCCAGGGATTCGGCAGTGGAGAGGCCGTGGGTGAGCTCGGTGACAGCAATTTTGGCGATGCGGTAGGAACTGAATTTTGATCAGTGAGGATTCAAGAGAAAGCAGCAGTAGAGAAACGGAAACCTCAGATGGAGACCACTATTTTAGGGATTTTTGCTATAAGGAGAAGTTGAGTGATGTCTTCAAAGGGAAGAGTGGGATCCAGAGACTTTAAAATGGGGAAAATAGTACCATGTTTGAATACTGATGGGAAAGACAGCAAAGGGGAAAGAACGAATGATCGTTCGTGCAGGACCACAATTCCCATTCAAAAGAATGTTGGTTTAGTAAAGAGCCAAAGTCGCCCCCCACCGATTTTGTAAAGACTGTTTTTCATGCTCCCACATTTTTATCTCCTCATCTCTATAAAAACTCCAGACTTTTTCTTGTGTCTATGCCTTTAAATAACGAGTTTTTGGCTGTGCATAGTTTGTGCTCACTTTATTCAATCCAGAGCAGTCCTCAGCTGAGATATGCATGGGCCTGAAGTACAATGCGTCCACACTTTCTCTGGAGCTTAAGGCCTTTTTTATTTATTTTTTCCCTTTTTTGAGATTGGGTCTTGATGTGTAGCCCCGGCTTACTTGAACTTGGGATCTTCCTGTCCCAGCTTCCCAAGTGCTGGGATTATGTGCCTGTGCCACTGTATCTGGCAGTAACGGATGACTTCTTTAGCTCTTACCTGAGGCATTGATTCCCCATCATCTTTTAAAGCAGTGGTGGCGAACCTATGGCATGCATGCCTCCCTCAGTGGGCTGTTTGTTGCCATTCAAAGCTCTGAAAGGTTTGCTATCAGTGTAAAATATACATGGATCTTGTTTTCCAAGAATTTATTCAGTCAACAAAATGTTCATTGTGTGCATTATATACATATAATGCCCTGTGTTTACAGTTTGCAACCACAGGGCAACAGATGCATAAAAAGACTTTAAAGAGGGCTGGGGATTTGGCTCATTGGTTCCCCTGCCTGCCCCGCAAGTGTAAGAACCCGAGTTCGATCTGTGGTACCAAAAAAAAAAAAAAAGAGAAGAATTTAAAGAGACAGGTGTCTCTGCATCACAGGTGGATGAGCAGCTGCTTCTTTTTTCTTTTTTTTAAAAATTGAGTTCATTGGTACATTCTAGGTATACAGTACAGTTACATTCATTACTGAGATCTTGTACCTTTACGTGACAGGTCTTGGTTCTCATTTTCCTCCAATACCCCTGTCCTCCCTTCACCCACTCCACCCCCTCCACCTTTCCTTCCCTATTTACGAAGACTTTGTTTCCATGTTTTCCTTTTCTCATATTTTTTTTCTTTTCCCTTATTTCCTTTCTCCTATCCTTCCCAGCAGCTGCTTCTTAGATGTCGACAGGCGAATCACCTGGGGACATTGTTGCAATGAAGATTCTGATCCTGTAGTCCTGCTGGAGGGCCTGAAATCTGCATTCCTAATAAAATCCCAGATGATGCCAGGGATGGGACAGCACCTTATTTTTAGTTGAAGTGATCTTAAGGGCTTATCCCCCCTGCCCATTTTGCTTCTGTGCTTGTACTTTCTCTGTTACTATTTTCTTACTGGGTCTTCCTCTAGCAGAAACTTCATTAACTCAGAACAGTGCAGCCTACCAGCATCTGGGTGTTTTGTTTAGTAGTTGCGAAGCTAAAGAGAGTTCCAGCAAGTTCCATTCTTATTATGTAGAGAAGGCCAGCGTTCTGTGTGTCTTTTATATCCCAAGACCATTTTCTTCCTAGACTGCTGAGCCTCCCGTAGGCTTTGAGACTACTGGGGTCATTTGTGACTTCCCCTGCTGTCTGTGTTGTAATGCACTGGAGACTCACAGCTACAGTTAAATCTCTTCAGTAGACATCTCCCTTGTTGGAAGTCAGTCCTCTGGCTTTGCTATATAAGTAAATTTGGTCATCTTGTACAAAGTAGAATAAATCTTTAAAATTTACCACGAGTTAATAAATCTTCTGGGATTGGCCTAAAATTGAAGAGCTACTTACCAAAGGAAATTTAGATGAAGGAGGTGAGGATGAGTTTCAGACTAATATATATAAGCTGAAAATGTAGGTACGTTCTGCATTTAGTTTCTGCTATAATTTAGAGCCTATATCTTTCTTGAAATTAATATTTATAAGGTGTATTTTAAAGTCCATTAATATTTGTCTTGTCCAATAGAACAATAATGAGAATGACATATATAATTAAAAATTTTCTGGTGTGGCTACATTGAAAATGTGAAAAGGAACAGTAAATGTAAATGTTTATAGTTGTGGTCTAGCGATTGAACATAGGGCCTTCCCACTGGCCCAACTCTTGAATCGTTTTTTTTTACTTTTGAACTTGAAACAGGGTCTTGTGAAGTTGCCTGGGCGAGGCTCGACGTTGCTATTCTTCTGCCTTGGCCTTTTATGTAGCTAGGATTCAGGTTTGTCCCACCATGCCCAGTAAATAATGTGTTTTCTTTAACCTACTATATTAAAAATACTGCCACTTCAGTATGTTATTCGTATAAAATTACTGAGATAATTTATATTCTCTTTTTGTACTGTGTCTGAGAACCTTGGCGTGAATCTGGTGCTCACAGCACATCTGCCATATTTCAGGTGCTAACTGTTCCCATGTGGCTGCCATATTGGCCAGCACAGATATGCACAGAGCAGTTGCACATACGAAAGCACAGTTTTATTTCTTCATTTTGTTATTCTTTGTGAATGTCAACATGTGATTTGTAAAGTAATGGCATATCGGGTTAAATATTAGACCTAGAGAGGAATTTTTTTACTTTGACTTCAAAGTCTACCCTAAAAATGAATGGGTGTATGAAAAACAGATGATTATAAATATGCAAAGTGTACTAAGCTATTTGTTGCTTTCAGCAGTGGCTAACAAAATGAGGGCCTGTATAAGTGAAGAATGGTGGGGACTCTCAGGAATGTTTTAGCAAAATTATTGATTTGTTTCTTGATACAACAACTAAGTAGAAGTTACAACAGTAACATCACTAAGAGTTTTCAAAAGGTGAGGGGACTGTGCCAAACAGACTTCATAGCCTTTGTCACTTGATTCCCCAAAGCCACTGTAAGGTGGATCCTATTGTCATGATGTGTGTGTGTGTGTGTGTGTGTGTGTGTGTGTGTGTGTACTGGGGATACATTTGTAATTTTAAATTTCCAGACAGGATCTTCCTAAATCCCTAAGTTGCCAGGCTGGGCTGGAACTTTTGATTCTCCTGCCTCAGCCTCCCAAAGTGCTGGGATTATAGGCACACACGACTCATATTTTATAGGTGGGGAGCCTGAGACCAGAAATCATAAATCATTTGTCCTTGGTCCCTTATATAAATGGCCAATCTAGGATTTGAACTTCAGGCAACTTTGCTGAGCTCCCTTCCTTAGACTCTGCTAGACTGTATCCTCAAGCGTAGCTAGGTAACTTTATTGCACCTTTAAACCTCATGATTGAGTTTAAGTGTTCTTTAGTTGTTAAACAAAGTGGGATCGTTTGATTGATAAATTCCATATATTTTGGAAAGTTATTTATTTTTATTTTCTAACATGTAGTAAGTTTATTGAAGATCATGGGTTGTTGGCAACAGGAGCAGCAGGCAGATGGGCAAAGGGAAAAAGAGCAAAAAAAAAGGGGCGAAGGGGAAATAATGGCAAAGGAAAAGGGCCAACTCTAAATCACCATTCGGTTTGCTGTTAGTTTTCAGTCTTAGTCTCAATTGTTTAATCTTGGTTTCTAGCTGATCTTAATCTAATTTGAGCCTCCATACTTTATTTTCTCCGCCCAGTCCTCCTGTCTTGGAGGAATAATAGCTGACGGTGTATAAAGTAAACTTTCAGTGTTATAGAGAACTAGGGCTTCCAACTTCATTGTGAAGGAGGGCTTGAATACTAATGCAATAGTATTATAATTTATTATACATTAACAGTGATAACAGTAACAACAAAAATTTATTGAGTGATTACTATGTGCCAAGCCTTTTGCTAAAACATCACACTTATTTTTTAAATTTAATCATCAGAATAAGACTAAGGTTAGTATTTATCTTCACTGAGGCTAGAGACAGTTAGAATCTATGAAAATTATTTTATTAGATTATGGGTGTCCCACTTTAAGGTTGAAAAGGTAGGTGAATGGTCAGAAAACCCCATCAGATGAAGAGAGCTTGTGGAAGCTGGAATCTTTAACCTGAGGAAGAGAAGACTTAGATGAAAAGTGGATGTGATCCTTGCCTTTAAGTATTTGGAACAAGAAGTACTGAGGTAAAGAGAAAATTGAGGAATAAGGAATGTACTTTTTTCTCTAAAAGAAAAGAGAATAGTAGGATAACAGATTAGATTCAAAATAAAGAGGAATTTTTAACAGTTAATTTAAAATACTAAACTTTCGCCTGGATGCATTTGGACAGAGACTATGTCACTTCTTGGATAATCGTAGATTAAATATTTGCACTTGGAACGTTTGGATTATACAAGGACAAAAAATTATCTGGTAAATTTTTCCAATGAAAAATCTTTAAATTCTTTCCATTCATTTCGTTTTGTGATTTTTGTAGAAAATTGTGTTTGAAAATCAGATTGTTTTTGTAATACAAAGAATTACTGAGTTGTTTGTGAATTAAGTTGGAGAATGTGATTTAATAATAGAATGTCAAAGCTCAGAAAGACTTTAGAAATGTTAGAGCCTAACCTCATTTTGCAAATGAAGAAACCCAGGAAGTTAAAGGAAAGAAATGAAGGGTGTAGTTGGACAGGTGTTAAGTCAGGTATTGGCTTCCTGTCTTCTGCTTTTCAAAAAATTGTTTGCTAATGTATCATAGACTGGCTAAACCATATAGAGCTGCTGTTTTTCCAGTACTGGGGATGAATTGAGGGGCGCTGTACCCTAACCTAATCCTCAGTGCTTTGTAGTTTGAGAGTCTTGCTAAATTCCCAGCCTGGCTTAAACTGTGAATCTCCAGGGCTCAGCATCTTGAGTAGCTGGAATTACAGGTGTGCCCCAGTGTACCCAGCTCAGATAGCACATTTTAAAAGGTCCCTTTACATCTTCTCTACAGTTAATAATGTAGCCAGAAGTTCATTTTGTTCTCATTGGGGCACATTTGTGTCCTTTCTGATAATCTTATCTGACTGCAGAGCTCAGTGACTTTTCTTTTCTTTTCTTTTTTTTTTTTTGACATCAAGGATGGAACTTGGGGCCTTGTGCTTGCAAGGCAGACCGCAGAACCACTGAGCTAAATCCCTGGCCCTCAGTGATTTTTCTAAAGAAAAGTTTTGTTTCCTTATCAAATAGTTTTCAGTAGAAGGCCAACAGATCTGCTTTTTATTTTTTAATTTTAACTTTTCCTTAACAGTTTCTACCTGCCTTCATTTAGTGTGTCACACCTTTTTTGATCACTGAGCAGGTGCTTGGAATTATTGAAAGTTTGAGATTTGATCTTTATTAGGTATTTAGTAAGTTCATGATAAGGCACTGTTATGACTTGTGTTTGGATGTCCCTACCAAAGCCTCATGCGAGTGAGGTGGGGCTGTTTTGGAGGTGGCTGAATCTAGAGTGTGTGATTCATGGTGCAATGCTAGGCTCTAGAGCACTAGGATTAAGGGTGTAAGTGCTATCTGCACTAAGTAGTCTGAATAAATTAAAAGGGACCTGATGATGCTGTTAAGGGTCCCTTACTGCTTTTGCTACCCTATGGGCAACATGAACTGTTTCTCCTCTGTGATGCCCGTCTGCCTTGTGCCACTCTGCCTTGGAGCCAGCTGATTATGGGCTGGAACCTCTACACATGTCAGCTAAATAACCCTTTTGCCTTTAACTTTGGGTGTCAGGAATTTCATCTCAGCAACGAGAAAAAACTCACTAACACAGACATGAAACTTTTCTATGAGTATAAACCTCTTAACAATACTGTACTGTATACTAGCTTGAAAAGCTTTAAGGCTTCATGATGCAATTGGACAACTTGGGTTTGAATTCCACTGTTGGGCAAATCTGTTCATTTCCCTGAGCCTTAGTTTGCTCACAGGTTCGATGGTAGTCAAACCTGTTTCACAGGGCCTCTGGAAGATTAAATGGTTAAAAGAGGACATCATTGCTTGTGAATATCCAGTGCACTGTACATATTCATTAATAACATAATTATTATGGCATTTTAGTCAAGGAATTTTAAGAATGGGTAAAAATTACTTGAATATAGATTGAGTGTAATTCAGAACCTTAATTTATTTTTAGTTTAGAGCTCAGACAAAATGTCTTAAATGCCTTGTTTAACAATCCTGACGTTGAAGCAATACTTAAAATAATAGCTTTATCTTAGCACTGCACTGTTTTTTTTAAAAAAATACTTTTTTTGGTGGTATTGTGGATTAAACTCAGGGCCTTTTCACTGAGCTACATCCCCAAACCTTTTTAATCTTTAATTTTGCGGCATGGTCTTGCAAAATTGTCCAGTTTGGGTTTGAACTTGTGATTCTTCTGCCTCAGCCCCTCAGAGTGCTGGGATTACCAGCATTTACCACCACAACCAGCTAACACTGATTTGCATGTGTGTGAATTTAATCCTTTTAAGTGTCACTAGCTGTTTTTGTGGGATGATGACTTGGCACCTCCTAAGAGCTCTCCTTGCATAGGCAGTGGTTTAGACCAATTCCTGAGATTAAAGCAGGCTGAGGTCTTGCTATAGGTAACAGTTGACCTATAGCCAGTGGATAGCCAGAGAACTGGTGCATGTGTGTGTGTGTGTGTGTGTGTGTGTGTGTGTGTGTACAATCTCTGTTAGTCAGGATCTTTGTCCTCCCTGAGAGTAAATACAACCTTTCATGACCCTGTAGATGGGTTTACTTCTGTAATGTTTTTGTTTGCATATTTTGCCCTCTGAATCCAATCTGACATTTAGTACTGTATCTGTAGCAGTGCCAGTCAAAAGCATTATCAGTCTGGCTTCCCAGTCTCCAAGGGAGACTAGGAAGAGACCTTCAGAAAACTGGATTGGACCTAGATAATACTTATATTGGTGGTAGCCTATTTTTTTTGGGTTCTGGTTATCAGCTTTTCCCAGCCCAGCTCTGCATCTCATTTTCCTGGGACTTGTGTGTCATCTAGCTGAGCTGATACATTTATCTGGGTTAATGGAAGAGGGTTAGAAGACTATGTAGACATTTTAACTGTCTCTTAGACAAAATTTTGCTTTACCCACCTATTAATTTTTTGAAAGCACTTTATATTAATGTAACCTTGCAGCATTCTTTTTCGTTTACCCATGAGTGAGTGCAGTCATCATAGGAATTATGGATCAGGGAAAAGCTGGGGACACTGAGGAATTTTGGTGAAGGCATTCATGGGCAAATGCAATCTTTTCTTAGGTTGTATAATTAATTTGAAAATTTTCATTTTAAAATGAAAAATTTTAACTTTTTGCCTGATTACAAAAGCAGTCCAGATAATTATAGACAGTTTGAGATATATACATATATCAATAGAAGAAAACAGAAAAATCACAATCCTCTACTGAAAGATAAATCTCTTAATCTTTCTGAGGCATTTCCATTTTTTTCCTAAGTATTTGCGTGTGTTCATACAGTGTACAGTTTTACATGAAGTTTTATATGCTTAACATTTTACTGTATGATGAATATTTCTGTGTCATTAAAATAGTTTCAGTTTTAATAGCTATACACTACTTTTAATTTTAGGGCTCTTCTATAATTCATTTAACCAGCTTTGTATTTGGGGCAAATAGGATATTTCCAGTTTTTCATTGTTATGTAAAATACTGTGATGACTGTTTTATATACATGTACACATTCTCTCTCTGTCCCCAAACTTTATCTGTAACTCTGATTATTCTAATAGGATATTTTCCGAGAAGTAGAGTTAGTCAAGGGTATGAATTTTTCGCCCCCCCAAGTCCATAATCCTTTCTGGAAAGGTGGCAGCACCTCGCACTCCCACACAGTCAGATGGAAAGAAGCTTCCGTAGTCCTTATGTGATGCTCTCAGGGCTGGCCATGTTGTGGCCATTATAGGGCTCTACTCTTATACGGAGGTTGTGGAATCTAAGAGTTGAAATGGAATGGTTCTTATAAAAGATCTTTTCCTACTTTGATACCTTACAGGTGAGGACATTACAAACTCTAATATTAATTGACTGACAGTCGCACAGCTCGTAGTTGGCTGAGCCAGGAAGTTGAGATACTTGACTCTTTGTCCTCTGTCTTTTCTTCATCCTGGTTCATGGAGCGCTTTGTCTTCCGGGTCTGAATGAGAGGGGGCAGAGCCTGTGGCAGTACCTTATTTATTTTATTGTTTTGCTGCAGCAAGTCTTCCACTTGATATCCTGTCCATCATCTGGCTGGGTTGGAGCTATCTATATTATCTGTTCCCCAAGCTATCTATATATCTGTAGCCAAGGAGATGGAATGTCTCCATTAAGGTTTACGTCTCATGTCCACATGTGTGACCTGGAGTGGGGGATGCTAGGAAGTTGCTAGTTTAAGCCAAATCATGTGGAGTGAGAATAAAGGAGCGATGATTTCAAGAAGTAAAGAGCCCAGAAGAAAGTGCTGGGCCAGGCAGAAACAACAGATGTCTGTGGCAGATGAAGTGGCGCTGGCCAGAGGAAGCATATGCCCAGAGGAATAGCAGGCATGAGGGCCTGGGACAGGGCAGAGTTGAGCATATCAATGACTGAAAGAAGCCAAGAGACTGAGCTAAGTGAGCAAGACCAGTGGGGTGAGGAATGGAGGAATGGCATCAGAAAGGTAAGCTGAGGCAGGATCATTCAGGACCTGACAGTGAAAGCCGGGTGCTTGGATTTTATTGTGCAAGAATGGGAAGTTTTTGGAGTGTTTTAAGTGGTTTAGCCTTCTAATGGTTGCTCTGGATGCAACGTGGACAATGGATTGGAGAGGGCAAGGAAGGAAGCAGAGATCAGTTAGGAGCTTTTATAGGTGAGAGGTGGAGGTTTTTTGGGCCAGGGTGGTGACAGTTGTGACAGAGCCAGGTGGAAAGATAGATGACTCGCATTGGTATGGATCAGCAGAATCGGATGATGGGTGGGCTGTAAGGAGAGGAAGAATGACACGGGCTTCTGGGGTGAGGAACAGAGATCATGGAGCTGCCATTGACTGTGATTTAGTGCTCATGTTGAGTACTGTTTTGTGGTACTCAGCTTCTTCCACCTGGACCTAAGCCTAAGAACAAGGGTAGATGGCTTCTCATCCTTCAGTGCGGACTCCAGCGCAGCACTGAGGGAGGCTGCACATACCTGGTGGGTGACTGATCATAAACGCCACTCCCAGGGTGGCTCCAGAGGAGGAGGTGCAAAGGAGCAAAAAACTGAAACCTGTTTGTTTGGATATTTGTTATCATTGGTTTTTACATTTGTTTAAGATGAGAAGCTATGGGGTGTGGGTATAGTAAATGTAATTAGACCTTGGAGGTAAAGAAACTTCACCTAGATAATTTATTGATAGACCCGGGCACTCTTTAATGACTTTTATTCTCATTAAATCATTTTACCTATTGTCATGGGCAATTTTTTCCTGCTTAACATTTTTGTTCCGCTTTTTTTTTTCCCTTGGTACCAGGGATCGAACTCGGGTCTTTGCGCTTGTGAGGCAGGCGGCAGAACCACAGAGATAAATCTCCAGCCCTTGTTCCTCTCTTCTTTGATGTTTTTTCTATATATAAAAGTAAAACAAGACCGAATAACTAACTTTGTCTTGTTCGGGTTGTCTGTATACCTTTGATACTTTGGTTTTCTTCAGTTCCTGATGGTCTTATTCTGTTTTTTATTTTTTCTTCTTTACCAAAAAGCTCATCCTGAGGCATACATGAAAAGAAACTAAAACCAAAAGCAGTGGGACCAGTGACCCAGCAGCACCTGCCAGAGATAACAGAGCAAACTAAACCTCTTCAGAAATGTTGCTTCTAGAACATCAGCACCAGGCCCAGCCAGTGAAACCCAGAAAGGCACCAGATGCTCATTAAATAAACAATACTTTGTCTCTGCTTTTTAATTTTTTCTGAGAAAAATTTTAAAACAGGAGGAATTGACGAGAGGCAGTCTGAGAGAGGCAGGTCATAGTGGCACAAGCCTGCAATCCCAGCTACCCACAGGAGGCTGAAGCAGGAGAACTGCAAATTTGAAGTTAGCCTGGACAATTTAGTGAGACCTTGTCTCAACATAAAATAAGAAAAGCAGTGAGGACATGGCTCAGTGGCAGAGTACTCAGCTAGGATGTGTAAGATCCTGTGCTCAATCCCTGCATTTGCAAAAAATACAAAAACACCAAAACATCCCCAGAATGCCTACAGAACCCATGCTGCTGTCGATGAAGAATACGATGACCGTCATATCGTGGCTTGGCCTTGGATGTTCTTCGGCTTTGAAATCCCCATGTAAAATAGTGGGTTCCCTTTGCAATAAGCACTGCATTCTGGGGTCAAAAACCTGCTTTTTGTTCTGGGTCATTTTTCCATTGGTGTAGATTTCTAAAAGGATAAATAAGAGTATTTCAAAAACTAAAGTTATTTTCTCAATGACTATTTGCATATTTTGGTAGGAATGTTGGAATCTTTATTTCTTTCCTTTATGTTTGTGAGGAAAAAAATGTCTCAGAATTTTGGGTTCTCCTTGACACCCTAAGTCAGTGATTGTTTTGACCTGTGTGTGGAGAAGTCGCTTAAGATGCATGTTTGGAAATAAAGCTGTGGTAGAGCTTGGCATGGGGGGAGGTTTTTGAATTGAGTAATTAGGCAGCTGCAACCCTGTGGAACAGAAGCAATGATTAGGCTAATTAGGTAAGCTGTTTTATACGTGCTGCGGTGGACTCCAGGGTAATGGCCTAGAAACTACCTCTCCTAGTTTATTAGATTGATGAAGTGCAGGTTTCCCAGTTAGGGTTTTATGTATTTTTTTAAATTAGAGATTTATCTGCCTGCTTTTCACCTGTTTCTCCTTTGTTTCTGTGCTAACAGGGAGGCAGGCATGTTTTAGTTGCAAGTTGGGCTTTCTTCCCCATTACTATGGTGGCCGAATGGAGCAAATTTCATAGAGCACCTTTAACCAGCTCTGTGAAGGACCGGAGCAGAGAGATTTACAGCGCTTAGTCAGTTTAGAAGCTGTATTTTTGGTGATGGGACTCTTTCTGGTCATTTACACACACCTAACTCCTTTATGTATATATTTATTTTTGTAACACCGCCTGGTGCCTCACTGTGAACCAGGCTCTGTTAGGTGGGAAGGATTTAAAGATAGCCCGCCCCTTTGGAACTTTGTTAATTTCACTTTTATTCCTCTGTCTGCTAGCCCAGTGGTTGGCATGTGGAAGGTCCTATGCCAGTGTTTGTTGAAAGAATGAGTACGTTAATGATTAGGGCCTTGTTTTTTTATTTTATTTTGTGTGTACACTCACATTTAGCTCATGCAGTGGTAGCTTATTTGGTAACACATTGTTTTTTCAATAAAACAAATTTCTTGTATACCTCATTCATTGTATAACCTCATTCATTCCCTGGTAGTTTTTAAGTTTAAGCTAAACCTTTTAAAATATTTTGCTGCTAAAAAATGATAAATAATACCAGGAGTTCTGCTGATGTTTTAAAAATAAAAATACAAAATGAAACTGTTTTTGCCAAATTATAATGTGGCAATGAGTATAACGTACAAAGAACTTTTTATTCACATTGTGTCATTTGGCCTTGCCCTAAAGTTGGACTTTACAGGCGTTATTCTCTCAGTGATAGCATCTTTATAGGGGCTACAGCACACATTGAATGATGTTCAGAAGAGTTAGCCGAGGTCCTCCTCTCCTTACTCCTGGATCTTAGTTTACTCTGACCCATTTTAGTCTTCTCTTTTAAGGAATACTTTCCATGGTACCCAGTTTGTAAATTGCTAGACTGGGCCTACTGGGCTATTTAAATAATCCTTTGGGAGCATTCAGCAAGAAGTGATAACACCCAACTCTTCAAAAATAGCCTTACTAATGTATCCTGCTCACCAGACAAACATAATATGGCAGCATCGAGAAGTACTTGTGGGATATTTTCTAGACATTGAAGATTTGTGCCAGGGCAAGTGTTCTTACTTCAGTGGGCTTGATGAGAATGTGCACTGAGGTGGAAAGAGCCAAATGCGCATTTCTGCTGGATCTTTTTCTGATTAAAAAAAGAAGGATAATGATAACTCACTTTGCAGGAGTGTTCTGGGATTAAATGACATAATTGATAAGGGCACAGTTCTACTCAAATGAGGTAGGTGCTCAATTTTTGACAGCGAAAACAAAAATAAAACAAATAAACAACCAAATACCTAAAGGGGGATAATTTTCAGGTGCCTCTGAATGCTTTATAACTAAAGCTCTAATTACAATAATTTCTATGTGGTCATTAATGCAATTCTCTACAGATCTCTACTGTTAACTCAAGTTCATTTATTCTCCGAAAGCATCCTATCATTTTCTTTTAAAAATAAATCTCCTAAATTCATTATCACCCTCTACAATTAATCTAAATTAATGAGTTTTTATTACATTATTATCCAGTGAGTACTTTAGGCCTTGTTGCTATGCTACTGTATATTTTGTGGATTAAGAATTTTAAACTAAGCTGGAATCTTGGTCTTTATTAGAGATGGAGTTTTACTCTATTACCCAGGTTGGTCTCAATCTCCGGGGCTTAAGCAGTTCTCCTGCCTCCGCCTCCTGAGTAGTTGGTCCTACAGGTGCATGTCACTGTGCCTGTCTGAATCTTAGCCTTTAAATAGAATTTTGGGTAATAAAATGAAGTAGATTGTTGACAGCAAAGCTTGATAAGGTGATTGTAATATAGTTATATTAATTTTAAGTCAGTACCATTAAAATAAAACTAATTAGGAAGTATTTGATTGGCATTTAGGAAATATTTCATTCTAATATATGGGAAAAAACTCTTAAAATAACTTTGGGAAGCCGGGTGTGGTGGTGCCTGCCTATAATCCCAGCACTCAGGAGTCTGAGGTAGGACGATTGCTGTGAGTTTGAGACCCACCTAGGCTACATAGTGAGTTCCAGGTCAGTCTCAACTACATAGGTGAGAGCCTGTCTCAAAAAAACAAAAAAACAAAAACAAAAAAAAACAAACCAAAAAAAGCTTTTGGGGCCTGTTTTATGGGATAATACTGAGTAATTATTTGGATAATATATTTTCAAATAGTTTGGAAACTAATAATTTGAAAATGTATTATTAAGGAATAATAATAAAATTCAAGAAGAGTAAAACATTTACAAAATTATATTATCACTTCATATACAAAACTGAAAATTCTTCCTTCAAATAATTAAATAGTTCCTCTGGCTTTTTTTTTTTTTTTTTTTTTTTTTTTTTTTGTCTTTTTGGTGGTGTTGGAGATTGAACTCAGAGCCTTGAGTGTGTTAGCCGTACACTCTTACCACTGAGTACCAGCCTCTTTTTTCCCCATATATTTTATAAAAATGTATTGTCACTCCCATTTTTATATTGTTAATATATGCACTTAATGCCATTTAATTTTTTTGGTGATTCTGGTTGATAGCTTTCTGACACTGAGATATGGTGACATTGTCCCTTGGCTGTAAGATTTTTACCATGACATGAAGGCATTTTTATGTTGGGATTTTTTTTTTGCACTTGCGAGGAAGGCGGTAGCACCACTGAGCTAAATCCCTGGCCCTGTTGGGAACATTTTAATGTATGAATAACCAGGTTGTAAGTGAGGGTGTTGTTCCAGTTCATCTCAAGTGTCACTTGCCTGGATTAAGAGACTCCTGGAGAGGTGACCGGAAGCTGGTAGTGCAGATACTCCTCAGTTGATGAGTTCACTGATGCTGACGGTGCTGCTAAGTGGTGGTGGGTCTGGTTGGAGGAGGTGAGTCACCAGGGGCCTTTGGAAGTATAGTAGACTCTTGATTTAAGAACTTGAACGGTTACCAAGAACTGGTTGTTACTCAAGTTGATTGTAAGTCAGTTTAACTGAGATCTGGATGCTTTCCTGGGTATACCCTGTAGATAACAAGAGGTAGATGAATCTCCATTGACCTAATGAACCCGAGCGGTGTCTGTGACAGGCTTGTTGTAACTGGATGCACCAATTAAAGATTGCCAGACTGATAAGAGAAATAATACATCCAGGAGACAAATGAGAACTGAGGAGAAATGACCGTGAGATGATATAGCACATTTCTTCCCTGCATAGGTACCTTGAAAGCCGTCATGTCCTTGAGTGCAGTGTGGGTCGTTCCTGCCTTCCCCACCAACTGGTGAGTGCCTGTAGGGCAGAGGTGGAGTTTCATGCATGTCCCTGGTGCCATGGCTTTTATTTTTATTTTTTTTAAATCATGTATAGGCGTGAGATTTCCACCTGGGGCTGTAAATGCTTTGCAGGCAGGGAACCCGTTACAGAGTACTTTTGACTTTTCCGTTGCATCTGTGAAAATGGTGGGAAGAGTGTAATATTTCTTGTTTCATTAATTCAGTCAATATTAAATCTGATTTCTGCACAAGGATACTCATCTGTTTCTCAATGCCTGGGACGTTTATTTCCATTGCAGATTAAAAACAAAACACACTTCTCTCTGTAAGAAAAGGAATCTATAATCTACTTTTTACAGGTATATTAAAGAATCAAGAGTAGATTCTTTGGCGCTTTGAAGAACATGATTTATGAAATATCAAAATAAATGCCTCTCTCCTAAAAAGCTGTATTAGTAGTAAAGAATATTTTTCTTGAAAGATATATTGGGTAGGACATAGGAAAACAGCAATTTCTGTTTTGGAGTGAAAGATACTATTTTAATTCTATTGGTCCAAATGCTAAAATTTCTCTTACTGAATAAGAATGTGGTAGCTGAGACAAACTCAGCTGACTTTATGTAAGAGCAACTGGTGATGAGACAGAATTGCAGAATCTAAAGTTAAATGCAAAGTATTCTGTTTTTAATTACAATATAAAAAATTAAAACCTGAGCTCAAAGTCTTCTTGGCAACAGACATTTAGTGAGAGATAAATTAAAGATGACTTTATGCTGCCTCTAGCCAGCATCCTAGTGGTTTTCCTGTTCCATGAACTTATGTTGTATAATCACAGGATTTCAAAGCAAGAGGTGAATTTCAGAAAGCACTTCTTAGCCACTCATCCTCCAGATGAGAAATGAGGCCCACAGTGGTGCAGGAAGTGGGCAGAAACGGCGCAGGGAGAGGGGCTAGACTGAGGTTACTGCCCACTCCCGAAGGACAGTGGCACAGGGACATCCTGCCTGGCTTGCGTTCTTTGACACTGAGTTTGCCGCTGCTTAGTTCTGTGCTTGTGGACTCTTTGCTGGCTTTGCTGCAGTGGCAGCAGATAGGAGGGAAGACAGGGAGGTTGGGAGACAGTGAAGATGCGGGGATGAGGGAAGTGGGGTGGGAAAGGAGACGCCCAGAAAGTCAGCCTTCTATCTACCTGTTTGCTTCCTTTCAGAAGTGGTCCCAGTAAAGCAGTGATCCACACCAGCGTGGCGGGCAGCTTGGCAGCCCCGGAGACCAGGAGCATCCTCCCCCTGCCACTTCCTGTTTGTTCCCTCTTCTTGCAGTAGGGCCCCAGCTGGAGGTTATTGTGCCTGTTGGCTTGTTAGTTCTAGTTCAGTCCTACCAGCAGACTTACTTGCTTCATGTTATGTAGTGATGTTGAGAGAGACAAGAGGCAACCTGAAGTGTATGTGTATGAAGTGTATGGTTGATCCTTGGTCAGTTTTCAGGTTTTTCAGATCTTAGCAAAAGGATTCCCTGAGTAGAACCTCCCATTTCCCTTTGTACTTTCAAATCAGAATCCTTGCTTATTCAGAGGTAGAAATTTTAAGAGAAGCTGCAGTGCACGCTCATTTTCAATTTCAGTTACTCCTTGCTAGTTCCCTCAGGGTCTGTTAAAGATGCGCAGCTCCAAGGCCAATGTTGGGATGCAGCTTGTGGGTGTGCAGTGCTGCTTTCGACCCTGTCCACCCCCTCTCTGGACCTCAGCAAACTTCAGCTGTACAAGGTGTTCCTGCTTTGGTTTCTGGGGCGTTTACCTGGGGCCAAATTCTGGTTCTTAAATTCCTGCACACTGCTTTGTGGTCAGGTGGGAGCCTGGCCCAAGGGTGAAGGAGGCAAGTTCAGCTACAGACTAGAAATTTCTGTTTTCTTTGTTATTGCTGTGATTTACTGTTTCTCAGGAAAGTATGTATTTTTCAGGTGTTCTTAAAGACCACTGCTGATTACATCACTGAAAGTCTCTCAATTTAACCTCTTCCTCTGTAGCTTCTATGGTTGCGAGTAAATTATGACAACTAAAATTTTATTCTATAAATGTATATTCCTTTTAGGAAAGTCAGAAAATAGACTTAAGCAAAAAGAAAAAATATAAGAGTCTACCTCCTAGAGAAACAGCCAATTATATTTTAGTGTGATTGAATGTTTTTATGTAGTAGCATTAAATATACTTTAATAAAAGTGAGTTTGTAGGGCTGGGGATTTAGCTCGGTGGTTCGGTGGCCTGCCTTGCAAGTGCAAGGACCCAAGTTCAATCCCCGGTACCAAAGAAAACTAAAACAAAAAACGTGAGTTTGTGGTGTATACACTGATTTCGATAGCTTCCTGAATTGACCTATTTCATACATATCTCATAACAAGTAGACTTTATTTTCATAAATAAATCTTTGAATAACTGTCTTTTGAAGTAGTGATAAATAAAAAATAAAACAAAAAAACCGCACTATCTCATAACCCATGTTGACATATTAAAATGATCAGTAATAAAACAGGTAACTTGGTACTTACGGACACTGTATGCCATTCATGTATTGCTTCCTTTCTAAGAACTAGGTATATTGTTAATCTTATTCTACAGATAAGGAAACAGGCTAATTGTTAAGCACCTTCTTCCCCAAACCACACAACTAGTAAGAAATGAGCCCAGATTAGGAGGCAAGCTGATAGGCTGTAGAACCCATTTCCTAACTGTGCATCCTACTGTTAGACTTTATAAGCAGGCAAACAAGTAAACAAATAAAGCTTTATTGCAGTTTTAGCATTCACTTATCCATCCATCTCCTCACTCAAAAGGGATCTACAAGTTTTTCTACATTTTTAAAATAAGTTTAATAAATGTGGAGCTCTTTCTCTCTGAGGATGTACGGAGCTGCCTCACTCTGTGCAACAGCCTTTTGGGCATCTCGGCATACTTTACTTTAGCTGTCCAGTTTACTACTGATGGATATTTTGGTTGAATACAGATATTTACAATGATAAACATTAGTATTGTTACACTAAAACTTACGTGTACTGAGTGATAAAATCGGTACCAGAGGCATTTGTACCTTGCACAGTAAAAACAGTGATTTCTGTTGATTCTATATATGCCTTGCACTGTGCTAAAATATTTATATTTCGAAATATCCCTGTGAGGGATATTCTCTTATATTTGAAGAAACTAAGATCTAGAGACATTAAACAGTTCACCTTGTGTCATACCGAAAGTACGCAAAATCTTGGATCTGAATCCAACCACCAGATTCTGGGGCACATGACCTTGACTGGTTTGTATCTTCCCAGTACTGGGGATGGAGGAAGTCCTGATATTAGTAAACATTAATCATGTCTGCATTCATTCCTACCATAAGGGCAGGAGAGTGCTTGTTTTAAAATACATTATCCAGGCCTCAGTATCACATGGATTGCTATTTTTGATAGGGTAAAAAAATTATGCCTCGATTTGTATTTATTGAATAATGAGTAAGGCTGAACATGTACTGAATGTTCACCGATCACTTATGTTACTTTTTCTGTAAACTTTTCCCATCCATTTTTTGCTGCTGTAACAGAATCCCACAGCCTGGGTAATTTATAAATGCTAGGAGTTTATTTGGCACATGATCCTGGAGGCTGGGAAGCCCAAAAACAAGGTGTCAGCATCTGTTGAGGTCCTTCATGCTGGCTCATGCTATGACAGAGGGCAAGCACGTGTGTATAAGGCAGAGTGTAACAGGCTGATCTCATCTTTTTAATCAGCGAGCCACTCTTGTAATAAATACTTGAGACCATTGCTGAGGGCTCTGCCTTCGTGACCTAATCACGTCTTAAGGTCCTGCTTCTGTCACAGTGGCAGTTAAATTTCCACATGTTTTAGGAGATATTCAAATCATAGAATTGCCTTCATTTTTTTATTGGGTAGTTTTAAAAAATGATTTTTATGAGCTCTCTCCAAAGTAAAGACTTTGCACTATTGATGTAGTGCAGATATTTTTCCAGCACAATCATTTTTAATGACTTAAGTTTTCCATTACATGGAGATAATATAATTTGTTTGAATGATGGGGCTTTCACTTCCAGGTTTCATTACAATGATGTAAAAATATCCCTTTATTATTTTCTTTCTTTCTTTTTTTTTTTTTTTTGTACCAAGGATTGAACTCAGGACTTTGTGCTTTTGAGGCAGGCAGTGTCACCACTGAGCTAAATACCTGACCCTCCCTTTATTATTTTTTAAGAAATTCCTTAGACACATGAACGATTGATGGAAGAGAATACACATTTCAAGGTTTTCATTCATATTATATTTCTTTTTACACAGATTATAAGTACACTGAGTAACAGATTATGTTAAAATGTCTGTGTTCCAGAAGCCAATGATATTACTTGGTGTTACTTTAAAAATCCTTGGCCCATCTGTATTTCTTTGATTATGAGTTAAGATTGGAATGTTTTTCATAAATTTTGTTGTAGTTAGTATTTCTTCTTTCTTGAATTACCTGTATATGCCTTCAGCTGGATTTTGACTTTTTGTACAGTTTTTTAAAAATTCTTTCATTCTACTTATCTAACAGTAGAATGAACTACCTCACCTTTCTATCATTGATGATAGTGGAATAAAATATATTGGAACTGTTTATGGAAAGGGACCAGCATTAATTAGCTTGCTGCTGTAAATCAGGCTGTATACCTGCCTGACCTTATAGTACACCTTTCTCCTGGTCCTGGTGCAAAGCTTTCCACCCCTGGGCCGTACCTCATTCAAGACAACATTTTCGTATTGAGTGGGAAGTTAGCTGGTTGAAATGGAAGTTAAATTTTGTTATTTTTGGCAAAGAGGAACATTTCAAAAATAACTACCTAGAGAGAGTACAATGTGATACAGAATCCTTGGTGTCCTTTTAGGTAATTAATTCAATTTTTATTTTTCTTCTTACTCGGTTAAGTGCCTTGAAGTATCAAGCACATGGAATATAGGCAGGGATTAGGCAGAGACCTTTTGCAGGGCAGTTCTGACCTCTTCGGCTTCTGTGTACCTCCCGGTGCTTGCCACTCTGGAAAGCTTGGCTTGCTGCCTGCCCCCTGCAGGCCTGGCACTCCCAGCCAGAGAAACCTCTGCTGTCTTTTGTGTTCTCCTCACTGCTGCCATTCTCTTCAGACTCTGCTACTTGGATGATGCTTTCTCTGTTTCCCCAGTGCCATGGCAACAATTTCCGTGTAGTCAGGAAAAAAGACTTCTTATTTTTCTTTCCCTTTGACCTGCTGTTTGTAGTTGGCACTGTGGCTCCCCTCCTTTCCTTTAGTGAGAAAGCACTGTGTCCTGGCCACTGGTTCTAAAGTGGCACTCATTATGTCTGCGGTCCCCACTCCTCTGCCCCTTCTCCCCGTGCATTTTCACTTTTATGGACACATGATATAATGGGAGTTTGGTTGCTTCCCTTGCACTGCATTAGACCTAGGATCTTGGAGAGGGGATTTGCTTTTTGCTTACAGCTCCGCAGGTTTCCTGGGACCACTACACAACAGGAGCCTTAATTTTTTGCCAGATGCCCACAGGATTTCATGGTAGAAAGCCTAATATTGTTTTATAGGATTTGTTCCTCTTGTATCTTACATGATCAGTCTCCCATCACTAGCCACAAAACGTAACACTCATAACTTAAAGGACCAGGGGGTTATTTTAGCTCACAGTTTTAGTCCATGGTCAGTTGGCTCCAAGGCGAAAAAACAGCATGGCAGAGGGGTTTGGTGGAGGCAAAGATGCTCAACTCGAGACAGCTAGGAAGCAGAGAGAGAAGAAAGGAGCCGAGTCAAGAACATGCCTGTTGAGGTCTCGCCCCGCCCCCAGTGACAACCGCCAGTCAGGCCCCGCCTCCTCATAGCACATTGAGCTACTGCACTTACCAATGGATGAATCCGCTGTGTGGCACTTCCGTGAGCCAATCAACTTTCAAACACATGAAGCTTTAGGGGGACATTAAAATCTAAACTAAAATTTCTCCTCCCCTCTGGAATTCAGGGTTTGCATTATATTTAGCCCGCCCTGGGTTGTCTGCTCAGCTCCAGGCTCTTGTGAAGTCTACCAGTTATGGAGCGTGAGCCAAGGGAAAGAGCAGGAGGAGTTACAGTTGACATAAAAGATCTGCATTTGAAATCACTTGGAATCTGGTGAACCTTAGATGTTAGTTTGAGGAAGGCTTTCTGAGCCTGTGTCCTCATCTATAATACTTACCTTGTTGGCTTGCTATGCAGATTAACGGTCAACTTTGGGAAACAACTGATTAAACAGGAAGAAAAATAAATGACAGTTGTAATGTGGTTTTAAGTATTCTGATTTTCTGGCAAGTATTGGAAGTATTCTGTCTGATTTTCTATTGGTAAGTGGAGTTATTTTTCCAATTCTGTTGCTTATTGTCCAGAATAACTATTAAAAACTGGGTTGGGCTGCTTCAGAGTTTGACTATGGTTCTTTCCTGCCCTTTATAGCAGTGTGACACTGGGCAAGAGCTAGTCCCAATTTGTAAACAACAGCATCAAAAGGTTATAGGAGAAGTTGCTACCTCAGAGTGTGTATAAAGATTCAGTGAAACAGTGCTTTAATGCAGAAAGCATCCAGTGACATATCCTGTAGTTTTTGAAAAATGCTCAGACTTCGTTGAATAATCTGACTCGTACCCCTGCTCTCTTTCCAATTCTCCCTTGTGGGCAGTGTTTGTTTCATTTATTTATGATTGAGTTCTGTTATGAACTGAACTGTTTCTCCCTAAAATTAGTAAGTCGAAGCCCTGACCCTCAATATGATGACCATATTTAGAGATTATTAGGGTGAAACTAGGTCCCTGGGGTGAGGTGGTAATCAGTAGGACTGGTGTTCTTATAAGAAGAGGAAGAGACTCTAGGATTGTGAGTGTACAGAGGAAAGACTGTCTAGAAATAGGAAGAGGCTCTGTTTATAAGCCATGAAGAAAGCCTTCCTGGGAAGGAAGTCCTGAGAGCCCCTTGATCTTGAACTTGACCACATCCTTGAGAACTCTGCAGAATGTCTTTTGCTTACAGTGGTATCTTGTTGTGGCAGCCTAAGTGAGCTAATACAGATTCCTTCTTTTCTCATTTAATCATTCCCATCTTCTCGTGGCTCTCTTCTTGAGAGCCTCTGCATCCTGTTGACCAGTGGCTAGACACTTTTTTGTGGGTCAGCGTCCTTGAGAAAAACAGCAACAGAACCCAAAGATGAACTCAGGATTCATTGGTGGGTACTGGCACTACTCTTTTAGATTGAGTTAAGTAGTAGACTAAGTAAGTTCTAAAACTCAAGTCTTTTCCTTCTATAATTGTGCTGTTACTTTAGTCCAGATTCAAAATTTCTGTCTTGTTAATTTCAGGTTCTCATTCACAGTCTACAGAGATTATTTTATTTTGTTAAAGCTCTGGTTGGACAAAACCAATTAGCCTACCCACTTAGCCAGTGCTGGTGCTGCCCATGCTGTGTGTGTGTGTGTGTGTGTGTGTGTGTGCCCATGCATGCGCCTTAGTCAGTTTGGATAATGTAACAAATCACCACCAGCTTGGGACTGAAACAACAGACACAGATTTTATTTCTTAGTTCTTGAGGCTGTAAGTCTGAGACCATGGTGCCAGTGTGGTTCAGTTCTTGGTGGTGGCCCTCTTCCTGGTTTACCTGTGGTCTCCCCTGTGGATGAAGAGCCACCTATGTCTCTGGCCTGTTCTTTTAAGGCACTGGTTTTATTCACAAGGACCTCACTTGACTGATTAACCTCCAAAGGCCTCATCTCCAGAAAGCATCATGTTGGGATTAGGGTTTCAATGGAAGAATTTGAGGGGACACATTCATTCTATTGGATTGTGTTCCTACCAGTGGCTGCTTTCTTTGCTCCAATACCTACAGTGGTGGAGAGCCCCGTGTTTTGTTGTGGAACTTGTTGCATTGTTGGAGTTTTTCAAGTGTCGGAAGAAAATTATGTAATGAGTTAAAATCGGATTCTGAAATTGCTGCTCTCGATCATACCAGTGTTCTCTAGAGTAATGTTAAATGCCTGTTCTTCTGTACATGAGTCTGTCTTAGGCTCTCCTCACTTCTTATAGCAGTATTGTATTTGTTATCACTTTTGAAAGCAAAATTAGAAAGGTAAATGAATTTATAAGTACATAGAATCAAAGTTCAATTGATAGAAGGATACATTATTTCCTTTATTTTAATCAATAGCTTTCATCAGATCATTCTGTATAAAACTAGACTGAGGAAATAGGCTATTCATTCCTTATTATTTAAATCAGTTGAGATGTAAGCCTTTCTTTTCTGTTTGGAGTGATAAGCATTAAATTTTCATCTGAACTCTTTGTAGTATTTTAAAACTCTACAAATTCTACCTCCCAAGTCCTTCAATGGTAGAAAGTTTTAATCTGTTTTTGTTCTAAGTCCCCCTTTAAAAAATTTTTTTTTTGTTTTTATTTTTTATTTTTTTCATTAAGTTTATCGGTCCATTTTAGGTATACAATACAGTTACAATCGTCAATTGCATCTTGTACCTTTACATGATGTATCTTGGTTCCTATTTTTTCCCCATTTCCCTGCCCTCCCTTTACCCCTTCCACTCTTCCCTATTTACAAAGACTTTGTTCCCATTTTTTCCTTTTCTGGTATTTTTTTCTTTTCCCTTCTTCCCTTTCCCCTCCCCTCGCACTTCCCTTCCTTTTTATAAGTGGCAGGCAGGATGTGGGGTTTAGTGTTTGGTTCTGAAGCCAGGACTGCCACTTTCCCTTGTCACCGCTGGACATCAGATCTGAGCACTGCCCATTGGGTCAACTGGGACATTTTCTCTGGATATTGGTTCTCTTGGGGACAGCCTGTTCGGGTGATGGGCCAGGGTCCTGCGGACAGTGGTTGGGGTCTGGAGGTGACTGTCCACTGGGTGAAGCAGTGGCTTGCAGCAGCGACCCCAGCAGGCTGTTATGGGACTGCCTTCACTTGGTGCTGTGTCTCTGATAGTCCCAGTCTGAGCCGTGGAGTCCTCCTCTCCCACAGCGTGCTAGCTCAGCACGCTAGCTGGCCCAGCCTTGCCAAAAAACATATTCTGCCTAATGTAGCTTGGGTCAGGTTCTTGTTTATAACCAGAGGCCTCAATGGATACATTCTTATTTGTTTTCAAGTAGTGGTTTGGGATCCTGGTATTTATTCATCCTTGCCTAGCACATGTGAGGTTTGCACGTTTGAGTTAAAGAATGTACTCCCTTGGGTGGATAATTGCTATTTATGTGGCAGTTAGGAATTATTTCTTCTCATCTTTACCAATTAATCTTCAGAATACTATTCTTGGAAAGGCCTTTTTTTTTTTTTTTTTTTTTTTTTTTTTTTTTTTACTGATTCAGAGCAGGCATTGTTAAGGAAGGCAGGCAGGGAGCATGACAAGATGTTGGGATTTAGGACACGGAAAATGTTTTAAGAAGGTGAAGGTGTGTCTGATTAGGTGGTAGAAAGATTACAAGCTAATTAGGAACACTGCAGGTTTTACAGAGCTCCATTATGTTTGCTCAGTTGCAAATATGAGAAAATAGAGAATGTTGGTTTGTCAATGATTAGATGCATTGTGGGAAATGAGGTTTGTTTGTTTTGTTTTGCCTTTTACATAGTATATAGTCATCATTTCAAAAAGCCGCATAGTTACGAAACAATTAAAATATTATTTCAGAATAGGAATTTAAAATGATTTGTTCAAAGTTCCTTGAAATAATGTGTAGTTTCCTTGTGTGAGTATTTGGATAAGGACAGTTCATTTCGCTCTACAAGATATATTTTAAAAATAAATTTACAGTATTATAGTGTTTTTCCATTCTTGTAACATTTTCTGCGGTGTTGGATGGGCTTAATTTTCTATGTTGGAGTATCTTGATTAATCAGAATTGATATGGGAACAGTTTTTCTGAGATGAGAATCTCAGGTATTGAGTGTTCACCTTATCTAAGGCAGATGGCTATGTACATTTTTGTGAAAATATTTAGAAATGCTTTGGTTTCACTCCTGGGGAAAGGTTACAGTGTGTTCACCACTTTGTTCAAGGGCACTGGGATTCCAAACAGTTGAAAACCAAAGATCCTCCTTCTCTGGCAGTTTCAGGAACTGTGAGAACAAAGGCATGCATTTTTGTACCCAGTTCATTGATAAATGTGGGTTTAAGGAGCCCATGTCCCTAGTTTCTCGGTGAATTCCTCAGAGTTACTGGTTGAATTTTGTTGTTTTCAATTTAGATCTTTTTCTAGCCTCTTGTCAAACATCTTGGGAATTGGAGGCAGTTCTCACAGCTTTCAGGCATATTTGAATGGGCCCTCCAGACGTAATCCTGACGCTGAACATGTGGAAGTAAGTACTGGAAGAAGACCATGCTTACCCAGGCAACTGATTTTCCTCCTAACAGGCATGTTATTTTTATCTGTCGCTGGTTAGTAACTTAATTGTGTGACTATGTGGGCAGTTAATGAATATTTCTGTGAGTTATAAGGGAATAACCCCAACAGACATATGTGGTTATTTGCCCTTTATTTTCTGTTTTGTTGCTGTTAAAATAGTAAAGAGAACATTGTCCTGAGTGTCAAGGAAATTGAGATACCTTACAGGTTAGTCAAAGGATTTTAGCAGGGTGGGCCTGGTAGATTGGAATAGTTTTTCCAGTATTAGAGTAGTGTATACAGACTACTGGAACAGTCCAGGTAGATTGGAATAGTTTTTCCTCTTAATTTCCTTTGTTCTGCTAGTTAGAACGTCTCACGTCTCCTCTCAACTTTCCCTAATATCAAAAGACAACTGACATCCCTTCTACCCCTACTCAAACCTTGCTATGGGCACACCCTAGGGTATCATGTGCAGGGACATACATTTTTTTAAAAAATCATGCTAATTTTGCATTTCTTTTAAAAAATATATTTTAATATAAAACCAGGTTTTAAATGACCACCTCTTAAAACTGAAAACTGAGCTCCAAGAAAAGGTGGTTGTTGGTCCACAGCCTATATGTACCCATTTGACACCCTGAGGCTCTGAGGATTCTCTTATATGAGAAGCACAGTCATAGGCTGTAACTGCAGGCTAAGAGGTCTAGGGAGTATGCTCTTTTTGTTTGTTTTTTTTTTTTGGGGGGGGTCCTGGGATGGAATACAGAACTTTGTGCTTGGGAGGCAGGTGTGATGCCACTGAGATATATCCCTGGGCCCTGTTT
>NW_022900930.1:40329598-40374496 GCF_012274545.1 Fukomys damarensis | reverse complement strand
TTTTTTTTTTTTTTTTTTTTTTTTTTTTTTTGACACAGGATCTCCCTATGTAGGTTAGGCTGACCTCAGACTACTTGTGTAGCCCAGACTGGCCTCAAATTCGAAATCTTCCTCCTTCAGCCTCTCAAGTGCTGTTATTACACATGTAGGCTACCACGCTTAGCATGGGAAGTGTGTATTTTACAAACTACTTTACTTGGCTATCTAGTGTAGTGTGTGAAACTGAGAAGTAGAATTGTACTCTGTTTGGAAAACACACAGTACACAGCTGCTTAATTAAGAAATCTATCTCAGCGAGAGACATTTCCTTTAAAATAACCAAGTGTATTCTACTCTTTATTGAGATTCAAGTTAAGAATTTCCCTGACCTTATTCTGAGAACCAGCTGTAATACTGGGAACAGTTACACAGCACATTTTTTCATCCGATAAAGGGAGATTAAAATACTTGCTGCCTACTCCTTTTACTGGATGTTATAAAGATTAGGGAGGTCAGGTTAATAATGTGTCTTTTTAAGCTCAGTTGAAGGATTGGGCACAGGAAACCCCAAAGGTTCTATTATCAGGAGTTTAACTCAGGCCTTACTTTTACTCTGCTATGGAGCATCCATTTATTTTGTTCATATTGGTACTGGGAATCGAGCTTGGGACCTTGCGCTTGTGAGGCAAGCGACACCACTGAGATAAATCCTCAGCCCTGTTCATATGTTGTTTTAAACGATAACTTGCTCTGTTAGGCTTAGGGGCCATGTAGTGGGTGTGATAATATCCACATGTCAATGAAGACTGGGCCTGTTGGTTTCACGTGTTTGAACTTGCTTAGCCACTTCAGAAATCCTGCAAGCTGGGCAGGTGCATGTAGATTGGACACGTTTTCTATAGTCCACTTGTATTTTGCAGATTTGAGTCTATTTGTGTCGATCCATCTCCTTCCATGACACTGGGCTATAGGTTTTTAGAACGTAGTTTAAATTTTGTGCCCTACTTGAGTAGTAAATTAACACTTTGGTAACCTGACACATGTGCATTCTCACCAGTGGATATGATACCTGCTGTCATATGAATAGAGGGAGGTGATGAGAGAGAACCCTAAGGCTTTGAAGGTAGAGCCTGTGGCCCTTTTGTGAATGGCCCAGTGGGGGTGCTGGTTTTGGAGTGCACAGCCTTCTCTCCATAGGCACAGCTCCCCCTGATTTCATTTAGTAAAATTTCCTTTGGGCTTTGGCATAGTATACACATACATTTTCAGGTAGCCCAAACCTGACTTGTATAACTCAGCACCTTGTACAACAAAACACCTGATGCAGCCAACTTGTTAAAGAAAGGGGTTTGTAGGTCCCAGCTCTGGAGGTTCAGATGGCTGAGCTTTGGTAAGAGTGTTGGATGGTGGATCTCATGGTGGGAGTGAGTGAAGGAGCAAAACACGTCTCAATCAAGAGCAGAGCAAGAGAAACGATGGGACACATACCGTGGTCCATTTAAGGGCGTGTTCCCAATGATCTAAACAATGTTCCGCTGGTTCCATCCCCCAAAGGCGCCTCTACCTCCTACTAGGGTTACCCTGGGACCCAGGCATTCAACACATCTGCCTTTGGGGGGCATTCAGTGCCCCAGGTGTAGAACTGAAGCAAAAACTCAGATGTATGAGTGCATAGAGGGCTCTTACTTCTGAATGACCAATGAATGCGGCTTCTGTAATAGGAAACAGCAAAGTTTAAAATAATGTTGATATTCAGGATGGCAGAACTGGGGGAGGTGGAAATGAGATGGGAGAAACCCAATTCAGGAGTTTTCAATTCCATGGAAGTATAATGCCTGATTGTTAGCATATTCAAAGGAGTGCATTGGCACATTTAAAAATAGCATTTTGACATGAATGAACCTTTTCATGAGTTGAGCTTTGTGGCGGGGAGAATAAATTGGTCATGCAGCTTGTGCTCAGAGATTTTAACAAACATCTGAAGATTATAAAAGCAAAAAGTCTGACCTGAAAGCAACACAAGTAATTGTAGGTCCCAAGATAGCCATGCGAAGAGACCTGTGCCACTTTATTCAGAACAGCATGCTTCTCTGAGTTTCGAAATGTGCAGAATGTGGATGGCTTCGATGTAGAATGGAAACCACTGGCGCAGAGTGAGTTGAGAATAATGGTAGACACTGGAGTCTTTTTGTGCCTCTCTCTGAAGAAAAAACCAGTTCAGAGCCACCCAGGGCGCTTCAGCAGCCTTGAAGATCAAGGGAGGCCTTTACCATAGAGAAGCCGAGAGAGTAGCTGGCTGCTCTGAGGTGACTCTGGAGGGAAGTAATCCTCTGGCCTGCGAATTAGTTCTGAGGCAACCCGTCTTTGAAGTAAAAATAAGTGCTCTTGATCCCTGTACCACACACACACATGAAAGTCCTCCAGGTTATCAGGAATAGGACATCAGATTTGTGACAATAACAGGAGTTAATGATTAGAATTAGAGGCAGTATTTCTTTAACTCTTATTTAAATTGAGCTATTTTGCCTGTACAAATATGCATATATTATGCTGTCTTCTTATTAAAGTATTATTTTGTTTCCCTCTGTATTTGAAGGATGTCTACCTATTGGGAAATAAGTTACCTGAATCGTGTTGCACCATCCCAGTTCCGTGACTCAGCAGTGAGTAGTAGTAGTAGTAGAATCAGCAGTAAGTAGGCAGGCCAGGAATAGAATACCTAGGACCAACAGCCCATCTGACGGGGCCAGTTTGGTACCTCTCCTTCCTTCCCCAGACCTTCACTTCATGTGGTAGTCATGTGGACTCTATGTATTGACTACTGCAGGAAAAGCCTGAAAATACTGCTATTTCATTAAATTTGGATACTGTACTCAATCTTTTGTACCTGAAACATTGATATTGACCATTTTCCTCATTCCTTGGTTTCTCATTCTATTTTGTGCAGCAGAAATTCCTGTACAAGATAAATATAAGGAAATATAAGGAAGCAATAAACGGTTCTAATTTCTAAGTGTTTGCATGGTCACTGTTTACCTCTCTGAGTAATTTTTGAAAAAGGAATATTGGATTTGTGATGTTGATAGTTTGCATTTTAGTTGTTCCTTTTCAGGTATAAAATTAAAAAAAAAAGGGAAGTAGAACTCTATGGTTCAGAAATTAGAATCTGTAGCCTTCAGAAATCTGAGACCATGGTATGTGCATGAGAATTTAGGGGGCAGATTCTTGTGGTTTGTAGGTAAAGGGAATATGCAGAGCTCTTCTGATCCCTGGGGGTACCTTGGTCCCAACATGTGATATGACTCACGACCGTGTGTCTCCTCAGCTCTGAGAGAGGAGTGACAACAGAACTAGATTTTCAGGTGGTCTTAAAGATTAACGTGATAAGTAAAGTTCTTAGCACATTGTCTGACTCATAGTACATAATCATGCATGACTTCTCTTTTTAAGAAAAATAAGTTCTTTTAAATCAACAGGAGCTGTCCAAACAGCCAGTTCTTCAGCAGTTGGATGTCTTTGAACTTCTGAGCAGTATGTGTGCTGCACAGGGAGCTCAAGTATCAAGTTGACAGTTAGTGGGAATAAATGGTCTTTTTTACCCTGTAAAGAAAGACATCTTACCAGAATGTGTTAACATTGTAGCTTACATTTCTTTTCCAAAACAACACCCCAGTATCTTTTACTATGTGTTTGTACTGCTATATATTCTCAACTTGAAAGTAAACCAAGTTGTCATATGTTTTAATTTTGCAAAAAACTTAAAAGCAATGTCTGATATTTGTGACAAGGTTTTAAGAATCATAGATGACCTATCTTCATTTTAAGTGGAAAATCTTTGAGAAACCAATGCCAGTGCCCTAGATTTTGCATAGTCTTTGCAAGATAGGAGGCAAGGCTGCTAACTGTGCCCTGTGGGAACAAGTGCTTTGGAGTAGATGGAGCATGTACACTATTGGCCAGGATTTGGGGATATTTGCCTTAGAACATATATCTCATTTATTGTGGTATTTGACTAAGGACAAAAAAAGTACTTTCACTGCAATTCTGTACTATAGGAATATTTGTATCTATGAATACCTTCTGTATATATTTTTAATGGCTCTTTTTTTTTCCTTTGTCTTTAGATAGTTAAAATTGTCCTCTTCTCTGTTCTATCCCACTGCCCTGTTGTGCCAAGCAACTCTGTAGATTCCAAGTATTGAGTTGACTGCTTGAAAAGATAGTATTGTTTCTGCCATTGCTTCATTAGCAAGGCTCATGCTTAGGGAATTTTTCCTTCATTTCTCTTTTGCTGATTTTTCATCTACTTGTTCCTCAAGTTATAAGATGACTAACTGCAATCTTCTGTTTCACCTCTAGTCTTTAAGAGTATGTTTTTATATTTAAAACTTTATTTTATATTTGCCCTAAGATTTTTTTTCTTCCCCTTAGAAATCAGAGTTTTAGCTCTTTAAATCACGTTCATTATTCTTTTCAGTTGGGCTCAGAAGTCTACTAAGCATCTAACTGGGATCTGTTGGTTATGAAAATGATCGCCCGCCCCCCAACTTTCAGTGTTTAGATGGAACCTAGGGCCTACTGTTTGCTAGACAAGTGCTCTGAGCTAAATCCCCACCTCACAACTGAGCTGTATCCCCAGCTCCAATTTCTTTTTGTTACCGGGGATCAAACTCGGTACCTTGCAGTTGCGAGGCAGGTGGCAGCACCTCTGAGCTAAATCCGGGTCCCCAGCTCCAATTTTTAACAGCCCTATTGTGTGAACACTAAGCAGCAGCTAATTGTTAAAGTTTTTAAAGCTTTCTTGTTCCTCAGAGTCAGGGTATAACTGTATTGTCCAGGTTGTCTTCGAGCACACTGTTTAGATCAGGCTAGCCTTGAACACGTGACCTTCTTTCCTCGATCTCACTAGTGCTGGGACTCTAGGCATGTGCCACCAGGCTTGTCTGTGCAGAAGTTTTATGTTGGCCAGTGACTCAGGGTTACCCCTAGCTTATTTGTGTATTTCCTAATCTGTTTCCATGCTCTAATTTTATTCGCTTGTTCTTTGTTGGACAGCTTTCTCCTGTTATGATTTCTGCCCTCGTATATAATTCTGACATTTAAAGAACTCTTTTACAGATCACATCTGAACAGTTTTCTCTCTTGTTGCTGCTTTTTTAAAATCTTGTTTCTGCTTCTTTATTTCTTGTGTTCTCATCTGACATGGTGTTGATTGTTAACCTTCAGAAAGCACTTCTTTGATCACATTTTCCCTTAATTAGAATTCCTTCTTACCTCTCACGGGCCACTTTACATTCTGACATTGATAGGGTTTTTCAAAGTGAAAAGATAGTTGAACATTGTTTTTATTCAGAGTGTGCATTTAAGCAATAAGCATTTAAAGAAAGTCCTGGCATCATGAGATTTATTGTCTACTTTCCCTTGATAGAGAGGCTGCTTATCAATGCAAAAGACTTTATTGCAAATGTTTTGATCAGAAAAGTAGCACACGTGCTGTTGCGTGAGTTTCCCAGAGAGACCTAAAGGAAACTTCTGCCTTAGAACTGAGAGGGAGCCGACAGTCCTGATACAGCTTGGGCAAATCCAGCTCGGTGAGTAACAAGTTTATTTTATTTACAGAGCATTGGACGAACTGCAAACTGAAGCACCAGTGACACTGCCAACACCTTGTGCTAGGCGACTGGTTTTATGGAGCACTAATTAAAACAGTAAAGCAGGATCAAAAGCAGGAAGGGTCCTTGGGAAAAGGTGTGTGCACTCTGTTCCCATCCCATCCTCATCAGGAAACCCCGCCGGTCTCAGCAAGTGCTGTTTGGTGGATGACCTTGTCTTGCTGCAGTCTGGCACACAGCCTCAGCACCTAGCAGGGGTTCACTGGACAGCTAAACGGGGTCCGCTACAAGATGAGGTGACGTTGGCTAAAGTTCTCTGGGTGACTCCCAGTTCTAGGCATTAAGTTCTATAGGAATTCCTAGGAATGGGCAGTGTGATAAACGTTGTTAGGGTTGGCATGGTTTAGGGGTTGACGTGGGACTTGTACTATGCCCTGAAAAGAAATGTGCACTTCCCTGGCTTTGTCTTTCCACATGGCAAAGACTGCAGTGGGAAGAGGAGAGTGGCTTTACCAGATGGTGAGTTTGGAGGTAGGAACCTAGATCCTTGACTCAGTGGCCCCTGGGCCTCTGACCTGTGGAACAGCTTTCTCTGCCCTGCATTAACAGACCTGGCCCTGCTTCCGTGGCTTGGGCTTGTCTGCCTGTGCCAGTGACCGGCTGGGGAGGTCGGGATCTTTCATGTCCTGGATCTACAGCCATTTTTGCTAGTCTGCTTTTATCAGTAACAAAGGCCATGTCTGGACTTTATTTGTGATTCTAGAGGGGAAGGTGGAAACCCAAGGTAGATGGAGACATAAGGCATGAAATCCTGAGTGGATGAGTGCTGTCGTTTAGTGTAATGGAAAAAAGAGATAAAATTTGTAAGAGGAGATTGGCATCGTATTACATAGAACTAGAGTGTGGTCTTTATTTTGCAGGCTGAGGGACCCATTCAAGACTTTTAAAATGCCTTAAGTGTATGGAGTGTTGTTTTAGTACTATGAATCTGATAGTGCTGGGGAACAGATTCCTATTTTTACACCTTTTTAAAAGCCTTACTTGAGGACTTTTTCATTTGGAATTCATGGAGCTCCTGGTTCTGGAAATCTGGAAGTTTGGGAGATGTACATAAAATACCTTGAGATTATACACCAGAGATTTTAAAGGAGTCATCTTTCAAAAAGGGACAAAGAGCCTCCACTAAACACCTTTGAGTTCTGCTTTTGTATAAAACATAAAGGAAGGAAAATTTCCATTTAAGTCTGACATTTACTTTGGATGTTTTTTAATGAACTCCTTTACTCATCAAATTATAAAAGTTCATTTTTTATCTAGATCGCTAAGGCTTCTTTGTAAAACAATAAATCGATGTTGAATTTATATTATTTTCTCTGTATATTCTGATAGTCATTGGTTTTTTCTCCTTTCTTCCATCAGTGTGGTAAATTTTAGTATCATCATTATTATTTTTTGGTACTGGGGATGGAACTCAGGTCCTTGTGTTTTTGAGGCAGGCGGCAGCACCACTGAGCTAAACCCCCCGCCCATAAATTTTATTACTGAGTCTTAAAATTACAACATTTTGGCATTCTTGGAATATAGTCAACTTGATCATAGTGGATTATGATTTTACATATCATGGGATTAACTTTGCTAACATTTTGTTTAAGGATTTTGTATTCACCTTTGTGAAGTTTGTCTTCAATTTTTCTTTGTAAGAAAATACGTAATATTTTCTATAATTCCTTAAGTGCTCAGAAAGAATCCATGCACTAGAAAACAAAATAAAAAAACTTAAAAAAATAATATCAAGAAATAGTAATACATGTGTATAATTAAATAAAGTAGAACAAGGGGTGAGAGCTGTGAAATGAAAATCTTTCTTTAACCTCAGAAATCAGTTTGCTGATGGCACCTTCAACCAGAGATATAATTAGAGTTACAGATATAGAATGAATCACTTATATACATTGTTGTATATAATAACAATAATAATAATAATATAATCCCACTATAGTACATTGTCTTCTTTATTCTTTTCTCAGTATCTGTGTTGTATTTCCTTTTTTACCAATGTATTAATCGGACCCTTTTTGATAGACATTTAAGTTGTCTTTAGGTTTTTCTGAAATGAACATTATTTTATCTTTGTGTTTTTGGCCTGTGGGTGATCTATGAAATAAATTCCTGCAAGTTAAGCTGCCTGATAAGAGAGTGGATACAGTTGCAGTTTTGATAAAAATAGCTAAATCGTTTTCCAAACGGCCTGCACCTCTTTTGGCCCCAAGAGTGTGTGCATGGGCCGTGGTAGATGTCACTGTGTCCTGGCCAAGACTTCACACAGCACAGTGCCCTTGGATTCCTGGCCATACTACCTCTGCCACGCTCCACCCGTGTACAAGGCCACTCATCATTAACTTGGTGACCTCCGAAATTTGGCAAGCAGTGATTTCCTGCTACGTACATGCACAGGAGCTTTGGGAGTTGCTGTATTCTCGATGGGGGGGTGAGAAGATGGTGGCAAAATGCCAGAAATTAAGAGTTTGGCTGCCCTACCTTGCTCCTGTCTTTTTTTTTTTTTTTTTTAAATCAGTGTCCCACCCTTTCTAGGCCTTAATGGAAGAACTGAAAGAGTTCCAGCAAATTCTGGCTTCTTTCTGCCAGCATTCCAGCCCTAAGGATGACTGGAGGGGATCAAGATCGATGGCTGATATTAAATTAACACTTCTTTGGCATTTGTCTAGGCTGCTTTACCATTGACAGCCTCACCTTGAGGAGGGTTCATTTGTCACACTTGGCTAGTCGTGCTTCTTTCCTGTAGGGTTGTTTCTGGTGTGCCTGGGGATGCTGAGGTGACATGTGCTATAAAACTGGCAGTCAGTGTTTACTGAATTTGAAGTAGTTAGCTTTTAATTTGGGGAAGAGAGGATGGGAGAGGTATGTAAGCTTTGCTTTCCCCTAGGTCATTCTAATGACAGCTTCCTTGCCTGGGTCCCTAGTTTTTACCAAATCGTGATAAAGTAGCATCCAGGAGCTTTGGGCTCTGGCTTTAGCGGCTTGGGCCAGAGAAGACTGTGGGTAGGGAGATAGGAAAAAGCAAAAGTTTTAATCCCTTTGTTTCCAATTTGTCAGTTGACTCTTCCATTCTGAACAATTTTTAGGGTAGAGAGAGACATACATAAAGTTTTGGAACTTTGCCAAAGTAGCCTCAACGTTGTATACAGTATTAACCCAGGCAGAGAAAATAGCAAAGTGATAAGGAAAATAAAGTAAATGACCCTTTGAGAAAGATTTGATTGCTAGAGTGGCATCAGGATTTTTCTTAAGGGATTAGGTTTTCCTTGCTGAGAAACCTCCAAAATATCCTTTACCTTCAACTGACTGTCAAATATAGTCCAAATTCTTCAGGCCAACACGGGAAACTCCCAGAAGCTACTCACTTACATAGTGTCATCATCTGTTTCCTCCCTGTTTGAAATGCGATTCGTGGCCTAGAAGCATCAACATCACTGCTAGCTTGTGCGAGTGCAGGTTCCCAGGCTGTACCCTGGACTTGCTCAGTCAGCACAGGAATTCCAGCAGGATTCCCCAGTGTTTTGAGTGCTTGCTGTGGCTTTAGAAGCACCATCCTCCTCCATTCTTCTTAGCCTCCCTCTGCATGCTCCAGCCAGCTGGTCTGGTCGATCTCTTCTTTCTGAACTTGTTGTCCACAAGTTCTGTACTTGTTCTTGCATGTTCCTAGCGGCCTATCTTTCCTCAAATGATTCTGTTCCCCCACAGGTGCCCTTCTTTCTCAGCTCCTCTCTGTTTCATTCCATGGGCCCAGTTTACTAGGTGTCGAAAATGTGCTAAGAACTGGGCTTTGGCTGGAGATTCAAACGTGATGAAGGACATAGTTGCCAGCTGGTGCTTGGTGCTGGCTCTATGGAGGGGAGTTTGGCAGTGTGTGTCAGGAATCTCCAATTCGCATTTCCTTTGATCCCCGTATTTCCTGCTAAAAGAACACAATGTAAAAAATGTATAAGAGGTTGGGTACTAAGTCATTATTTATAATAGTAAAAAGTTAAAAAATTATGTTACTGTCATGGTACTCAGGAACATTTTATATTTATAATATGACAGCAACAAAAATTAAATTACTAAAATATGCACAGCTCTTGAATTCTAAGGGTTTAAGGTCAAATAACTAAATGAGATATGTAAAACAAATATTATAGAAAAGCAAATGTAATAATGATGATGACAGCAGTAACTAACATCTGCTGGATGCTCACCATGTTCTAGGCTCTGTTCCACATGCATTCCACATGTTTTCTTCTTTTATCCTTATAAAATCCCGCGAAGGCAGGCTATTATTACTCCTAGATGAGTAAAGTGAAGCCAAGAAAGGCCAGTTTGTCTGTGCTAATGAATGGTGAGAGTAAGCGTGAGTGGTAAAGCCACATTGAAGGTAGAGAGGAACACAAAACTTGGGGCTCGGTGTTTGCAGTTTGCAGGCTTCACAGAAAGTGCTCCTGGAAAATGAGTAGTTTTTCACGTGGATGTGACTGAGAAAAGGTGTTCCAGACCAAGGAAGAAGCACGTATAATAGTACCAGAGGTCAGAGGTACCAAGGAGAATTTGAGGATCAGAAAAAAGATAGAGAGGTGGAGTGTAGGTATTCAGAGATGAGCAAGGCTCAGAAATGATTGCATGCTGTGCTGCTGACTTGGAAATTTTTCCAGTAGAAATGACTTTTTAAAGAAATGCTCCTGCATGGGACAATCACGGAAGAAAAGATTGACCCAAAAGTTACCTGAGGGGTTAGGTTGAAACGATGGAGTCATGAGCTATGGCAAAAGCGTTGAGGATGGATAGGAATGGATTTAAGAGTCACTATGATGACTTATTGAGTCTTGAATTGCCCTAGTGCACCATGCAGGATAAGGAGGGCACAAGGGCCTATATTAGAGAGGTGTGTCAGCTGTAGAAATGGGGTGATTTAGACCATCAGCTGGAAGTAGAGATGAGAAAGAAGACAGTGTCTGGGATGACTTTGCAGCCTCTGGCTTACATCACTGTGAATGCTAGCATAACTTAGGAGGATAATAGATAAGGAGGTGTGGTAAAAATACTGTGAGTGTTGAAATGAAAACGTATTACAGTAGAAGACACTGTCATGAACTCCCCACCTCCAGCTCACTTTGAACACACTTGGCCCATCTTTTTTGCCACCTCCTGCAGCAGTTCTGGAGTTCTTTTTTGATGCGTCTTTAGGTGAGTTGTCTTGGCTGCCTTGAGGTCCTGAATTGATTCAAAACATCTACCTTTCATGGTTATTTTGTCTTTGGAGAAAAGTCAGAAGTCACCTGTTGCTAGATATGGTGAGTAAGGTGGATGAGGATGCGTCCTAATATTTTTGTTTGGCAGAAATGGCCATAAAGGTTTGATCATTGTGGGATGATCAAAAACTATGGTTAAATTTAAAATTGAAGTTTATTACAGTAAAAAACATGTTGCCATTAATCCTAAAAATATTCGCAATATTTCTCTTTGCTTTAAGCACACTTATTCCATTGCTTTTGGCAATTTGTCTTCTACTGTCATAAGTTTTAAAAATTTTAGGGCCGGAGATTTAGCTCTGTGGTGCAGCTGCCTGCCTCTCAAGCGCAAGGACCTGAGTTTGATCCCCAGTACCTCAAACAAACAAACAAACAAACACAAAGATTTTAAACATTCGCCTTATCTTTCTATCACCCCTATAAGCTAGTCTTACAGATTGGCTTTCTACAGTTTCAGTTCTCTGTGATCAACCACAGCCTGACAATATTAAAAGTGGAAATTCCAGTAATAAGCTACACGTTTTCAGTTGTGTGCTGTTCTAAGTAATATGCCAAAATCTTGTGGCATTCTACTCCATCCGGCTTGGAATGGGAATAAGATTACTTAAAACGACTTTTATTTATTTATTTGTTTATTTATTTATTGATTGATTGATTGATTGATGTTTTTGAGACAGGGTCTCACTGTATAGTTGAAACTGACCTGGAACTCACTACGTAGCCCAGGCTGGTCTCCAACTCAGAGTAGTCCTCCTGCTTTAGCCTCCCGAGTGCTGGGATTACAGGTGTACGCCACTACGCCTGGCTAAAATGGCTTTTATGCTTGGACATTTAGTTGTGTGCCTGAAATGAGGTCCAGTGGTTTGGGCTTCATGATTGGTTTGATGCGCAGTTCACCAGTGTCACCCAAGAGTATCAGCAGAAGTGACGGTATATGGTGCAGTGCTGTGTGGTTGGGCTCTAGCTCTTACTTTTACTGTGAAATCATATGTCCAGGTAGGCCTGCATTCCAGGATAATGATGCAGTGATCCCATTTTCAGCTTGCTTGCACCTGGAGCAGAGCCACAGTTGTCCCACAGCAGCCATAGTACCTGGGTAAGCAATAAAACCATACTGAGAGCCACCAACATTTGAAGGTTGTTACTGCTGCAGCTAAATGCAATGAAAGTGGATTGATACATTGTGTTCCCTACTTGATTCTCTTGTCTGTCTGTTCTTTGAGGATCTGTATTACAACTATATTGGTTAGAGGAACAGAGTCCATAGGGAAATCTATATGAAAATCACACGAGGCCATTTATTCGGTAGGGTTACTGTGTCAGAGGTGGAGGGGTCCACAGGGCCATCTGCATTCTGGAGAGCTGGAGGAGTCACTAGCAGCTCAGTCTAAAAAGGTGGCAGCTGCAGAAGAAAAGCGTTCAGTGATGCAGTGCCAGTCCTAGACTGAAGTCTGGGAAGCTCCCTTTTAGGGTCACTGGTAATAGTGTGTTGAAGGATTAGGAAACTGGAGTCTGATGTCCGCAGGCACTGGCAGTAGCCAACCATGCACCTGCTCAAGCAGGATGGACCTTTTCAAGTGCAGTCTAACCTCTTACCATCACTTCATTCCAGCCAGGCTACATCCGAGCATATTGGATGGTGCCACCCCACCGTCAGATTGCATCTCCCCGTCTGTGACCCATGTGTCTATCATCTCTGGAAATACTTCAGAAGTGCGCTTTACTAACCTGCAAGCCATTTATCAATTCGGTAATGTTGACGTATCGTGGTCAGTGGTCACACCGACCTGGCCTGATGCCATTTACAAAGTTGATACAATTCATTGAATTTGTGAGACATGTGTAAAGATTAATTCCTTTGTATTAGAGCAGCATTTTCTTAGTATGTGATCCTTGAACCAGAATCATTATGGAGCTTGCCAGAAATGCAGATTGTGGAACCCAAAACAAGGGTAATTGGGTTGAGAGTCCAAACAATTCCTCCAGTGTATTTAAGTTTGGGAACCACTGGAGGTAAAGCCAGCCGCATATTTTACACATGTCTCATCGAGATGTTGTGTTCCTTATTAACCTCCCTTCCAGTCGAATAGCAGACACTTTCCTTGCAGTTCTTCCCAGGCCAGAGCACTCTTTTGTGATGCGACAGGGTGCATGGATGGATGGACAGACGGGTGGATGCCCCACCCATGTTCCTTCTGAGGTAGGAGCAAAGGATTGGTCATTTACTTGTGAGAAAATTTGCCTCAAGAACATTCATTCACAAGAGTGACTTTGCAAGTACAAACAATGAGTGCCTCAACTGACATATTTTCTCCATATTGAGCCCCCCCGGGAAAAGTTAAATTTTAATTATATAATTAGTAGATTAGGATATTCTCATAAAATCTAAAATATTACTGATAAAAGTCAAATTCTCTTTTGATCGTTCTCCCTAGATGTTGGTCCTTTCCTATTAACTTTTGGAATTTTACCCTTCTGTATATTTTCTGGGAATGTATATCATTAATATTTGTGACTAATATTCATTAAACCATACATACTGATATAGCTGGTGTCTATTCTGATTGGACCAGCATCCACTGAAATTGCCCAGGGCCCTGTGTCACTGGTAATATTTTGATGTCAGCCTTGCGGTCTGTACCTTTACTGAATATGCATGTTTGTGAGCACGCCTATGTGTGTCTTAAGTGCCATACTGTATATACTTCTTTCAGTGTTTTTCTCCCATAAATCTTAGCATATATTCATGTAAATTTATTTTTTATAAGTTGCTTCATGTTATTCCTTCCTGTAGCTTTTTAAAGCCATTTCTGTGTTGATGGACATTTAGTTTGTTTCTGTATTTTTTTTATTTTATTATAAACAGAGTTGCCATAGATATATTTGCATATACTGCCTTGAGTATCTGTTATTTATTTATTTATATTTATGTATTGTGGCAGGATCTCATTGTGTAGCCAAAGCTGGCATTGAACTTGTGATCCTGCTCAGCTTTCCCAAGTTCTAGGATCACAGGTGTGCATCGCCACATCCAGTTTAAATTTTAATTAAAAAATTGTATCTATCTATTTATCTATCTGAGTTTAGAGAGAGCAGGGGCGGGAGATGGAGAAGGAGAGAGAATGAAAATGCACAGCCACAGGTTTTGATTTTTAACTTTTAGATACTACCAGAGTCATCATCAAAGAGACTATTCATTTATGCTCCAGTAGTGTCCTTTTCTCATTTCCAGATTTCTTGTCATCATACTTTCTAAGGTTTGCCAATGAGTAAAAGTGGTAACTTTTATCGTAATGTGTTTCACCAATTAAGAACAAGGCTGAACAGTACTCATGTGTATTAGCCATTTGTATTTCTGTTTCGTAAATCATCTGCTTTGATCTTCTGCCTGTTTTTCTGTTTGGCTTGTTCGTTTCTTATTGATTCATTGTATTTTCTTTATATCTTAAATATTTAAATACATTGCAGATATTTATTCAAAATCTAAATTTATCTCTTATCTTTGCTTATGTTATCATTTATCATTTGCCTTTACTGTCAAATTTGGGGTTGTCATTCATGATTTTTGGTGTCAGCTTGTTGTCAGCCTTTCTTCCTGATGCTTGTTATTTGGTTAGGCAATAACTAAATCACTTAAAATTGTCCATCTGTATGAGCCTTGAGTATCTCTCTTTAATACAGTGTAATATATTCAGTTGCATGGAATTTTAAACATGTCTATTTTGGCTACTCTGAAATGTGGTTCCTATGTTCTCTATATGTGTTTTTGTGCTCTGAATAGTGGAACTGTGGCGTAAATAATAACATAGTTCCTTATATTTTAATTAATTTACTGTTGTCAGAAGTCGATTCGTTTTTAGCTCCCAAAAGCAAAATTAGAGCTCTTTAATTAGACTCACAGCCGTAGTCTTTGTTCATAAATTGACATAAGCTATCAACACATTTAACCAGTTTATATTGCCATGGTTACCAGTAAAATGTATAGATGATCTTTGTATTTCATATGTGAATTCTAAAAGTTTACTTGTAAGTTAATTATTCAGAATTCTGCTTTTATTTTTCCACAGGAATCGATCAGTTTCTAGATTTCCAGCAAACCCAAACACCATTCTTAAAATACTGTAGTACTCTTTAACACCTCTAAATAAGACTTGGTAAAACAGAGTATTCTTTGATGTGAACCTAGAAAATATAGTTTATCATGTTATTTTTGTGTTCTGACTTTAGATGTAAAAGTAGAAAGAACAGGCCTTTAATGATCAGCAGCTCTGAAGATCAGACACCGTGGAATGGGGTTATAAGCTTCTTTAAAACTATGAAAGTGGTGGAGCATTTTTTTCTCAGTGTTCTGTATTTAAAAACAAAAGTAATTTGCATCTTTAGCTCAAGCGTTGTTGTGTTGAAATTTCATTGCTTGTGAGCATGACCTTTCTTAGGTAGCAAGGGATATTTCCCCAGAATTGGTATTGTTCTCCTGGCTCTGTGTTGTCCAGAGGCAACGTTATGGCTAATAACATTGTTTTCACTAGCTGCAAATTTGAAGCCATTTATGAAGCAACTAAAACCCTTCACATTGGTTGTAAAACATCTGCAGTAAGCACCCAGGTAACCTGTTGTAGGTCTTCCCTAGACCAGCAGAAACACAACTGGTCTCTCTCACGTGTGAGTCACAATGACAGTTCCAAAATCACTCACTTTTGTGAGTGAGGCTGATGTGCTTTCTTTGAACCCCACTCCTATAAAAGGAGCTCCCTGTTCTGCTGTTGCTTTTCTCTACTTTGTTTGGAGACAGCCCGGCAGATCCTCCCCGTAAATAAAGGCTTGTGATGGTCCTGGTCTAGTCCTGGTTTTCTGCTCTAACATAGGGATTGGCCAAGTGGGGCCTAAACGTCAGGAAAGAATTATTTACTGTTTAAAAAAATTTTTTATTGCGGTTTGACAAATTATAGTTGTATATATTTATAGAGAACATAGTGATCTCATAAAGTGAGGAAGGTGAGGCACACAGGACAGACAGTGGGCGTTATAATTTGTATGTGGAGTGTGAAGCGATCAGTCCCACGGGAACAGAGCAGAGTGCTGTGGGGCAGAGAAGTTGGTGGGAAGGGGAGATGATGAGCAGAGAGAACCAAGTCTCAGGAAGAATGAGGTGGTTCTTTTTGAGAACTATTAGTAAAGAATAGTGCATTGTACATTTATAAACCACTAAGAATAATTTCTAGATGTTCTCACCACAAAAAGTGATGGATACTTGAGCTTCTAGATAAGTTAAATGGAAAACCATTGAAGTTCTTAAAAAACTAATATGCTTCAGAAACTATTTTGTTTTTTTTGAAATAGGGTCTTGCTATGTAGTTCAGGGTGGTCTTGAACTCACTGTGTAGCCTGGCTGTCGTTGAACTCATGGTGATCCTCCTGCCTCAGCCTCCCAAATGCTGGGATTACAGATGTTTACCACCATGCCTGGCTCAGTTTGCTTCTGAGAAGTTTATTTCTTGTGGCTTACCATGACATATTTATCTTGGAATATTCATTGCAAGTGAAAAGTTTGTTTCCTTGTAAAAACTAAAAATCTACAATTGGAGGTAACTTATTCATATTTCAGGTAGTGTAAATAACTGTGTCCTGAGAATACTTCAAATAATGGAGATTTTTGGAATTAAAATTCAAGTCACTCTGTTAGTCTGATTGGTGTTCTTTTGCCTGATGATCTCGTCAAGACTTAACCAAAGCCAGGATGCTAAGAATTTATCAGTGGGAATTAGGACACTTTGAAATAAGGACTATTGGTAAACCACTAACAAGGGTACTGACAGGGGCACCTGCATAATGTTGCACACTCTATATCATTTTAAAGTTTGCTAAAAAGTTAATCAATACCACATATAATTAGCGTTATTTGTCTAAGAACTGACTTGGAATTTTTTTTTTTTTTTGAGACCTTGCCTCTTTATGTAGCCCAGGCTAGCCTTGAATTTTTGATATCCTTGCACCAGCAGTCACAGTTGTGGGATTATAGGCATATGTTTCCCCTCTTGCTTTCTCTCAATAACAAATATAAAAAATATGAGGGAAGTTTTATTACTTGTGTATATTCATGCTGTTACATATTTTATATGTGGCCCAAGACAATTTCTCTTCACCCAGTGCAGCCACGCCAGACAAAAGGTTGGGTACTTACAGCAGACTTCACGGATCGATGCTTTATAGGCCCTTGTCCTCTCGGCTCATGCATATTTCTTTATAATGGGCATCTGTTAACAGCCCCGGAGGAAATATTTCAAATCATCTGATTGAGATTTATGTCCTGTAGAAAGAACTAAATGCTTTCCAAGGGTAACCTGAATCTTCTGATTTTCTTTATGCTACCATACTCAAACTCGGGTCCTTGCGCTTGCAAGGCAAGTGGTGGAACCAACTGAGCTAAATCTCCGTCCCCATTATTTAGTGTTTTTTAAGAGAGGGATATGGTTGGAGGTATTTTGCTTTGGTGAAATTTAGATGGGACATTTTTTTTTTATAGAAATCAAGGTATGGTTATATTGGTCCTGATTTTTCATCCACTATTTTAGCTTAGCTTACAGCATAGATTTTATAAGTTCCCGAATGTTTATGTTTTCTTGAAAGATACTGTTTTTTCCATACATGCAGGTAGGGTAAATGACTAATATCTGTAAGGAAAAAATAATATTGCCTTAATTTAATTACTTGAATAACTCTGTGGAAGAGAGGATTGTCATTGTGTTCCTACATTAAGCAAAAATAGTCTTTAGCATGTTTTAGTTTGTTAAGGTCTATTTGTTAGATCTTACATATTTCGCTAAAATACATACCAACTGCCCAGAGGTGACTTTTAAATCTAAAGAAATATGGATGGAGCATGCTAAACCTCATGATTCCCACCTTAAATTCACATTTAGCACCTATTTTTCTCCTTGTCAAAAGTACCAAGTAACATGTTTTACAAAATTTTTGAGTTGTTTTAATTTTGTTTCAGTAGTTAGTGGAAATTTTGATGTTACTAAAGATACCGTGATCTTCTGCAAAGCAAAAGTTCAGGTGAGTAAAATTCATGCTTAGTTTTTATTTATGGAATTTCTTTGTGGAATTTCTGCCAAAGCTTGAAAGTTTATATGGATCTGGCAAAGCCCTTCACGTATTCATTTGTTTATTCATGAGCAGAGGCTTCACTGTGCCCAGGTTGGCCTTGAACTCCAGGACATAAGCATAGCTTCAAGTAAAGGAACATGAGCCCTGCCATCTGACAGCAAAAATTTTTCTGAGTCTGTAGTCTCTGCTTTGCTTCCTGCTTCTTGTGATTGTTCTCAGTCCCTGGTCCTCCTAGTTTTCAAGACTGCATAGAGGAACATCTACGAGTGTCACGTATTTGGAGTTGGTTGATTTCCTGTCATGCACCCTGGTTATGCTGGGCTGGCTGGTAGAGCTCTCTGGCATTGCCGCCTTTTCTCACGTGACCCAGGTTGGGCTCTGGAGTGCTGTGTACCCGTGCAACGCCGCAGACTCCTGGGTAGCACCTTAGGAGCCTATGGCAGACAAGCAGGTGTGTCCAAAGGCTTTACTGTATTTGCTTTTATTATGAAAATGTGAAATTTATATTGTCTGCTTTATTTGTGTATTTTAAACATTACCAGAAGCACATAGGCCCAGAGCCCAGGGAAGGTCAGTAAGGTCAATAACAGGCAGAAAAAAAAAAAAAAAAAAAAAAAAAGAAAAGGGAAATGCAAACTTGAGTTGCTGGGTCTACATATCTGTTGTCTTTAAGGTCTCACCAATCTGTCATTAGTAATTGGGAAATGGTGGGAGAGGTGAAATAGTATTTGCTTGTGAATTTTGTTCTTTCTTTGAAATTTTCCAGCTCTTTAATTGCTTAGTATCTTAGTAAAGTGGAGAAAACTTGATCCTTGTGTGTTAAATTTGTTTTATGGGAAGCTTTATTATAAATGAATGTTGAGCATTGTATCATCCTACTCCCAACTTTCTGCATCACACTTTAGAAAGATAAAGCAGCTGCCACCATTTATAAACAGCTTTACTGTCTTGTGAATTCACAGCCCTGCCCAGAGAAGGCACCGATCCTGGGGGTGTAGGTACTGTATAATCTTCTCATTTGGCCAGAAGACAACTATAGTGGCTTCAAGATGAGATTTTGGTGGGGAGATCCCTTTGTGTCTGTTAAGGCCTCCTCCATTCACACTTTTGCTTTTGTGACTTTCTATGTATGTTGGTGACTCTGTAGCTCTGCTCTGGAGCCCCTGTCACCTGCCATTAGGCTGCCTGCCCAGAGTCTGGCTTGGGGAGCAGCAGGATGCCCATTTGCTGTTGCCCCAGGGGAGCTGCTGGCAGGAAACAGGCAGAGTGAACAGACAGCAGCTGGTGGGAAGATGAGAATGGACCTCCGGGGGCTTTTATAAAGGCCATGAATTCAGCTCTGTCTCCTAGGCTCACACGATTAACAGCAGGCTGGTAGCAGGGCTGGATAATGCATAGGTGAGAGCTCGGGCTTGCTTTTTGCCACTATCTTCTCAGCCTTGTGATCTAGTTCCTGCTTTGCCATTTGGCTTGGGTGCTGTTTCTAACCTTTAAAATTAAAGATTTGGCTTTTCAGTTACCTCATTTGTATCCTGGCTGTTTTTGGCTCTTTCTACTCATGAGAGTTTGTCCCAATTTTACTTAAGGTTGTTATTGGAGTTTGGAGTTTGGAATGTATCCGATTAGCGTAAAGGAAAAGGGCTGGTAGCAGGGAATACACGTGCTACCCAAGCACTAGGTGTGCTTTTTTTTCCCTCATTGAGTTTATTGGTACATTTTAGGTATACAGTACAGTTACATTCATCATTGGGATCTTGTACCTCCACATGACAGATCTTGGTTCTCATTTTTTCCCCTTGTCCCTGCCCTGCCTTTACCCCCTCCTCCCCTATTTACAGAAACTATATTTCCATTTTTTCATTTTCTCATATTTTTTTTGTTTCCCTTATTTCCTTTCCCCTGTCCTTCCCACTTCCCCTACACCTTTAGCCCTTTTCTTCCTATTACACATTGTCAATTATACCATTAGGATCTTATTTACAATTACAGTTTTTCACACCAAACTATTCGGTATTTACACATGTGTGACTTATTTGTTTCACTTAAGAGTAATAAGTGAATAAGTGACTCAATATTGATCCATTTACTAGCACTTTTTTATTTGATTATGTGCAAGCATATGTGAAATACATTTTTAAAAATTTTATTTATTTATTTTTCTCATTGAGTGTATTGGTACATTCTAGGTACACAGTACAGTTACATTCATCATTGGGATCTTGTACCTTTACATGACAGGTCGTGGTTCTCATTTTTTTCCCCTTGTCCCTGTCCTCCCTTCACCCCCTCCTCCCTTCCCTATTTACAAATTCAAGTACATTTTTAAAGGGAAAAATACAAAGCTAGCATTTGAATCTTTCTCTTTACTGCCAGGAAAATTGAAAGAATAGATAATTTTGCTTTTAGGCAAGAGACATTTCTTAATTGTAATGAGATGTCTTAATTATAGTGGAAGAACAAAGTATATTTAGATGAGCTACACTAACAAGGAATAGTATAGGTGGAATAGCAAATTACATGTTAGTCTTGTGATTATTTCATTAACGACTCAATGGTACTTGAAAACAGAAGAAGTATACTAACGCGAAAATACGAATGTGAACTCAGGGATTCTTATTAGACAGATGCAGAAACAGATGTTGTATGATATATGCAAAGGGTTGACAAGGTAGGCTTACAGTAGCTGCCTGCAGAGTCAGGCGTGGGAGAGTGCAGAAAGGCCATCGGCACACTGGCGATCTGAAGGATCCAATCGAAAGGCCTGGCGCTCACTGCAGACTCCCATGCGGGTTGGTATCCGGAAGTGGAAGGGTCTGCTCTGCCAGGACATAGACTGTGGCAGAGACTAGGGCTCCTCGGAAGAAGCAGAGGTGGGACTTTCTTCTTTCCCCCTTTTTATTCCATCCAGCCCACCCACACCCAGACTGGGTCTTCCCTCTGCGGTAAGCCCATCCTCCAGACACACGCACAAGTGTGCTAAACCAGTCTGCTAAGTGTTTCTTATTCAAGTTGACACCACAGTTAACTATCACATGTTGTTAAAGACGTGTGCATTTGTATCACATTTCAGTTTGTGTATATGTGTGTGTTAGTTTCCTGTGGCTGCTGTATCAAAGTGCTACAAATGTGGTGCCCTAAAACAACAGAAAGTTATTCTTTGATAATTCCTGAGGCCAGAAAATTCTGAAAGAAGCCTTAGGATCTCAAGTCAGGGTGCTAGCAGGATGGTGATGCTTCTGGAGACGGAGAAGAATCTCATTCTTTACCATTTCCAGCTGCCTCCTTTACTCATGCCCCTTCTTTGTGCTCATGCTCCATCTTCAAGGCCAAGGGTGAAACATCTTTTTCTAAGTCAGCCTTTCTAGCGTCTGTCATATGACTTTCTTTGTCTCTAACCTCTCTTTGCTTCCTCAGGACACATGTAATTCATTGCATTTAGTGTCCACTCAGATAATCTAGGAGATACAGTCCTCCTATATGAGGAAATTTAATTGAATCAAACCTTCATTGTCTATGCTGTATAAAATGATACAAGTATAAGGTTCAGGATATAGACATTTTGGTAGAGCAGGTCTGCCGTAATGGCTGGGGGGATAGAGATCTTAAAACTCCATATCTGTGTCCCCTGAGTGGGCCTATAGGATGGCTACACCCCAATAGCAGCGAGCACACCTCACACTCAGTTCTGTCTAAATCATATTTTTCACTAAAATGAGCCACGTTTTGTTTGTTTCTTTTAAAAGAAGTGGTTCATTCTGGGATGTATAAAAAGTACAAGAGAAAATGTTACAGGAATCGGGCTTTTGATTCTCCTCCTGGCTATGCCAAAATATTGTTAAGTGGCTCCTTCTAAAAGTGGCTTGAAAAGTACACATGCCTGGGTTCTGTGTTGCTCCCTCCCTTTCTGCAGTTGGATTCCAGGTTCTTCTTGTCGCAAACAAAGCAGAGGCAAGTTTTATTTTAAAAAGTAAAAGTGAACAGTGAGAGAGAAACTAGCTCTGCTGAGTGAGAGCTAAGACAGGAAAAAGCAAGAAGAGAAAACCCTGGAGGAAGCAGGGAGGACTACCGTGAGGAAAGTCACCGTGGTAGCAAGTTCTTCTTGGCATCTGTGTCCTTTTGTACTGTCTGCATCTCAAGGAAACACATGAGAACTTGTACGTCCGGGTTCTGAGATGCGGTGCTGCGATCCCCCTCCTCAAACTGAGGTCAGGTCCAGGCCATCCTATTCCAAACCTGCTGGAGTTCTGTTGAGAAGTCCAGGTACAGGGCTTTGGGAACTGTTCTGTACATGTGCCCTGGATCTCATAATTAATGATTATGACCTACTTCCCCAGCCAGCCTTGCCAAACCCTAATCACCTATGTTAAAGGTTATAATAGCTTACTGTACCAGGAAATAAAGAAGTGCTCAGGGAATAATGGGAAACTGTCAAAAAGAAACAGCAACCAGTTCAAAGATGCTTCCTTTGGCCAAAACTGGATAATGTGAGCACTGAAATAAATAATGAAAGTAGTGCATTATAACCCACTGAATAGAGGTACACATTCAGCCAGCCCTTACTGACAAAAGTAAATTTACAAATTGAAAGCTTGATGAGGAACAGGATATTTACATAGTTGCTAAATGTTTCCCCAGCATTCTGATTGATTACAAAGAGAAAAAGTTTGAGTTGACAGTGTAGAAGACTAGCTGATCAAAGCAAGTATGATCAATCAATAATAGAAGAGATAATGTACAGCTTGATAGAATGCAAAGAGAGGAACAGCATGACCGTTGTGACATTCGTTTCAAGATGCATGATCTGAATTCAGTCAGAAGGATGCATAAAGATAATCGTAAATTGAAGAGCATTCTACAAAATATCTGGCATGCAATTTTTTTTCTTTTTTTAAGGAAAATTATTTTTATTCAAACACGCATAAATACCCTCTATCCACTTTTGAGGGCAATAGTGAACCTTTTTTTCCCCATTAAATTTATTGGTACATTTTAGGTAAACAATACAGTTACGTTCATCATTGGGATCTTGTACCTTTTAGAAAGAAACCCAGCAGAGTGATGGCTGGGTCAAATGGGACCTCTAATCCTACTTTTTTGAAGTTTTTCCATATTGATTTCCACCGTGGTTGTACCACTCTGCACTCCCACCCAGGAGAAGGGTGGCATGCTATTTAAAAAAAAATCATAGTTGGGAAAGTGAGAGGATGTGATATAATGTAGTAATAGACTTGAAGTAGCCAATTGGAAGCTTTATACTTCACTGCCGGAAGATCTGTTTAGACCATTTGTTGGTGGACTCTCCTAACTTAATTATTTAGTCAAACTTAATTATTACACTCAGTGAAAACTCTTCTGATCTCCTGCCTGCAGGGTGTAGATGGAGTGTCTGCATTGCCTTAGCTGGGGCGGGTTGGGGTGTGAATCTAAGCATTTTAATATCTGCATACAAATCTCACCAACCACTGTAGAATCTTATCGTCAGTGTGTCTGGTGGTGTCTGTTCTCCCCACTTCCTTCACATTGCTCTCCGAAAAATCTCTTTAGAAACTGAAGCTCTGTTCTTGTGGTGACACACACCTGTCATCCCAGCACTCTGCAAGGCTGAAGCAGGAGAACCCCAACCTGGGCGACTCAGTTATTGAGACAGGGTCTCAAAATAAAAAAATAAAAAAGGGCTGAGGATGTAGCTTATTATGAAAGCCTGACCTCCTTGACCACTAAACTGAATCTTTACATGGGTGTTAATCAGTTTTACATGGAGGGTCTGTTTCTAGCAACACCAAGGGTACTGGACTTTGTTAAACAAAGACATTATTACATCAATGTTCAGACAACACCTGGCAATCTTTAGAACAGAGAGGGATGGACAGTGGAACCACCATGACCTGATGAAAGCCTTCCTGACCCTTTGCTCACATTAACATCAAGTACATTCCTCTCTTGGAGCTCACCCGGTGCTCTCTCGCAGTGTGTTGACAAACTCAGCTTTTCTGCATTCCTTCAGTACTGGTAAGTTCTTTTACCACTGACATCCTGGCCTTTCATACAGTGTAGTTGGCTAGCCACTAACTTGTTTTTTTTTTTTTTTTTTAATCGAACTCAGGTCCTTGCGCTTAGAAGGCAGGCCACCGAACCGCTCGAGCTAAATCCCCGGCCCACACTAACTTCTTTTTTGAAGCAGTCTTATTCCTTTGAATAAGACTTTTCCCTTTTCCCTTACTTCATGAGTTTACCAGGTGGCCCCATTTCTTTGGCCTTTGAATATTCTGTGGGGTAGGCCAAATTCACTGATTACTTTCTGTAAACTGTTGTTAGGCCATTTAGTTAAAAAAGTCTTTTTTTCTCTTGCGGATTTGTGCATTTATAGGGGAATCTCTTCACTGTGCCTTCAGTGGTTTTGGAGGGGAGCAGATGTGTCTGTTCAATTTGCCATCTTACCCAGAAATAAGTGATTTTTCAAAAATAACTTTTCCCATTTGAACCTTCCTCCCCCAATAAACCTGATATAAAACCTGAATATATAAAACAGAAATGGGCTATTGTGGTTAAAAAGGCAGTAGGAGGTTAAGGGAACAAGAATCCTTTTTGCTGCATGAGAGTTGAATGATACGCCCCATGGTTCCAGCTTCACAACTTTTCAAAACCACATTCACTCCACTGTGGCTGGTTCCGGGACACAGCCTCTCATTCTTATCCTTTTTCTGGAAGAGGAAACAGAAGGATTTAAATTACCCATCACCCCAGGCAACTTCCATTTTGCTCTGGTTATTTCAGACTTCCCTAATGTATTAGTTTGCTAGGTTGTTATAACGAAGCAGATTGAGTGGTTTAAGTAGCAGAAATTAATTTTCTTACAGTTTTGGAGATTAGGAGTCTGCCGTCAAGGTGTGGGAAAGCATTGGCTTCTCCTGACACATCCCTCCTGGCTTGCAGATGGCCCCCTTCTCTGTCTTCATGGGGCCTTCCTTTGTGTCTGTGTCCTAATTCCTTCCTATGAGGACACCAGTCCCAGTCATATTGGATTAGGGCTTACTCTGGAGATCTTATTTTAATTTAATTATTCTTTAATCACACCGTCTCAACATACAGTCACATTGAGGCCCTGGGGGCTGGGACTTCAATGTGTGCACCATTGAGGGACACCATTCAGCTCATAATACCTGCCCATTGCCCTTGGTAGTGCTGGCACCACGTTTCTTGTCACTGCTGGCACTTGAGTTGGTGTGAACATTGCCCTAGCTTCTGCTGGGAGATGGGAACAGATGGGATTAAACCGGATGAGTATGGAGAGCAAGTGTTAGAATTAAGTGTTAGTTGTGTGAGTTGTGAAATACTATTTGTATAGTCTTTGATTTAGCTTCTAATCTTTTTTGGCCCAAAATACTTTATAATACTCAACTGACTGATATGGAGACTCAGATCTCCCAAACATTGTGTTGAAGTTAAAATAATTCGGAAGTGAAGGAGCAGGCCACCTGCCTTAAGTCCTCTTCTCCGTCCTATCTCTGCCCTTCGCTCCTCAGGCTCCAGTCTTCCCTTCCCAAATCAACGGAACAAGACTTACTTCTAAAACTTACTTGTAGCTTTCTACTTTGTCTTCCCGATATTTTTGCAGCTGGACAATTGAAAGAGTCATTTTATACTGGTAGTGTTTCTTGTATGTATAAGAATAGTTAAGTGTAATAAGTGACATGTTGGTAGCTGGATAATGTAAGTGAAATTCTTGGTAAATTTGAAAACCCAAGTTAAGGATAAGGTTGCGATTTTATTTGTTCCATTTAATGGCAGGCTTGTGTTTGTCTGTATATGTGGTGTATATATTGGTGATTGTGCTATTGTGATTTTATTATAAAGAGAAGATTTGCATGGCTGCTCCTTAAGGAATTACCTACAAAGCTCGTTCAGAAGTATGAAGAACCTCTGTGCTTCCAAATTAGAAAAGACCTTAACTGTAAATGTAAATACAAATTGAGTATCCTTTACCCAAAATTCTTGGAACCAGAAGTGTTTTAGATTTTTCTTTTAATCTTACAATATTTGTATATACACAGTGAAATAATTTAGGGTTGGGGCTCAAATCTAAAATCAAAATTCATTTTTTTTGAGACAGTCTTGCTATGTAGCTTAGGCTAGTCTTGAACTTAGTGGCCCAGGCTGGCCTTGAACTCTTGCCGATCCTCCTGATGTAATGGGGTTACAGGTGTGCACCAGTGCCCCTGCTGCATTTATGTTTCATATACATCTTGTACATATAACCTGAAGTTAATTTTATACAACATTTTTATTGTGCCTGCGTTTTGACTATGACCTGTCAAATGAGATTGGATCTAGAATACTTGGGGTGTCATGTCAGCGCCCAAAAATTTTTGGATTTCAGATTTCAGAAGAGGGTGCTCACCTTCTAATAGTTTTATCAATATGGAATCTGAAGTCCAAACACTGTTTATGTGAAAGTGAATGGTAGTTTTAGAGCTAGAATTTAAGTACAGATAAACTGACCTGTGTCTTAAGTCCAGATCAGTGTCTGAAGTCCAGATCATTGCTAATGTTACTTTTTTAATTTTGTTTTTTCTTCCTCCCCCCTACTGAAGATTGAACTAGGGCCTCTCACATGCTAAGCATGAAGTCCGCTGCTGAGCTGCACTCTCATCTCCACTCCATGCCTCGTAATAAAATTTATGTCCCTAAAATCAGTTTGATAAAACAAAAGAATTTATTTCATTAAAGTACAAGTACAAGAATATATTTTATTCAATAAAAACAGAATGAAAAAGTAGTGCTGAATTATATGGGGCTTTTGTCAAGTTGATTATTTCAAATACAAAATTTCAAAAGCTATTATGGAGGTGGGTAACTGTCTTAGTCACTTTTCTGTTGTTGATGAGACAGAATACCCTACACCCAAAATTAAAGGGGGAAAGGTTTATGTGGCTTTTACTTCTTAGAGGTTTCAATTCATAATCGGAGGAAGAGTGGCACATGGCAGAGGGACATCACAGAGAACAGTTCATGGTGGCAGAAAACAGCAAAAGCAAGCAAGGGACTTTAAAAGAGTCTTTCTGCCCCTTTTATCTTATCCAGACTACTGGGATTAGGGCGGTGCCAAACCAGTCAGTGGACTGATTTAGTAATCACACACCCTCAATCCTAGCATCACACACTATAGATTCAGTCACCTCTGAAGAGGCCCTGTGACCATATGAGGCTTTGGGGGGACATCTAGTCCCAAACCACACAGTGATATTTTGTAAAGTATTCGCCTGGGAAGAAGATCAGTGGGACCTGCAGCTGTAGGAGTAACAAATGTAAGCAGAATGAATTTTATTTCAATCAGCAAGGTGGGAGAACATTTGGGCCTGCATTTTGGAACGTACTATCCCTGGCAATTGTCAAAATTTAGAGTGGAACCTGTGAGTGTAGTTTACTCCTAGGAAAAGCAGCCCATCAAAGAATGCTCTTCCTCTTTGAGGGTCTGCTATGGATCTTCTTCACTGTCTAGCTTTAGCATCTGCAATTCTTGCTACTTGGTACCCAAAATGTGTTCTGCAGATGAGCTCTACTAGTAAAACATTTTAGGAATGTAGAGTCTCTGTTTCCATCTCAGACCTATTCAGTCCATATTTTAACAACGTTCCTAGGTGATTCTTTTTTTTTTTTTTTCCTTTTTTCTGAGGCAGGGTCTTACTAGATAGTTGAGACTGACCTGGAACTTACTATGTAGCCCAGGCTGATCTCGAACTCACAGCGATTCTCCTACCTCAGCCTCCTGAGTGCTGGGATTACAGGCGTGCGCCACCACACCCGGCCCCAGGTGATTCTTAATATGTAATAAAATATGAAAACATTGGTCTAGAGCTGTGGTTCACAAAATACGGTTCCTAAAGAAGCAAGGTTCACGTATTCTGGAACACTGTTAGAAGGCGCACATTCTCAGGCCCCTACAGGACCAACCAAAAGAAGAACTCTGGGCTGGGCCACAGCAGCATTTGTTTCAATAAGTAGTGTGGGTGATGCTAAGTCATGCTAAAGATTGAGAACCACCAGATAGCAAAGCCTTTCAAACAGATATGATCATGGCTTATGGGAGAAATACATTTTAAATTATGATGACCCACACATACAGGTTAGATTATCTTTTTATGTGCTGTCTTCTCTGGTATTTTCAGGTATATTCTATTAAGTGTATGTGTGTAGTATAAAAACTTATTAATGTCAAAATTTGGCCATCGTCCATTAAACTGATTATATGAGCCAGTAATGGGAACTGTGCTTTTGTGTAAATTCTCTTAATCTGTTCTGTGCCATGTCCTTTCATGAGTTTGGTAAAGTCCTAGATCTAGTTTGAGACTAATATTTTTTAAGTGCATGTAGTAGAGCATACAGAGTTACAAAAGAAACCAAATACAGGCTTCTCCCAGTATCGGGAGATTGGGTTCAGGACCCCTGAAGATACCCAAATCTGGTGCTCAAGTTCCTTATATAAAATGTCATAATATTTGCATATAATTGGTATGATCTTCTTGAATACTTTAAATTGTCTCTATAGGTTATTTATAATACCCAATACAGTATAAATTGTCGTTATACCGTGTGTTTAGGTAATAATGGTGAGAAAAACAGGCCTGTACATGTTCGGTAGAGACATGTCCTATTTTTAGAAAGTATTTTGTAACAACAGTTGATTGAATTTGTGGATGCAGAACCTGCAGATATGGAGTACCAACTGTATACGAAAATAACAAATTAATAATATATGTGATAATGGACCGGGAATTTAGCTCAGTGATTCCACCACCTGCCTTGCAAGCACAAGGTACCGAGTTTGATCCCTGGTATCAAAAACAAAACAAAAGCAAATAATATATGTGATGAATCTAGAAATACTATAATTTAAATTGGGGATGAGTATTAGTTATATTTCAAGACATCTACTGTCACTGTTATATAATGTGAAAATGTCTGTGATTTCTGTTGGTAACAAAATTATAATTATTGCTACTAGTACTGTGGTTTTGTGTACATTTATATTTGAAAGAAACTGCTGAATTTTATTTTAAGTGGCATATAAAATTCTTTCCTGAATCTGACTTTGGACTTCCCGAATTCTGTTGATTCCTCTCTCCTTCATGGATCTAGAGTTAAGAACTGTTGATCAAGAGAACGCTTTCTTTAGGGCACAGTTCTCAATCTTTGCTTTGCGGGTGCCATCTTGTCTTTTAGTACCATAGTAATGGAATCATTTTTTAAAATGTTGTTTTCTAGAATTTTACTGAGGTCTTGAGTGGTCATCTGGAAGCCCCAGTCCAACCAGTGTATAATGTTCTTCAGCCTCCATCTCAGTATATATACATCCAGGTGCTCAGATTCCTGGGAATCAGCCGAGTGTCATCATGGGCTCTAGGTTTAGATTGCATGGATTTGAATCTGGAATCTATAATTTATTAGCTGTATTCCTTTGACAGTTTACTTGCTTTTTCCTTCCTTTCTCTAAGGGTAAGATTCTTCTTAGCATTGAATGAGATATTCTGTGTATTGATTGCATTACAGCAGTGCCTTGCATGGAGTAAGTGGTTAGTGAATGTTATCCATTACAGTGATCCATGATTTCTCCCTATCCTTTATTCTTTAAATCTAGTTGACCATAAAACTATGCGTATTCTCCCTACAAGGTATAATTTTACTTCATCCACTTTTGCCTGTTTCCATTGCCCCATTGCCATCAACCTATAACTATACTCTCTTTGAACTCTGAACTCCTTCTTCTGGTCTCTAGTTCATTTTCTGTGTAACAATCAAATGATCTCTTGAAAGTGCAAATGAATTATCTTTAAAAATGTAGGCAAATCATTTTACTGTTTAAAACTCTTATCTTTCCTTGATTTATACACTTAGTGTGTTTGGTCCCTGCCTGTTCTCTGAGGAGAGCTGGTGTCCTGTCTGTCTCTGAACTTGCCCATTTACTTGCTCTTCTGCGGCACACTGGCTGTGTCTCAGTGTTTGAGTAGCTGTCCTGCCATCCTATGGCTATGTGTATGGCCTCCCTCTCCTTAGTGGGGCACTGGTCGCCTTTTCCTGTCTCTCCTCCTTATTGCTGCAGGTGTTAATTCCTCACAGAGCCCTCCCTCACCATCTCATCTAAATCAAGTACCTGCTGTGGGAGCCCCTTGGCTGAGTCCTTCTTTTACCAGGCTGAAGCTCCGTAAACACATTGAAAAATTAGTATTTCCTCTCTGTCGGGAAATGATAATTAATCTGTGATCATTAAGCACATAACACTAAGTAGAGTGTGCACTTTTTTTAGAAAGATAAAATTTATGCATTGTGAACATTGAGTGGTTGTAGAGTTATTTTCAGCAATTGCTATCTCAAAATTGTGGAAGGTGGTTTTTGATAATAGTATTGAAGAATAAATAAAGGGGCGGATGGGGCCTTCCTACAGATCCAGTCTGCAGTGAGAAGTTGAGTTTTGATTGGACCTACTCAATGCTTTAAGTCATTTCTGCTCCAAGACTATAAGAGAGGTCATAAGATTTTCTTCTTTGAAGAAAAAAAATTACTTGGTTGTTCATAGAACCCTTCATTCCCTTCTCCTGCTAAGTGAATTATCAGTTGCTGGTCAGATGTGAGGAAAGACCTCTCCTAATGAGAGGGAGGAAACCAGTGTGGGTAATGTCTGGACCCTGGTTGTGTTAGAGTTCGGAGTAAAGAGGCAGAAGAATGACTTTCTGACTGTTCTAGGTCAAATTTCTCTGTGCTTTAAAGTTTCTTTCTTGTTAGTTATTTTTAATGAGTCTTAGGCTATAGAAAGGAAACACTCTTGATTTTTGTCAGTGTCCTCAAGTAGCCAGAAATGAAGTCTTGGGAATTAAAATCATGATATATTTTTCTTTCCAATAAGGGACTGTTAGGAATTATAAAGGACACTGGTACAGACGCTCAAATTTAAAACAGCATAAATGGGGTGCTTGGCAGTTTAGTTTGTGCCCTTTTTGGCTGACTGGTGTTTCTGATTATGTAAAAATGTGATCTCTTTTGGGAAAAGACTACTCTTTGTTGGTATTCTTTTTTTTTCCCTTTAATTTTATTGGTATTTTTTAGGGATACAGTATAGTTACATTCATCATTGGGATCTTGTACATTTACATGGTTTGTCTTGGTTTTTATTTTTTTCCCATACCCCTGCCCTCCCCATTCCCCTATCTACAAAGGCTTTATTTTCATTTTTTTTCCTTTTCTCATATTTTTTCTTTTCCCTTCTTTCCTTTCCACTACCCTTCCCACTTCCCCTACACCTTTAGCCCTTTTCTTCCTATTTCACATTATCATTTATATAATTTGAACCTTATTTATACTTTTAGTTTTTCATACCAAGGGAACTAATCAGTATTTACACATGTGTGTCCTATTTATTTCACTTGAGTGTGGCCTAAATATACATCCTTATAGCTATAAATGTCTCTAGTTTCTCATTCTTTATGGCTAAGTAGTACTCTATTTTATAGAAAAACCACATCTTCTTTATCCATCTGTAGTTGATAGGTTTGTTGGTATTCTTTTTTTTTTAATTAATTTTATTGGTGCGTTTAATGTATACAATGTAGTGACAGTCATCACTGGAAATTTGCACCTTTACATAATCCATCTTGGTTCTTTTTTTTCCCGCATTCCTCTGCCCTCCCTTCAACCTCTCCACCTCTTCCTATCTACAAAGACTTTGTTTCCATTTTTTCCTTTTCTCATATTAATTCCATTCGCTTCTTTCTTTTCCCCTACCCTTCCCACTTCCCCTTCCCCTTTGAACCTTTTCTTCCTATTTCACATTATCTGTTATACCTTTTAGTCCTTATTTACACTTTCAGTTTCTCACATTAGGACACGTGTGTGTCCTATTTATTTCTTTTTACAAGGAATCTAACTCAGGACCTTGTGCTTGTGAGGCAGGGGGCAGAACCACCGAGCTAAATCCCCAGAAAGTGTCCTATTTATTTCACTTAAGAGTATCACGTCCTTTGTTGGTATTCTTTAACAGAATCCACACAGAAATATTTTTTTTTTTGTAATGGACTGGATAGTGATTATCACATGGAAAAGATATAAATAAAAATAAAATAGTTATCTGATTGATGAAAATTAAAAAATCTACCATGAACTTGTGGCACAATTGAGGCAAGCGTTTTGTTTTTCTTATTCCTTTGTAGATATTCATATGCTTGTCTTATTTTTACAGTTGTAATCATGCAGCTATAATTTTTGTCTTCTGATTTTTTATGTCATATTTTTTATATTTCATTTTGAGTGGTTATCTAGCAGTCCATTAATTTATAATGGTTATTAATTCCCTTATTGCATAGTTTGTTTTATGATGTATTTTTTATAATGTATTTTTAATGATGTCTTTCATTCTCATTTTGCAGGCAGAAACATTTGTTTGGGTTAACAATGCATCAGCGTATTCCCAGAGTGTTGCCAAGGCCAAGTATGAATTTTTATTTGGCAAATCTGAGGAGAAAACTCCTGATACCAGTAAGTATTTCCCAACTCTTTCCCTCAGTTAAAAAATATGCAGCACTGCTGATTTCGAGTACTTTTTCTTCCCTTGTATTACTTCCTTCCTGCCTCATTATTCATGAAAGCACTTTTCCCAAGATAAAGAATTGAGAAATACTGGATGTATTTGTTGTAGCTGGTTCCCAGTAATTTCAAGTCATGTTTTTTGTTCAGAGAGCTCTCAGCTCCTGACATTGGAAGCTCAAGAATTAACTAATTCTTATAAACTTTTCTTTTTCCGTATTTACAATTGTTACATGTGTCTACTACCTTATTTTTGGTGCTCATTTTTAACGGCCAACATATATTATGTATTTTCAGACAGCATAGTCTTAATTTGTAGGATTATCATAGATCTTCTTTAAAAAGATTGTGTTCTAATCTAGAGATTAAATGCTAGTTTAATTCAAAACTGCTAAATTTAAGAACAAGTGGAATTATCACTAGTATCACTCGTCATGAACGATACTGTTTAGCTACTTTATTGAATACATACTGTGTGGCAGGGACAGTATCCTGTTTAATCCTCACAGCATTATCCCCATTTTTCCAGACGAGGAAGCTAAAGTAATTTCCTTTTATCACCACTCATACAGCAGAACCAAGACTTTACCAGGTCTTCCTGTCTTGAGAGCTTATGCTTTCAGCCTGTTGAGACCATGGAAGGCATTTTTCTAAAAGGAGATACAAGATTAAACATTCAGTTTTATGGAGTTTAAAAATGTGTGGCTGTGGATGACTGACAGTGAAGGAGGTGTCATCGTTTCTTAGCATTTACACAGAAAAGGGCTATTGCACATGGAGAAGAGTCTGGGTTCTGGAATTGGACTTTGAGCTTGAATCCTGTCTTTGTATCTTGCAAGCTGTGTGAGCTTCTATCAGTTGGTCAGCTTTAGTTTTTGAGTCTATAAACTGGGGATAGTGACTCATATTTCAGAATTGTTTTGAAGATTTATAAATTGACGTGTAAAGATCTCAGCATCATGCTCAATGTGTGACAAGTGCTATCAAATTATGCTCTTCTGTTGTTTGTTGGGATGATCATGGTGATGTAGCATTATCATCTGTCTATCCATGGCCTTTCTGTATTGGGTGGACAGGGAATCTGACCAAATGTGACTGCTGTTCAGTTGAAAAAAACAAATAATAATGGTACTTACCAGATTTGTATATTCATTGGGTTTATATAATAAACTTATAATATTAGAAGGTGCCAGGAAAGTAGTTTACATAGGCATTTAATAATTCCTTTTCTCATAATGAACATTCATTACCAATTTCAATAGTTGGAAAATTTTAAATGCAGTACAACAGGTAAGATATTTAAAGTATTCAGCTTTTATAATCGTGCTTTGATTTAGAGAAGACTGCTTCACAAAGTAGGTTACATGTATTTTGTAGTGTAGGCATTTATACTATATATGATATAGCACTGAGACCTAACTATTCTGGGCTGGAGGTTTAAGACACTTAATCATATATTCACTATTTCTCAGAGGGTATTGATTACAGTCACCTTAATACTGTTTAACATTCTTTGGCATAGACTTAAGTTTGTCTGTCACATTGTTATTATTATTGTGATTAAGGGTTTTTTTTTTTTAACTTTGATGAAACAATTTTTACTTAGCTATATAGAGAATGTGTCACCTGTCTATAATTCTGTGTTTAAGTAAGTGAGTTTGGTTTTTATGTACTTATAGGCTTTGAGTAGTTTTTCCTATATAGCATTTCCATTCCAGATGAGTCACACTGAGGCAAACCCAAATGACATTTTAAACTTTCTGTTTCTTATTTTCTTTGGTAAAAATGGTTCTTGGTATTTCATAAAAATGGTGGTGTAAAGTTACTTTCCAAGTGTGGGAGTATGAATGCATTTATAAAACATATATTTAATGAACACTTATTATATCCCACTCACTTCTGTGGGATATTCTGAGGGTACAAAGAAGTAGAAGTCACAATTCTTATCTATTACTTGCATAGTTTTGTTTGTATATAAATAATATGTCTCCAAGTGTGATGGGAACCATCACTTTTAGCTGGATGGACGATAAGTTCACAGAGGAGGCTGAAGTTGAACTTGGTCCTGGACTAAGATTCAGATGGAGTTTGGGGAGCGCATTTCAACCTGAGATAACAGGGTAGTGGCAGATAGTATACATTATTTGGGGAACTGAGCGGAGACAACATGATGGGTTTGTAAGCATTATCAGTGAAAGAGAAGTTTAGAAAGATTATCCTATCACTCTGTTTCATAGATCCCTCTAAGGTACAAAGGTTTCATTTTGTTCATAAGAGTGGTAAGGAAATGCCTCAAGTACCGTCTAAGATAGACCAGTGGAGAGACATTAATCTTAAAATTAGAATGGGTACAGCAGAATCTGTTGTTTTCTGCAGTAGGGTAAGATGTCAGTTTATATTGCTTTCTGGAAAGTACTCTTTGTGTCTTTACAAAAACATGCACCATTTTATTTCAAAAATGTTCTTTGAAGTACCTTTGTATAGAACATTGATTTGTCATCAAAACACAGCTCAAACTCAGAGAAGCCTGTAGGAAAAATAAGTAGTAGAGATGATGGTATTTCTCTTAGAATTTGATGATAGGCATACTTCTTCCAATTTAGATTGTTAGAAAAACAGGAAAGCTGGGTATAGTGGTACACACCTGTAATACCATCATTACTGGGAGGCTGAAGCAGAAGGGTCACAAGTTTGAGCCCAGCCTAGGCAATTTAGCAACTTGGTGAGACCCTGTCTCAAAAAAGTGGGGAGGGGTTTAGCTCAGTGGTTCCACCATCAGCCTTTCAAGTTCAAGGTCCTGAGTTCTATCACCTGGTTCAACAACAACAAAAAAAGTTAATACTTGCAGTTGTCACCAGACTATTGCTTCTGTGCTGGATATTAGCTTACTCCTGCACTTTTCATACTCTTTCTTGATGGTGATGAATCTATTAGAGAAACAGAAATATGTAGTTGCTTTTGAATTCAGCTGTAGACTTCGGCAGGCAACAGCTCAGGTTATCCTAGTAGCCTAGTAATGGTTGTGGTCAGGTCAGGTGAGGTTAGGTGATTTGAAATCTGCAGTGACATCCAAAGAAATGTTGCTATCCAGGGAGACAGGGCTTACTTTGGGGCTGAGGAGGAATTTACCATTGCTTGTGATTGGGAGGTTTTAGAGAAAACAGTTCAGTATTATTTGCAAGCTGTTGCTTAGTACAGAACTTTTGAGTTTGTGATAAGAGCTTAGGGTAGTGATGATGAATTTGTGGTATGTTATCATTGAAAGCTTTAAAAGGTTCCCCATCACTGGCCTAGGGTATTGGCTGGGTTATTAGAGAACATGTGATTGGTGGAAGAATCCTTTAGCTGATAGTTAAGATTCTCATTATGTTTGTCAATATAGTGAGAAGAAAGAGGTGACCATACTTCCCTAGTTTCTGTTCCTTGTTCTTTTTGGGCACCGTCCCAACTTTTGGGAGCTTTTCGAGGGCGAGAGAAATAGTAATTGTTAAAAGGCTGTGGACTACAGGGATTATTGTGTGCTACATTAGTTGTCCTGTGACTTCAGTGAAGGGACAGCAAGGCAGTAGTGGTTGGTGACTAATCTGCGGCTAACCGGGCCTACATGCACTGGGGGTTGGTGAGAGAGCCCCTGTGAGACATTCTGCTCATGCCAATATTCCTCTTGAGTTGTTGTGGTAGATGACTGGCCTGGCTTCTCTGATCTAGTCAGGTGGCCTCTCTTGGGCAGGAGGCCCCTCCTTGAAGAATTCCTAGGGTAGCATCAAAAAGCCAATCCTGATTGGTAGAGAGAAAATGACCGTCTCTGTGTCTGAAAATTCAGAAGGAAAAATGTTGAGAAAGTCTTAGTAAATCTCTTCATTCTCCACTTCTGGGGGGGCGGTGTTGACGAGGTGTGTGAAAGAGTGAAAGGGCCTGAGAGGTGTTAAGAAGGGGAATCAACATCCTGTGTTAACTGTTAGCATACTGACAGTCTTTATTGATTTATCAACTTTCTGTGGTGAGCAGGTGAAAAAAAAGAGGGCAATTAAAGAACAGGCAAAGGGGCTGGGAATTTAGCTTAGCGGTTTGGTGGCCTGCCTTGCAAGCACCAGGACCCAAGTTCAATCCCCTGTACCCCCCAAAAAAAGAACAGGCAAGGCCACATAGTTTAGCTGCTTTACAATCAGGTTACAAGGCTAATCCTTGGTCGCCCTTGAGAAGAGCCCTAAGCTTTAATGCTATTGTCTTATTATGCATAGTATACTGGTAGTTGAAGGTTTATGTTATGGATTGCTGAGTTGGTTGGAGATTCTTAAAACTTCATAAAGAGTCCTAAACTTGCCTTAAATTCATGGCTCAGTGGTTGGCACATGGTATCCAAATCAGTGTTTAGCTATTAGGAAACCAGTTTATATAACTCGGATAGCATAATATTTGTGTTGGAACAACTCTTAGGATTCACCTTTGCATTGTCTATGGATTTGGTTCAGTGGTGCTGCTGGCTGCCTTGCAAGCACAAGGTCCAGAGTTTGATCCCTGATACTAAGATTGTCTAAACTTGCCATATAAATTTTTATAAATATTCTGCAGTCCATTACCCCAGACATGCTTTTAACTACCTTTTGATTCCAATTTTCATGCAGGTTTTTTTTCAGGTATATAGTATGTTTTGAGGAATGTGTTAATTAACATGGCCATCACCTTGTGCACTTACAGCAATTCTTAATTTCCTCTGCTTAACATTTTCCAATAGCACGAATTAAAAATAACTCTTAAAAAGAAAAATGCATTTAGCATGTCACTGCCAGAGCCAGGTTAAAATAGTACAGTGAGCACTATTCTAGAGGATTTCTTTTCTTTTTTTTTTGGTACTGGGGATCGAACTCGGGTCTTTGTGCTTGCGAGGCAGGTGCCGGAACCACTAGCTAAATATCCGGCTCTTAGAGGATTTCTTGATACTGCTATATGTTAATGCATTTTAAAAACAAAAAATTGGCCATGAAATATATACTGTTGTATAACTGCTGTTTCACTGAAGAGAGTATAGTGGACACCTTTTTACCTCAGTACTTTCATGTCAACATCATGACCTCTTAATGATCTAATAAATGATTCCCCATTAGCCTCCCTTATGCCTTCCTTCTTCCTCCTTATTCCCTTCCTCTTATCTAATAATAGTCTCCCTTCTACTTTCATGACATCTTTTTGGATTCCATATGTTAGGGAAAACATGTATTACTTGTCTTTCTCATTCTGACTCCTTTTGGTGTAACATGATGGTCTGCAGTCCTGTCCACTTTCCTGCTAATGACATAATTTCATTCTTTATGGCTGAATTGTACTCCATGGTATATATGCACCATATTTTTAAAAAATTGTTGGGGCTGGGGATTTAGCTCAGTGGTTCTGCCGCCTGCCTCACAAGCCCAGGGTCCCGAGTTCAGTCCCCGGTACCAAAACAAAAACAAAACCAAAAATTTTGGACTGGGGGTTTGGCTCAGTGGTTGCACTGCAAAGCCCCAAGTTTGATCTCCTGTACAAAAGAAAAAAAAACTGTTTATCTATTGATGGTTCTATCTTGACTATTGTGAATTATGTTGGAATAATCATGGATATGCAGATAATCCGTACAGTATGCTGACTTTAATTCTTTTGGGTATATATCAAAGAGTGGTATAGCTGGGCCATATGACCATTCTAGTTTTAGCTAAACTTGTCTTTTAGAGTTTGTAGATGATTTGGATTCTCGTAGACTATATCACTAATGGCTCCTCACTCCTGACTGTAGCCTAGTGTACTGGGGCCACTGGTTCTTCCCAGTTTTGGGAATGCACAGCAAGTCGTAGCAGCAGAATATTTGGTGCCTATGGATGATGAGTCACTTAATTACCTCCGGTTTTTGATGTGTAAAACAGTGATGATAGCAGTAACCTCTTCATAGAATTGTTGTGGGAATCCAATGAGACTCTTAAATTCATGGCTCAGTGGTTGGCACATGGTATCCAAATCAGTGTTTAGCTATTAGGAAACCAGTTTATGTAACCCAGATAGCAGAATACTTGTGTTGGAACATCTTTTAGGATTCACCTTGCATTGCATGTGAGTGGGAAAGAAGGGACACAAATTCAACAGTCCAAGCAGTTTTGTTGCTAAACCTGAGAGGGACTTCTCGATATGAGCAGAAAGAGAAGGTGTCTCTTACAGGCTAAGAGGCTTTTCTATATCCTTTTTGGGCAGGCTTTTGAGGGACAGTCTCAGAGAAATGGCGATTTGTGGCTGCCTGAGGCGTTCTCTGTGTGCTCTGTAACCGGGGGACAGGTCCTCAGGACTGCTCGTGGCCTGCCAGCATGTGCTCTGTGACCTATCAGTATGGATGAGGAAGCTGAGGACTCGAGAACTAAATAACTCTCCAAACTCTGGCAAGCTTTAGCCCCTCGTCTAGGACCCTCGGTTCTGAATCTTGTGTTTGAGATTTTATGTTGCCTGATGCAGTGGAAAAAGAAACTCACGGGTTAGAAAGGCTTAGGTAGTAGTCATCCACCCCCTCCGAAACCTGTTATAAATGGCTGTGTTGTTAGGATGGCACCGCAAGTCAGGTGGGCTGTATTGAGTGATACACCTGATGGATTACTGAAAGAAAGAAGAGAACGCTTTCATATTATCTGCCTCCTGCTTTCACTTGAACTCATCAGAGCCTATCATTAAAAGCAAGATAAGGGGCTATGGATTTAGCTTGGTGGTTCTGCTGCCTGCCTCACAAGTGCAAGGATCTGAGTTCTATCCCGGGTACAAAAAAAAAAAATAATAATAATAGCAAGATATGGTTAGGGGCCAGAGGGCCTTAGGAAATATGTTGTGATTTGAAGGTTCTGTGATTGTGTGGAAGTCTTTGGCTAATTTTTGTAGGTAGTAGTACTAAAACTTTATAAAAATATTAGCTCATTTAAGATAGAACTTACTCTAAATTGTATTATATAAGCAAATATTTGCATTTGTAGTGATATGTGGCCATGAGTATGCGCAGGTAGGATGCTGATTGGACTTAGATATAAATGGATTCTAAAGAATATGATCTAAAAGTATTTCATGTGAGTTGTTAAAAATTGCCTTGTTTATAAAAAGGTAGAGTGAGTCATGAGTAGAATCAAGACTCTTGCATTGTAATGTGGCTGTTTCATCAAAGTTAACTAGATCAGGGTTTCTGAACCATCTTTTGACATATATTGGATATCTGATGAGGAATTGTTTCTACCATGTATAAAGAACTCTTTCACTTCAGCAGCAAGAACCTCATTTTTGTTTTTTAAAAAGGGCAAAGCATTTGGGAAAACATTTCACCAACTTGATGTATGGATTGCAGGTAAACATATGAAAAGATGCTCAAAATTGTTAGCCATTAGGGGAATGGTAATTAAACCACAATGAAATATCACTCCATGTCCCCTAATGCGATTGACAGTGGAAAGACCAGCCATACTATTGTTGGCAAGAATATGGAGCTGCTGGAGTTCTGATGCACTGGGCAGGGGAATGTAAGTGTTTCAGCAGTTCAGAAACATTTGGAAAAACAGTTAAAAAGTTAAACATATGCCTTTCATACCCGCTGGCCATTCAGTTTCTCTATATTTACCCAAGACAGATGAAAGCTTATGTCCATGCAAAGACTTGTACATGAATTTTCATAGTCTGCTCTTATGTTTCACCTTTGGGGAAATCAAGATACTGGAAGTTTGAGTTTATGCTATTTAAAAATAGTGTGCGACTGAAAGGAAAAGAATAATGTAAGTGGTAGACTTTGCATAGTGTATTTCTGAACTTATGAACTCCTTTTTAACCCTAATTGGCCTTGATTTATTATGCAATCTATACACACTGGAGGCTCTTAAATGAGAAGTCCTTTGAGATCTGACCTTAGGAACAAATAGAAAGGAAAGAAACAAAACACACACCACAAGTTCTTGGCCCAGAATAATGTTTTGGTTTCTTTAGTATTGCGTTTTTCAGATTGTCGTTATTAAAAGGTTGTTTGAGTAAAGATTTGTAATGTAGGTGTCATGTGAAAAATGTGAATGAAAATTTAAATTCAAAGTATAGAACCAAAGAATAAAATGGAAAGGAGGAATAGAAATGTGTAATATTTATGTTCTTAAGACTGCATCAGTCTAAGGCTGATGTTTTATAAGTGATTTATAGGGCCAGGGATTTAGTTCAGTGATGCTGCCACCTGCCTCACAAATGCAAGGTCCCAAGTTCAATCCCTGGTACCTCCCCAAAAGTAATTTATATAAAGTATCATATAAATATATTCACAAACAATGGAATTTTAGGAACATAATTTTTTATTAATTGGCAAAAATAGGAAACTCTACTGTGTTTTTTAAGTCTTACTAAACGTTTTTTTTTGATGCTCTAGGTCTACTACCTTGTCTCTTATGTTTTTGGGTTTTCATTGTTCTCGATAACTGTATTCACGTTTATAATTCTCTTGGGATTTGAGATTCTAATTCATGTCATAATTTACTTATTTATTTATATTAGGGCATTTGCTTAGCATTCTCAAGGTACTGAATTTAATTTCCATTACCACAAAAGAATTTTTTTTTTGCTTTTCTTATTCTTTATTTCTCACTCTTGTTTGCTTCCTTCCCTCCTTCCTTACCCTCTCCTCTCCCCCTTTCCCCTCTTTCTTTTTCTTTCTTTCAGTGGTTCCTGTTGTAACTCATTCTAAATGTGAGTGTTGAATGTTTTCAGGTTTTGTGACTCTTGTAGTTTGAGCTGATGCAAAACAGGAGTAGATAGGTGAACTTGAAAGAAAGGAAAGGAAGTCACCCTAGTAAATAAAGAGGAAACAAACTAAGAGTGTGAAAAAGGAGCAGACCCATCAATGGGTCGAGGAGTTTTTACTCATATGGGAACAGTCCAGGTGCCCCCAGCCTCACAAGATGGACTTGAGTTTGCAAAACTGAGGGTCATCTACTGAAAAAGGACTTAGGAAAACTTTTGTTTCCCTGGAGGCTGGCAGGGCAGGAGGCTGGAGCTTAATAATTCTGGCTTTTCAGAATTCCAAGTAGAAGAAAAAGTCACTCTTATGGAATTGAAATGCAAACATGCAGCACACTTGGGTTAGGATCCAAAGTGTGTCTAGAAATTGACATAAAACCGGTACTGGGCTGGTGAAATGCCACAAGTCACTGCTGAAATAAATTCAAAACCATACTGTAGGGCACCTTCATAGTTTAGGATGTGTAATGCTCCATATTAATAAAAAACATCAATAATCTCTAAAGTGATAAGCTCACAGTAAAATACTGTCTGTCGGCTGCACAAAAGAAGAATTTCCTTGGGGGGAAGGGTGAGCATTCACAACCCAGAAGGAAATTGAAAGCCAAAGAACTGGAGATAATAAAATATTCTGAAACTGTGAAATAGTTTCATTTAAAACATAAAAGCTGAGCTGGGGATTTAGCTCAATGGTGACACCTTCCGCCTCGCAAGTGCAAGGTCCCGAGTTCGATCCCTGGTACAAATCCCCCCACCCCAAAATCCATAAAAGTAGCTGAGCATGTTGGCACATCCCTATAATAATAGCACTCTTCAAGGATAAGACAGGAGGATCACTGTGAGTTTGAGGCGAGCCTGTACTATAGAGTGAGACCCCGTCTCAAAAATCCAACCAACCAACCAGTCAACCAGCCAACCAGCCAAATAAACCATGATATGGGGAGAAGAAACCATATGATAAAATTGGGAACATTTGAAGAAAGTACAGCGTATTTAAGAAACAGCCAGTGTAACTTGTTGGAAGTGAAAACTACTAATACTGAAATGGGAAAAAAAGCCTTTTGATGGGTTAAGGACACATTTTTGGGTATCTTGTTGGTATTTATTTGGTATTTAAAGTAGGGACCTATGGGCTGAGAATGAGTTCTGGCCTAGAGCACTCGCTTAGCATGTGTGAGGCCCTGGATTTGACCTCCAGTCCTGCAAGAAAAAAAAGGAGAGATTGATTAAAAACTTTTTTGATCCCCCTTTTCTCCCTGCTTATCAAATATCACCTGCAGAAAAGTACAAAGAAAGGGAAAACAGAACATTCATAATTCCAAGCAGCGTATTTTCGTTTTAGTAGTTTATGTCTGCTCACTTTGTGTTTGCAAGTTCCATGCCCCGAAGTGCATACGCATTTCACCCCCACTCAATGAACGATTGAGTGCTTGGTCTGTGCCAGGCAGTATTAGGTCTTAGGAATAATTTTTAGATTTTAGCAAAATGATGACCTTCACTTAACGAATTACCTAACAAAACAATTGTTCTAATTTATAATCTCTGGCATGTGGATGCATAATTACCACGTCCTCTTCAGCCCCGAATAATTATTATTTCAAAGCGTGCCAAATTTAATAGGGGAAATGGGCTTATTGGCATTTATTTTCCTACATGTACATTATTTTTCATTTGGAAATAATGTCATATTTTCAAATAAAAATAATACAGATTTTAAATTTTTACTATCAAAATAGTATGTGAGCATAATCTAAAAAAAAAAAAAAATCACCCTTAAAGAATAATCATGGCAAAAGAAAGGAGCGAGAGTCACCTTCTCAGCTGCTGCCCATCTCCTTTATCAGGGGTTGCTGTAAAGGCTGTGGTCTTTCTAAACCGTGCTCTCTGCACAGACTCAAGAGCCTTGGCTCCGTACTCTTCAGCACAGACTTCACAGCAGTTTCTACCGCAGGTCTCCTTCTGCTCAGAAGTAATCTTTGATTATTCTTTTTTGCTTTCACTCTTTCCTTCTACCTTATAGAGCTTTTCTGGTAGTTGCCTCATGGATAATATTCTATTAGTTCTATGATATAAAAATTAGGAATTTGGCTCACATGTGCAGTGTATTCCCCTATCCCAACAGTGAAACTTTTGGTTTTAGTTGAGTTTTAGTATTTTTTTTTTAACCTGGTTACATTTAGGGTTTTATTTTTGATTTGCAGTATTGGTCTTGCAATGCTACTCAGTCTGGTTTTGAACTTCTGGTTTCAAAGGATCCTCTTGCCTCGACCTCCTGAGTAGCTGGGCCCACAGACAGATGCCACTATGCTGGGCTTATTTCGGTTTTAAGTATTAAATTTGAAACCATTTTTTAGACCTATTTTAAGCAGTCATTTGCTGCTCTCATGGAAGATGAGGATGCAGGGTCACCGCGCTTCCCCTCCAGCACGCCTTCTCATGGAGACTCTGGCCATCTTGCCTTTACTTGTGCAGTTTACTTTCTGTTATGATAACCAAGTCTTTTGAGATTTCACTACAGATTGACTCTAAACGTTTAAAAGAGGTCACTGGGATTTTCAAAATGCAGAGTCAAAGTAGCGTAGTTGGATCTGGAGTGAAAGAGAAGTGGAGCTCATGTGGGCAGCCGTGCTGCTCCAGGGCTGACACAGCTCACAGAGCCCGGGGGAGGGAGGGGGCAGCGTACTGTTAAATTTACTGATCGATTGTTAGGTCTTTAGTATATTGTTTGCAGCAGGAATTTGTTTACTTCGTCAAGATATACTCCTCATCACAACCTTCGGATACTTTGAACTAATTTGTACCAACAGTTTTCCAGGCCTTTGGGTAGCTACTCTCCTTAAACAAAATTCTTGATTGTGGTCTTGATTAGCTGTACTGCTTGTTGGATTCCACATCTCATTCTTTGATATCTTTTCTCTCCCTCTCTCTCTCCCTCTCCCTCAACCTCTCCCTCTCTCTCTCTCTCCTGCCCCGCTTTTGGCTGAGTATCTCCCTTTGTAATGCTTTCAGAAAGTTCTGAGGTTGGTAAAATTCCTAAAGCTCTGTGTGTCCGAAATTTTTGTATTTCTGCTTCTTTGCTTATTTCCTGGAATTCGAGCCTTGGGTCAGCTCATTCACTTAAGAATTATGTTTTTTTTTTGGTACCGGGGATCGAACTCTGGTCCTTGTGCTTGCGAGGCAAGCGCTGAACCACTGAGCTAAATCCCCAGTCCCCCTTAAGAATCCTGAAAGACAAGTGTCATCATCCTTTGTAGCATCCATTGCGACTCTGATGTTTGCCGCCTTAATGGTCATCTGCTCTTTCTTTCTGGACACTTTCAGGGCTTTGTGTACCCCGACCTATGTCTCGGGAGGTGGGGCCCTGTGGTTCTGGCATGGTATTGCGAAGCCTGCATGGCCATCTCTCTCCTCACCTCACTGCTGGAAATGTTGGCTCTGTTATTTTTGGATTATTCCCCCTACTTATTTTAAGGTTTATACTTCAGAATTTCCTATTAGATGAATATTGGCTCTTTTGTTTGTTTGGTTTTTTTTTTTTTTTTTTTTTGTTCCGGGGTTTG
>NW_022900930.1:40244420-40329459 GCF_012274545.1 Fukomys damarensis | reverse complement strand
TTTTTGGTACCGGGGTTTGAACTCAGGTTCTTGCGCTTGCAAGGCAGGCCACCGAACCGCTGAGCTAAATCCCCGGCTAATATTGGTTCTTTTGGGTTGGGTTAAACTATATCTTTTAGTTTTTCTCTCCTATTTTCAAATAGCATCTTTCATTTCTAATTGCATTTCTGTTTTTGACAATTTATGATTTCAGGTGCTCTGTCCCATTCCATTTTCAGTATAGTCTGTTCCTTTATAGATAAATCATTTTTAATTTCTAAAGAATTACTTAGAATGTTTTGCTGGGATAACCTCTGTTTCCTGAATTTTTTCTTCTTTCAGGGTCATTTCTATTTCATTTACTCGTGGACTTCTCTTGCAAGCCACTGGTTTTCCTCTGAGTTTTTAGCTTCTCTCTGGCTGTCTGGCTTTGTTTGGGGTTGTGATTTTTGCTTTATTTTTGTATGTATCTATACTCCCCTTTTTCTCATTATTGTTATGAATTAATGTTCTTTTGAAACCTGTTGCCTTTTTAGTGAGACTTAAAGAAGAAGAGGAGGGAAACTTGTGTCTCTGTCTGCAATACTGATTAACCTGAATAATTCCTCGTATTTAAAAAAAATAATTAGCTGGTTTTAGTACTAAACCTATAATCCTAGCACTCTAGATGGCTAACACAAGAGGACTGCAAGGTTAAGGGCAGCCTGGGCAACTTAAGAAATTAGCAAGTCCCTGTCTCAGGAAAAAAAATAGAATTGGGGATGTAGCTCAGTGCAAAGGTCCCGGGTTCAATTCCTAGTACAACCTTCTTCAAAGAAGACTTAAAAAAAATTAAGGTACAATTTTTATGTCATATAAATTAGCCATTTAAAGTGTAAGATTTTGTGGGTTTCAGGATGTTCAGACAACTGTGCCTCTACTGCCATGGTCACCTTTAGAACGTTTTTGTTCACCACCCAAAGAAGGGACATACATCTTTTAGCAGTCACTTCAGGCAACTGTTATTTACTTTGTCTCTATAGATTTTCTAAATCTAGATACTTCGTATATAATCAGGGTCTTTTGTGACTGGCCTTTTTCACTTAATATAATATTTCATATGAATCATTCATACTATAGCACGTACCACTATTTTTTGAGGGGTGGTGAAATAGTATTCCCTCACATGGATAGGCTAAATTTTATTTATCTGTTCCACAAGTATATTTGGGTTGATACCATATTTGGCTGTTATTTATTATTGTGAATAATTCTGTTGTGAAGATTTGTTTATAAATTTTCATGTGGATGTACATACCTAGAAGTTGAATTACTGAGTCATGGTGATTCTGTATTACACCTTTTTAGGAACTTCTATATTATTTTTCACAGCAATGGCACCACTTTTACCTTCCATCGCCAGTATACGAGGGCTCCAGTTTGTCCATATTCTCTCCAACAATTGCTGTGCTCTCTCTTTTTTTATTATAATCATCCTTGTGGATATGAAGTGGTATCTCATTGTGTGTGTGTGTGTATGTGTATGTGTGTGTTTTTCATTTCATCAGTGAGTAATGATGTTGAGCATTTTGTCTATTTATTTATTTAGGATTGGACTCCGGGTCTTTACATCAAGCTACAGCCCCAACCCTTTTTTATTTTGAGGCAGGCACTTGTTAAATCACTAAATTGCCTAGGCTGAGTTTAAACTTCCCATCTTCCTGCTTCAGCCTCCCAGAGAGCTGAGATTACAGCTGTGTGCTTCTCTGCTTTTAAAATTAGTTTGTCTTTTATGATTGAGTTTTAGGAGCTCTTTTTCATACCCTGTAGTTATGTACATATCCTTTATTAGATGCATGATTTGCATATTTATTCTCATGTGTGCTTGTGTTTTCACTTTCTTGTTTCATTTGTAGCACGAAAGTTTTTAATTTTAGTGAAATTTGGTTTCTCTATTTCTTATTTTGTTGTTGTGTGTTTGGTGAGGGGGGAAAATAAAAAACAAGGAAAGAAGACATTACTGCCAAACACAGGGTTAAGAAGATTCGGGGAACTGAGCCTGCCTCAGAAACACAAGGTCCTGTGTTCAATCCCTGGTACAAAAAAAAAAAAAAAAAAAAAAAAAAAAATTTAAAAAAATTTATTCCTATTTTCTTTCAAGTTTTATAGTGCTCTTATGTTAGGTCTGTGACCCCTTTTGAGTTACATTTTGCTACGGCCTGAGGAAGAAGCTGGCCTTACAGCTGTTAGAATCACTAGAATACCTTCCTGACCTGGTGACTCCTTTCGATACAAAGAATTTCTGGCGAGCAGTATGCAAAACTAAAAGCCAAACCAAACCAAACAGAAAAGCATCATAAACAACAAAATGACATTGTGATTTAGTCCTTCACTGTCCCTGCCCCGATCTTTGCCAGTCTGAGTGTTGCAGGACCCAGTAAAGCTAGGCATCACTGCTTTAGGAAGAACCTGAGTTGGCATAGGAAACCCCAGATACACAATGGAACAAACTTTTTTTTTCTTGGTACCCAGGGTTGAACTCAGGACTTTGTGCTTTGTGCTTGCCAGGCAGACGGTGGAACTACTGAGCTAAATCCCCGATCCTCAAACCCAGTAATTCTAAGGTCTTCTGTCGACTAACTTTCTTGCTGCCACTGCAGATACAAGTGGGTTTGGAGTTTTATGGCTGGTCCTTTAGTAAATCTTCTGTCTGCAGCACATTTCATTTGGTTTGTTGCTTTCTTTCTAGTCCCCAGACTCTTTCCTTCCTATTTACAGTATGGGAAGCAGAAAACTGATTTTGTAGTAATATGATATATAATTATGTGTCAGAGTTATTCACTGTTCCAGGGCCCTTCTTAGCTGACTAGATGTTACTCATTGTTTGAACTGTACCACAGGGCTTGCTTGATAACAGTAGTCTTTAGTGGTTTTGGCTTGGCAGAGAGGGCTAGTAAGTGATTGTAAACTTTGGCTAGGGTGTTTGGTATAAAAAGCCAGTGCTTCCATCTGGTCCTACATTGGCCCATATATCTGCAGAATGTGTTGTGCACTTTATTTTTTTTTTGAGACAGAGTCTCACTATGTAGTTGAGACTGACCTGGATCTCACTATGTAGCCCAGACTGGTCTTGAACACACAGCGATCCTCCTGCCTCAGCTTCCTGAGTGCTGGGATTACAGGTGTGCGCCACCATGCCCGGCTATTGTGCACTTTTATAGCCTCATTTATGTGATTAGAACTGCTTAATGTTTCCTGTACTGAGATACCTAAGTAGTGCTGCAGAAATCAATCTGGAAGGTGTGCTGAAACGCATAGACCTGCCGCCTACTTACTCTGGGGTTTTTTGTTTGTTTGTTTGGTTTGGTTTGGTTTTTTTCCGTACCTGGGGATTGAACTCAGGACCAGACAGGTGTGGTGCCACTGAGCTAAATCCCCGGCCCTTCTGTTATTTTTATTTTGCCTGAGATATCCCATTTCTTTCAGACGAGTGATTTTTTTTTTAATGGCTGTATTTATTTATCGTGCTTGGCGTTTGAACCTTGGGCCTCATACATGCCCAGCAAGTATTTCACTACTGAGCTGTATACTTGTAACACAGCTGTTGAGAAGCTCAGAAGTCTGAGATAATAGTATGCATCTGTAGTCCTGCTCCCAGGGAGGCTGCAGTAGGAGAATCGCCTGAACTCAGGAGTTTGAGGCCGGTCGGGTAACACTGTAGTGAGGCTGAGGCGGGATTTTGGTGTGTAAGAAGAGAGTTGGATCAGCTTTGAACTCGCATGTCATGGGTCAGACTGAACTGAGAGCTTTTCTCTCCAGAAGTTTGCTACACCAGATGTAGTTGAGGTCAGACTTTTTTTGTGTACTTACTAGCTATTTATGATTCATTTTACAGGCCTTTCCTGCTTGTGTGTTTTGAAGGGCTTGTTTTTTTTAATGACTTATAGTCAGTAAGTCATCTGGGTGCTGTGGTAAACTTGTGTCCTCGATATGTCTCCGTCACTGAACATTTAGGCTGAGGTGTATGAACTGCTTTTCAAAGTGTACTTTTATAATTTATTTATTTGTTTATTTCTTTTGTACTGGGGATTGAACTCAGGACCTTGTGCTTATGAGGCAGGCAGTGGAACCACTGAGCTAAATCCCCGGCCCCAAAGTGTACTTTTATGTTTTATTTGCATTGATTTTAATGTCTCAGTCACTGAACATTTATGCTGAGGTGAATGAACTGCTTTTCAAAGTGTACTTTTATAATTTATTTATTTGTTTATTTATTTTGTACCGGGGATTGAACTCAGGACCTTGTGCTTATGAGGCAGGCAGTGGAACCACTGAGCTAAATCCCCGGCCCCAAAGTGTACTTTTATGTTTTATTTGCATTGATTTTTTTTGGTACCGGGAATCAAACTTGGGTCCTGGTGCTTTTGAGTCAGGCGGCGGAATCACTTAGCTAAATCCCCAGCCCTGAAAAGTAAACTTTTAGCAATGTCTACTTGCAAGGTTCACTCGATAAACTAACCTGAAATGTTTTTTATTTTTTTGTTTGTTTATTCGTTTGTTTACCTAGGAGGTATCTTTTTTTAAAGTGGAGTCCACACACTGGTATCTTTCACTCATGCTTTCTGTGGTTCAGCCAGCGTTTGATTAAAATTTTGAGCCTGTTTTAAATATCAGGAGGTTTCGTGTACAAATCGGATGTAGCGCTGCTGTTGAAGAGCCTGAGACTGGGTGATTGATGTGCATTGTTCCCTGAGCTAAGCAGCAGGAGGTGCTTTGGGTGCCAGTGCTCAGTCGCTGTACCCCTGCTTCTTTCTTCCTGAAGACTGTAGGCATTTGGCCAAGTAGCCTCTGCTTTAAAGTGCAGTATGTGAGCTTACAATTTTGCTTTTGTTTTCCTGTGTGATTCTCACGATGTCACACTTGGCAGCTGGGTCCCACAGGGAGAATTTACGATGCCGCCAACGCAAGAGACTTCGGATGGATGTAGCGCTGCTGTTGAAGAGCCTGAGACTGGGTGATTGAGTGTGCATTGTCCCCTGAGCTAAGCAGCAGGAGCTGCTTTGGGTGCCAGTGCTCAGTCGCTGTACCCCTGCTTCTTTCTTCCTGAAGACTGTAGGCATTTGGCCAAGTAGCCTCTGCTTTAAAGTGCAGTATGTGAGCTTACAATTTTGCTTTTGTTTTCCTGTGTGATTCTCACGATGTCACACTTGGCAGCTGGGTCCCACAGGGAGAATTTACGATGCCGCCAACGCAAGAGACTTCGGGAGCTCTGAGTGGCCTGTCGATTTGTCTCCTCTTTTTCTGGAAGAGCTTCCCTCCCCCTTCAAGTGTTCAGGCTTCAGGACACACATACATGCATCTGCCCTTTCCAGCTTTAATCTGGAAGGGCCAGAGATGCCAGTCACCTCAGTGCATGGGATAGGACTGCACGGCGAGGAATTGTCCCTCATGCTGCGTGACTTCGGGTGCGCTGTTGGACATTCATGTGGGTTTGGAAAAATGTTTCAAATTATTTGAGCTTAAGATATACTACTACTAAACATGTTTTTGGACATGATTTTATTTTGTTTTTGTTTTTGTTTTTGGTACCGGGGATTGAACTCGGGTCCTTGCGCTTGCAAAGCAGGCCACCGAACCACTGAGCTAAATTCCCAGCCTGGACATGATTTTAAATATCAGTGAGTTTTCTAGGGAAGATTATGCTTTGTTTTTTTGGCTCTGGAAATTCACTGAAAAATGTCCATCCTTTCAAAATACCAAATCCTAGAAGGCAGTATCATGCTCTTGAGTTACCAACCCAACACACCTGTATCAATCAGTCTTTATTCCAGTCTTGCTTTCAGGCTAATTGTACTTTTAGGTACAGTCTAGTACCTAACTAACCTGAGTACTTAGATAATGAAACTTATTTCAGTTTTATTTTTCCTTTGTATTATATTTAGGACATTGCATTGTTTCTAACAACATTTAGGCAGTACGCTTATTAATTTTATATCAGGATAATAAAGGAACATTGCAAAATATTTGTTATAGAAAAGGCATTTTTGTTCTTTTTTTTTTTTTTTTTTTTTGGTTTTTTGAGACAGGGTCTCACTGTGTAGTTGAGAATGACCTGGAACTCACTATGTAGCCCAGGCTGGTCTCGAACTCACAGCAATCCTCCTGCCTTAGCCTTCCGAGTGCTGGGATTACAGGCGTGTGCCACCACGCCCTGCAATTTTTGTTCTTAAAAGTTGAGAATTGCTTTGCTTCTTTTGCTGTAACACATTTTAATTTTTTATTAGTACATATTTGCATTACATAGTGATGACATTCTTTGTGGGGAGTTGGTACATGGACATAATACCTCTCTATTCTCTTTTCATCCCCTTTCCCTCTCTTACCCTTTTTTCCCCTCCTTCCATCTCTGGAAGTAGGGAGGTAGATCCTTTTCAGATGTCAGGAAGATCAAGATAATTGCTTTTTAAAAAACCACAGTTCTTAACTAGGAATGTACATGAGATGGACTAGTTTCAAAAAGTGGTCATTGTACACCTCCTAAGAAACACCGATTGAGCTCTCTAGGGAGTTCTTAACAGCTCTGCGAACCTTTGCCCTTCACGGCACAACTGGAAGATGATACTCTTCGTATTGTGCCATGGAGCGAATGAGGCAGCTGCTTCAGGCTGCAGGTGGCAGTTCCTGGCGATTCTGGCTGCCCCAGTCCTGCCCTGCCCTACCTGGCAAGCAGAGGATCTCCTCACACCTTGGATGCTTGTCATGCTTGTTAAAAATTCAGGTTCCCAGTAGCTCTGATTCTGGTGTGTGACCCAGAAATCTAGAACCTGAACGAGGGCTTCAGATGCTGCAGGTCCTGGAAGATCTTGGGTGGCATTCTGAACAGTCCTGCTCAGAAGGGTAGCTGCAGTGACTATGGTGACATCTCAAGAAGGAGAAAAGTGAAGGTTGGGCTCCGTTCTAAGGGCATAAGAGGTAGTGGCAGAGATTTCTGAGATAAAGTGGAGACATCAAGCGCCTGCACAGTTGGATTTTCTCTATCGAGGAATGTAATCCTTGTGCTGAAAACTGTAGAACAAACATTGCTGAGAAAAGCCACAGCCCAAGATCAAGAAGTGATCACCCAGCTCATTTTGCTCTAGTTTCAACTCCTAGAGATTATGTCCTCAGCAGCCAAGTACACTTGCAGATAAATTATAGAGCCACTCAGTGTATTCTTTGAAAACCATGAAGAAAGACAGTTGCTGAAAAGAATTGAGAGACAAAACTATTTTCTGAAAAAATAATTAAATCCTAGAGACTGTGAGTTGGAGGGTAATCTTCAGACACATTCAAGTGGATCTTTAAAAGTAGTGAGGAGGGCTGGGGGGTGTAACTAAGTGGTACAGTGCTTTCGTAGCATACTGGAGGCCCTGAGATTGATCCCTAGTATAAAGTTTTGGAGGAGAAGGGGGGCCTATCCAGGTCTGAAGAGGCACTGGGATCTCAAGGCTGAATGGTGGGAACCAGACAGAGGGGCAGAGCCAAGTAGAATATCTTCCAGGTAAAAGGGGCCGAGGGGGTGGCTGGGAGGCTTGGAGGCTGGAGGGAGTCTGATTGGTTAGTGAAACTGAAAGCTCTGTGACACTGCTGGGAAACCATACATTTTGAGCTTTATTAACTTTCCCTAAGTGGGTTGTATTGGGACGCAGTCAAGGAAATGCTGATGAGCTAGACGTAGGCCTTGGGCAAAGCATCAAGAGGCCTGTGTTTTCACTTATATTGGGTGTCAAATGCCAGAAACATCCTTCTAGGCAAGTGAAGGCTCTCTTAAGCGCATTTACTTTTTCAACATGCAGGGAGAGCTACCTTTGGTTGCTAAGCTGGGGAGACGTAGGAGGAAGCATCCATTCTGACTATGAAGTCAGGTCAGGAAAACAAACAAATACCATGATTCGAATACACTACGACTTCTGCTGTAGGAAACTTGAGAACTAGGGGCTTTGGAAAGTTATTGCAGGTAAATCTTAGACTCGAGGGAAGGCTCCCTGAAAGAGGAAGCTGAGCCAAGCCTTTGAGGTTCAGCTGAGTGGGTGTTGGGAAAAAGGGAAGGCTCCCTGAAGGCTCCCTGAAAGAGGAAGCTGAGCCAAGCCTTTGAGGTTCAGCTGAGTGGGTGTTGGGAAGGAAGATGCTCTGAGCGAGGTGAAGCACAAATAAAGCTGTTGTGCTGAGCAAGCCAGGATCGTGCAGGGCAGCTGGTGTCCACCGGGGAATAATGAGGAAAGGTTTGGTAGGCAAGAACCAGACTATCACCAGTGGTCTTATCTGCCATGCTAAGGCATGCCAAATCTTACATTTTGTTTACTCAAAAAATAGTAGATGGGTTCTTCACAGTGGCATTTAGAAAGTCAGTGTGAATTATGGTGATGGAGAGGTGAGGCCGCTTGCTGGGAGGGCGTGCACATGCATGTGGGCCCCTGTCCCACTTCCCCAACATGATTGTGTTCTTTTCCATAAAAGAAATCTAGTAGATAATTCACAGCTTGTATGTTGGCTCCACAGCATTGGGTGGTCCTGGTACTTTGGGCTAGCTGGTCTGGCATCCCTTGGGATTTCTCATCTTCTGATGTGCTTGCTTGAGTGCTAGCCATAGTCTTGAGAGCAGGAAGGAGGGAGAGGAAATTAGAGGGGTGAAGGGACATGCAGTAGCCACAGCCTGAAGGGGTAAATCACCTGCGTCTCTACCGGAGAGTAGTGTAGGATTGCAGGGGACTCTTGATGCAGAGCTGCACTGAGGGGGTGGAGATAGGGAAGAGAAAAATACTACAGATATTTTATGGCGCTGAGATTCATAATTCATTGGATGTCAGAAGAAAGGAAGGGAAAGATGGGGAGGGTAGTTTTTGCTTTGTGCAGATTTTCTTACCTGTTGATCCATTCATCCATCCATAGACACTTAGGAGTATTCATATATTTTTTCTATTGTGAATAATGGTGCAGTAATCACGGAGGTGCAGATATTTCTTCAACATACTGATTTCCTTTCTTTGGTTGTGTACTCAGAAGTGCGATTTTGGATAATGCGGTAACTCTCAGGGCTATACTAATTTGCATTCCTAGCAACAGTGTACAAGGTGCAGTCAATTCTGGAAAATTTCCCTTGCTCTGCAGAAGCATTTTAGTTTAATACAGTCCTGTTTGTCTGTTTCCCCTTTTGTGCCTGTGTTTTTGGTGTCATGTAAAAAATGCATTCTCCACGTTAGTGTCAAAAAACTTTCCCCTGTGCTTTCTTCTAGTAGTTTTACAGTTTACAGTCCTCCATTAAGTCTTTAGTACATTTGTTTAGGTAAAGGTTTATGTTAAGCTACAGTTTTTAAAAAACACATGGTCTGTTAAAATCACACAGGGGAGATGGTTGCTGTTTCCTGAAGTAGCTCTAGGAGGGCAGGCTATGTACTATGGCGCCCACTTCTGGCCTCTGTCCATTGTGAAAGGACAAAATGCTAGGTATATTTACTGCTCGAGTGTATTTTATGGGGATAGTTTGGAGAAATTTAGTATAGGAACCATCAAAAATGGTTTGGCATTTGTGCTGAAGCATTAGAGCCCCAGATGTCACTGATCATCACCTTTCCTGAACTTCAGAATCAGAGTTCCGGGGATAGGAAGTTTCTAGTCGGGGCTGATGTGGTCTCGGTCAGGTTGTGAAACTGAACATGCTGAACATTTTCATTCCCTTTAGGTTAATCCTAGACCAAAAAGTATGGTGAATTTCCTACAAATGATTTGGGGAAGTGGCCCAAGATGCCACTGTAACCTAATTACAGATATCTAAGGGAAGATTTCTAGGTTTTCTTTCAAACAGTACATTTTTTTTTCCTCCCTAAAAGCTTAGAAATATTTACAAAGTGCCGTTTTATTCTTGTTTTCATTGAGTTTTGTTAATAGTTAGCCAACACTTCCCCCTGGTGGCCGGAGTCCATGACACTGGTTCGTAGCAGTTCTGCAATTCAGTGCATTTTGCTTTTCCCACCCCAGATTTCTTTCAGGTTGAGAGCTCAGTTAATATGCTTTTGTTCTTTCTGCTTAATCAGGTGGTTTATCAAAAATACCAGTCATGTAAAAGTTATGTCTTAATCTCGTTATGATAGCGTGAAATAAAGATTTGGAAATTTCATGGCAAAACCACTTAAGTTTTGAAAAACAGAAATGCTAATGAACTGTCTTCTCAGATGGACGTTTTGGTAGGTACCTGAGAATAATAATGTTTAAATGCAAGAGTCGTTAAGATAGTGTGTGAAAGTTGGACTGTTGCTTTTTTCTCGTATATACATTTACAAAAATTTCTGAAGCAATCTCTACAATTAAATACGTAGTAATTGAAAGATTAATGTGGAAATTTCCAAATTGACTGCTTGCTGACTGATAAATTTTCAATTAGCTTAGCATTTGTTTTACTGTGCATTACATCATCACACATGCTAACGAAATGACTTTTTCTTAATTTTTTAGGTTTAACTCTTGAGTCCTTTCCTTCACCCTGATAATGTTGATGAGTGGGGTGTGTGTGTGTGTGTGCGTATCTGTATCTGTGTACGGCTACATCTGTATATCTGTACATATATCTCTGAGATTTGAGTTGTAAAAAAAATGAAAATGCTGTCTCAAGAAAGCAAAGATAAAGAATCTTTTTCCCATTTTATTAACGTAAGCGCGTTTACATTTATTACACAGCACTCACTGCTTGGTAGTTTTTATTTTGGTCACTTTTCAGACTTCAGCCAGATGTTCTGCTACATTTCCCCCTCTGTGTCACAAGTGAAGCCACTGAGGCTGACTGGCTGAGTACCTCAGTCACACAGCTGGACGTAACGCTGGCTGCTGATTCAAGTGTGGTCATTCCACCTTATCCTACATCCTGACAAGGGCTCAGCAAGGTGCCCTTCTACCCCCAGTGCCAGCCTATAATTCCTTTTGAACTTGGGCTGTGCCTCTGATGCTATTAATCAGCAGTGTGATAATGAATAAACTGTTTAGCTGTTTGATCTTTCTGGCTTTACTTTTTTTTTTTTTTTTTTTTGGAGATGGGTTCTTGCTATGTAGTTCAGGCTGGCCTTGAACTCACTGTGCATAGCCTGGGCTGGCTTTGAAGTCTTGCCTTAGCCAAGTGTTGGGATTACAGGCGTGTTCCACTTTCTTTCTTCCTTCCTTTCTTTTTTTTAATCTTTAAACCAAGGTCTTTGTGTCTCCCTGAGAACTGGAGAATAAGGACATGGTGATATGAGTCTATGGTCTCAGCTGAAACCGCTCCTTTCATCTCTTACTTAGTGGCCTTCTCTGCCAGGTATCAGTTGAATGCACAATATTTTCTGCTCAAAAATAATTTAACTTTTGACTCTGATTTGTGTGGTCCTATCTAGTTGGTTAATTCTATGTGGATGTTGACACAACACAGTAGCTCCCTAAATTTTTCCTTCAGAACAGAAGGAAAATATGGCCTGAAGCACTGGATTATTTGGTACACGTTCTTTTCCACTGGTAGTATTTGAATTCTGAAATGTTTCTGATGAATAGAAGGGAGCCCTAGCAAATGAGATGGGATGGCTCAAGGCAAAGCCCGCTATCCTAAGAAAAAGCAATTTAGTGCATTTGCTCTTTTGATGATGCCCTGTTAAGTATCTGAAATATGGGCCTTTTTATTATCTTTGGAATTTCTGTCCTGGTGAACATTGAGTTACTCTTGGTTAAATGGACAGAATTAAAGAAAATACAGACTCTGTCTCTGTTATTTTAAATTGGTGCTTTAAAGAAAAGTGATTACAGATTTGTTCTGGTGGCAGATTTCCCAGAATTTCTTGGGAATTGATATGTCTATAGTTTTGGTTTGTATATTTAGATAGTTTTTTAAAATGGGAGGGCAAAAAATAATTATTTCCTTTATTTAATACACTTGATTTCTACCAATATTTACTAAATATTTGTTATGTAGCCAATACTGCTAACCATTACTTATAAGGATCTAATGAATATATAAGGAAGACAGTGTTCATTCTTGGAACTACTAAATAGAAGATAATATGTATTTTAGTGACGAGCGATTGGCACATATCTCGTGAACAGTTGACTAATTCCATACTAAAGATCCTGCACAGACAGGCAAAGGCTTTTATAAGGGGCCAGACTGAGATCAGGATCAGCAGTGAAATCAGGAATATGTGGTTGTCTTAATGTATAGAAAAGAGCAGATCGGTAGGGCAGAGTACAGGGCCATAATCAGGGGCTTATTTGTTCTTTGCCTAGAAGGATGGGAATTTATCTTTACATGGATGGAAAGAATAGGAAGACTCTGCTGTTCTAGGAGTAGATGAAAATGAGTTTAAAGTGTCGGTAGAATATTTACCCGGGTGGAGGAGTGAGTTAACCAGGCTGGGAGTGTAGTTCAGTGTAAAGTGCTTGCCTAGCATGTGTGAGACCCTGGGTTCCATCCTTGGCAAAAATATAAGCAAAAACAAAAACTAAAAGATAACACAATACTTTAAATATCAAGGCTAAAAGGTGCCAATTTTAAAAGCATACATTTTGAGAAACTACTTAATCTTTATCTTCACTATACCTTGGACTCTGTCTCTGTTATGAATCAGTCATTCTGAAAGGCACTAATTTATTGATGTTTTCTTTTCACTCACTGGGACTGACGTTACGGTATATCAGTCCTCCTGATTGGTATTTGGCTGTTTTTGACATTCTATATTCATGTCACCTATTATTAATTCTGTATTCATCAATTTACCTACATCCATCAGTTTACTTATTATTTTTTTACAGATGGTTTGATTTCAACCATTTCATGTTGAATACCTAAACTAAAATACTTGAATTGAGCCTTTTGTTTTATCATTTGTGCGCTGTTGTATTCCTGGGGTATGTTACTCTTTTGGCATTTATTTTAGGAAGTCAGTATTTGTTGGTATCTCTGAATTTTGTTTTAAACAGATTTTAAAATCAGCTGCTCACATTAATTGTCCTTAGCTTGGATTTGTTTTAGGATACGACTCCAGCACCTCTGAGGTTAAGACGATCAGAAATGAGAAGACTATGTTGTCCGTAGACGACCGGTGCTTGTGCCGCTCACACTCCCAGGGGTGAACTCTGGGCATCAGAGCTGCCCTAGCAAACACTGGTGGCGAGTGGAAGAGGGCTGGTGGTATTTCTTCCCTCCACACTCAGGCGTTTGCTTGTGACTCTATTTCCACTTTATCCTTTGTTCGTGATATTTGATACCTTCCAGTTTGAGTGTAACAGTTATTTTGAAAATAAAGCAGCAGAGGTAGATAAAGGCAGCTTCATTTTGATGAGTTCACACTGTGTGCATGTGTAGAAATATTACACTGAACCCCATTAATTGTACAGTTAGTGCATGTTAATAAAAATACAATAAAATAATTATGAAATGTTTTAAAGTCCTGCCACATTGTTTAAGTGCCTTGAAATTTCTCTTGAGTGCCTGGCATCAAAATGAAAATATATTGGGTGATTCAGAGCTGTGAGCAGCTAGCTAATCTGCAACTATCTGACGCAATTTCTTACCTTCCATGAGTCCACAGAAATTTTATGTGTTATACATTTTATGTATCTGTACATATGTATTTTTGTGATTAGGAGATGTACTAAAGCTTTCCAAAGGATGTTTCTTTTTTTTTGGTACCGGGGATTGAATTTGGGTTCTTGCGCTTGCAAGGCAGGCCACCGAACCGCTGAGCTAAATCCCCGGCCCTCCAAAGGATGTTTTTAAGAGAACCACTTCTCAGACCTGGGTAAGAGAGAAATCAGTTTAAGGATGACGTTTTCATACTTCTACAAAAATATTTACTGTAAAAAAATCTTCTAAATAGTTCAACTACTGAATATGTTTTATTTATTTATTTATTTATTTATTTATTTATTTATTTATTTTTATTTATTTATTTATTTATTTGGAAGACTTACACTTGAAAAACCAAAGGGATTGATGTATACTTTTAGTTTTTTTTTTCATTTTGAGAAATGATGTGTTTACTGTAACAGGCTATTTGTTCTAATCCATTTATGAAAAGTGATTGTTTTATATCCCTATATCCATGGATTATCTGGTGTGTTAAAATAATTATTTTAATAAATGAATACCTTTTAGCTTCAGAACACACCATGGGAGTTGCCCAGGGCCTAGAAAGTGAGATAAAAATCAAGTAGAGAAGACAATCATAAAAATAAAATTGCTCAAAGTACAGGCAATCTAAATTTTAGGAATCAAAGAGGAGAGGTCACTGTGAGTGGGGTGGATGTGGCGGCCTCCCTGAGGGGTGAGACTTGATTTCGGATATGAGAGGCGAGAGAAGGGAGTAACTGTTCTAAGCCAAAGTTCAGGGGTGATCATGATCTCGAGTTGGCCCCTGGAGAGGCAGCATTGGGTAGCCTTTGACAGGATGGGTCCTTCAGCTTGGCTTCTAGTCCTGGCTATGGGCTACTTAGCCTCTGTCTCTTTCTGTTTCTCTCGTTCTCCCTCTTCTTTATAAAACAAGTATCTTTCTTAGCGTGCTCTTATCTTAATATGGTGTGTGTTACATTTAAAATGAAAAATGTAATAAAAATTACAATAACCAGTGCTGTCAAGACAGCAGTATGGGAGTAAGGTTGAGAGTGAGGGGCCAGATTGTGAAAGGTTTCCAGTGCCAAGATAAAGTAGGGGCTAACAAATTGCAGCCTTTGGGCTAGCTCCTAGTCCCGTCTTCTTTGTAGATAGTGTTTTATTTTATTGGAGTGCAGCTGGTGTTAATTTACTGTGCTCCTGGGCTGTTACTGCTACAATAGCAGAATTGTGTATGTGTGGAGAGACTTTGTGACTCACAAACTATTATCTGGTCCTTTACAAAAAAAAAAAAAAAAAAAAAAAAAATTAAAAAGTTTGCTGACTCCTGAGTTACAACTTTAACATAATTCCTTTGGGAATCAATTTAAAACTTCTAGTTTGTTTTGTTTTGGGGTAAAGAAAGCAAACAGTTGGACAGTGGTGACAACAGTACCATCAGAAAAGTGTTTTAGGTCTGGGGGTGGAGCTCAGTGATAGTGAGTAATTAGCATATACATGGCCCGGAACTCAATCCTCTTCTCCCTCTCCCCCTAAAATAATCCCCACAAAAACCAAAAGACCACCCCCATAAAAAAACAAAAAAACAAAAAGGAGCATTATTTTAGGAAGACTAATCTAGCAAAATTGCATTGGGTGGGTTGGAGGATATAAATTGATGTTGAGGAGGGTAGGCTGGTTGCTAATTTCTAGAGCCATCCTTTGTGCTGTAAAGAGGAGATGGTAGGTAATGAGCATGTCATTGCCTGAGACTTTAAAAAAAAACAATGATAGTGCTGGTGACTAGAGATACAGGGAGCTGTGACAACTCTGAAGTATGACAGCAAAGTGATAGGAGATGTTAATGATGCATCTGAAGTAGGAATTCTCCACCAGGAGCCAGATTTTCAGGGGCAGTGTCATTATGGATTTGACACCTCGAATGACATGGAAGGAACATGTGCCAGCCAGAGATGGTTGACAGACCTTCTTTCCAGGGGATATAGAAAAAGGGAGATAGTTCAGAACCTAATTGTGCCCACCCCACCCAGGACCCCGGGAAATGAAATCTCTTTCCTCAGTCCAGATTTCCTTGTTTTGGGGTGTTCCTTTTAAAGAGTGATGCAGTGGGTTGGGCCACTGTCCTATCCTGGGTTAGGTAACAGCATGGCTTTTTATTGGCAATGACTTGAACACTCCCTGGGGCAGAAGCACAGGGTGGGGGGCCCAGGACTCTCTTGAGCATGTGGGCTCAGGTTAATCCTGACTACAAAACACAGATTTTTCCCCTTCCATTCATAACATGAAACACTCGTCCCTTCTAGAAGCCTCTTCTCTGCAAGGAGATCTAACTATATGTGAGCCACTTATAGCTGTGGTTTGCTTTATATTTTTGTCCGTGTTGCATTGCCAAGACAGATGGGAATGTAGCTGTGAGACCTTTAGCTCCACTTAGTGTGATTTATTCTGTATTTTGCTCTCTTTATTCTTGTAGTTAAAGTAGTATAACTAATCTGGAGGTTTTCTGAACCTTGTGGTATTTTACTTGCCAAAGATGTCTAGTTTGTCTCATTTACACAGTTGCCTCTAAATGGCTTACATTATTGACATTTTCCCCCTTTCACGTATAATAGTCTTCAATTGGTAATCTCCTATTGAGTTGTTTCGCATTCAGTAGAAGTGTGAAGTAGACAGCTCTGGACACCTGAAGTCATTGGTATGGAACTATATAAACTAGTGCAGAGCCTTACATCTGAGCATCATTTCATGGTTTTCATGGACTCTTGCATGTGACATCTGTCGCGTCTTGTTTGCCTGTATTTACTAATTAGACTGAGCTGGAAAAGTGATTGTAAAGTTGTATTTCAGCGAGTATAAAAGATCTGAAAGACAAAGCTCAAGAGCTTCCACAGATCACATAGTGGGTCCTGGAGCAGAAGCTAATTTCCAGTAGAAGTTGTACTATCAGCTGGTGCTTCCCCAGTATTTCATGTGTGCGAGGGACTGTGCTAAGTACTTTACGTGTTGAAAGCACTTGTCGGAGTATTTCTCCATACCAGCATGTCTGTGGGATGACAGGTATTTCTTCAACGCTCACACATCATAAAAGGCAGAGAATACAAAGTGAGCAGAGCGGAGAGCTGAGAACTAGTTCTTGGTAGAATAACAGGGGAAGGGAGGAAGCTACAGACCAAGGAGGTGGCTGAATGGCAGCAGAGTGGACCACAGCTAGGACAGGGCATTGCCACATGAGCCTGTGGGAGACACATTCTAAAACAAACTTGTTACCCTTCCATTTCTTGGCTGAGTAATCTGGTACCCTTAGTAATCCTAGAGAGGTAGGACATTTCATTTTGCCCTGAGTTGAGATGAGACTAGAGTTTTTGAAGACTAGCTCTTACTGAAAGAAATAAAAATAAACAGCAAATAAATAAAATCATTTATAGGAAAGACACCCCAGTTTAACTAAGGCTAGCCAGAAATTGCCTTGATAAGTTCAGTGTATAGAATTCCTCTTGTCGTGAGCCGGTGACGCAGAGCACTGTCCAGCAGTGCCTCAAACCTGAAAGAGCAGCGGGGTGGAGATGGGGCAGAGAAAAAGGAAGGACGCCAAGACAGGAGTCTGATCAAGGCGGCGTTTATTGCCGGCAAGCATCAGCCTTTTAAAGCAAAAAACCACAAACTATTACGGGATGGGGTTACCATAGTAAATGAAAGTTCACATAGGAAAGAGCAAACAGGCTCAACAAAAACAACCACCATGGGTAGTAGTAACCCAGACAACCACACATCTGAAGGTCAGAGACAAGAAACTGCAACTTTCAGGAATTCCACAAAGGAAATGCACCACCTGCTAAACTGGAGAAACTTAACAAATATGGAGTTACTAAAGTTAACAATACTTGCAACTAATGCTCATGATTCCCACATCCTCTGTTGGCTCTGTGAATGCCATTTTGATGTTTACTGAGTTTTCTACTTTTAGGGAGATTTGGTTCCTCCCAGCACTTGCCTTTATTTTGTCCTTCGCTATGTGAATGCCCCACTGCTCTGCTCCATCCCCCGCAGCCCGGGCTCGCTTTCCCTCCAGTGGTGTCCCACCACCACTGGGGTCTGCTTCCTTCCCAGGCCCAGCAGTTGAGGAAAGCAGTTTCCCACCTGATCATAACAGTTCTCACCTATCATGCTCACCCTGGGTTTTTTGCCACCTTCACCTGGTTTTGAAGGTTGACATTTGTGTTTCTTAGAGTCTTGGTCACATGAGGATACCAGTGTGTTCAAAGCAGATGCAAATCACTGGCTTCAAGGGCGTTTCACATGAATCAGTGGAGTTTGTATTTTGGTTATATTCTGAATAACATTAACCACTTGTCAGTGGAAGAATCAGGATAATATTTGAAATAACTAGACTATTCCACAATAACTAAATTATTTGCTTATACCATATTATATATTCATTAAAAGTGTTTATGGTTTATATCAATAGAACATGAAATAAGGATAATTATAAACAAATTAGTAGAAGCAATCAACAAAGAAAAATGTTAAAATTCCCTGACTGTGCAAGAATAAAAGAACCAAAATTCATCCTAATATAAAATTGTCGCTTTGTTTTGTCTCTTTCACTTTTTCCATAAATTCTCATAGGGGCTGCCAGCTAAATGTCTTTTTTCCTTCTTTCTTTCTTTCAACTTTGGTGATTCGTGCTTTCTTTATTTTCTAATTGTTTATTGGCCAGGTCGCTTACATTTTCCCTGTATTCTTTCCTCTGTAAAAAGAGTTAATATCCTACAGTTTACAAAAGTGTTCCATCCTGTTTTTTTGCCATGCTTTTCTTAAAAAGAAAAAAAATGGAAAGGAAAGGAAAGAGTGGTTTTACCTTCTGTTTCAGGCGCACTTTTTTGTTTGTTTGTTTGTTTTGGTCACGTTGGAGACTGAACCCAGGCCTCTCCCTTGCTAGGCCTAGTGCTCTGTCTTTCAGTGATTTGGAATCATAGGGAAATCTTTGGAAAAGACTGAAATGCCAGAGCACCAGGAATACAGAAAACATGGTCAGTATAAACAATACAAAACCAAATGAATGCTGGCTTTAAGAAGGCTCTGCTAAATGGAGGTGATTCTGTGTACATATTTTTAGAGTTGGTGCTGGTGGAAGATTAGAAAATACCTGGCAAATTCACTGTTGAGGTTTACTTTTTGAAATGATGAGTTTTAAGGGCAGTAAAAGACAGTGTTAACTAAAGCCTAAAATGAAATGCTTTTTTTGGGGGAGGGGTTCCAGACACATTTTATTATTTTTTCCAGCTTTAATTGAGTTTATTGGTACATTTTAGGGATACAGTACATTTACATTCATTGTTGGGATCTTGTACCTCTACATGACAAGTCTTGATTCTTATTTTTTCCCCTTACCCCTGCCCTCCCTTCACCCCCTCCTCCCCTTTCCATCTACAAATACTTTATTTCCATCTTTTCATTATCTCACATTTTTTCTTTTCCCTTATTACCCTTCCCCTACCCATCCCAACTTCCCTACACCTTTAGCACCTTTCTTCCCATTTCTCAATGTCAGTAATCTTATTAGGATCTTCTGTATTATTGCAGATTATTCACACCAGAGAAACTATTCGGTATTTACACATGTGAAATGCTTTTTTGATTTTTAAAATAAGCATTTGTGTAGCTCAGACAGTGATTTGCTCATGGTTCTTCATAGGTATAATTAAGGATACCATCTTCGTTTACATAACTTTTACAGTACCAGTAACTTTGTTGAACGTCCTCATTCCTATATTTGAGTTTGCAATTTACTTTTTCCTTTTAACATTAGCTTGACAGCTAATAGCTTTCCTTTAACCACAGCTTTATAGCTTGATAGATTGGAAAGAATGAATCCACCCAGAGATGAGAAAAGGAGAAGCAGGAGGTGTATTTCACAGGCCATTATGTCATTCATTGGACCCTCTGGTTTGTAAGACAACTTCTAGTATTGGAGAGACATAACTCCTAGTATTGGAAAGCAGTGTGTTTTGCTTTTTATTGTTTCCCACAGTTCTATTCATTGACTTGACTTGGTATTAGAGAAGATGCAGGCTCTGGGGGACTAAAAGGTATAACAGATAATGTGAAATACGAAGAAAAGTTGCAAGGGGAGGGGGAAGTAGGAGGGGGAGGGGGAAAGAAAAAGGGGAATGGAATTAATATGAGCAAAAGAAAAAATGGAAACAAAGTCTTTGTAGATAGGAAGAGGTGGAGGGGTTGAAGGGAGGGCTGGGGAATGGGGAAAAATAAAAACCAAGATGGGTTATATAAAGGTGCAAATTTTCAGTGATGAATGTCATTACCCTAAACTTACCAATAAAATTAACTAATTAAAAAAAAAAAAACCTAATACAGCAGAAAAGCCCTGATAATAGCCCAGCCCTCCAGTTAGCCTATTAAACTAGGGAAATTATGGCCTTTAACTGTATATCAGTATTAAATAATTTGACCTTAGCATTTATTTTTCTGCACTGTAAAAGAAGAAGACAGGGAGTAGGAGGTCTGTTGGGTACAAGGCTCTTTTTGTTTTGCTTCCTTAGAGGATGGGATGTTTACCCTGCAGGATGACTGTTTCAGCTTCCAAAGTTCAGATTCAAGGACGGAGGACAAAAGAGCATGTACCTTCCCGTCCTTACCCCTCATAAAGAGCTTTCTTCCAAGGGAGGCCCGACAACTTCAACATGGATCTCACTGGGAACTGGTGATTTACACATTGGTGAATGTTTACACGAAGACATCAAAAGGTGTCCTTCCTGCTTGCTCAGCTAATTCTGAAACAGGGGTAGCTCTTTTTGCTGAGGTTTTTTGAAAGGGAATGAAGCTGGCAATTTTAGTTTAAAGAAGTTAATACCAAAATTAGTGTTAATCATAGTAATGATAATCATTAACCCTGGGCTTTTGTTGTGTATTAGTTGCTACTCTGAATGCTTTATATATTTATAAGCATCGTTTATTTAATCTTTAGAAAAATCCCACTTTGTTGGATGAGAAAATTGAGGGCTACAGAAGTGAAGTAACTTGCTCAAAGTGGCATAATTGGAAAGTGATGGCTTCCTGATTACAAGTCTAGACCATGTGCTTTAATCATATAGCTGTATAGGTCTATAATTTAAACATCTGTGGTTCAGAGATAAGGAACTAAAGCTGAAAGATTTTAAGTCATTGGCCCAAAGTCACAGGAACATCTGGACTAAACATCAGCCTCTGGGACTTATTTCCATTCTCCTGGTGCATACTTTCTTCAAGTTTACTCTGTAACCTGTATCGTCTGCTGGTTGGTCCGGTCTTCTTGAGAGATACATTTGGTTTGCTGTAGTTTTAAATCCTGGAAATTGTTTTCTCCATTTACATGTTTTTCTTGGTACAGAAGCCTGCAAGAGGTAGTTTAGCTTAGTGGTAGAAGAGGTGAACCTTGGAGGTTTGAATCCTGGTTATGCCTGTTTTAGCTGTGTGGTCTTAGATAAGTCATATACCTCTCTTGTATTTTAGTAGCCTCATCTATAAAATGCGTTTATCCCACAGGGCTGATGGTAGGCATAGATACATTAATACAGTCAAATTGCTTAGTGCAGTGTCTGGGACATCGGGAAGCGTTTTCTGCTTTGATTAGATTATTGTTTGTTAGAAATGGCCATTAAATTAAGCCAAACACATTTTCTAGCACCTGTTTGGCACTCAGTGGATGTGTACGGAATGAATGGAAACGACTCTGAATTGCTTTGTGTTGTCACCCTCTGCTTCTCATATGCATTTGAATATTGAGGTTGTGTAGAAGATGAGTTATTTTTAATGTTTGTGTCAACAGCCCTTACCAAGACAAGTGGAGCAATATTATGTTATTTATCTTGTGCTTCTTTTCAACTCACTTTTATCTGTAAAACTAATAGTTTTTACTGAGATTGTGTTGAAAAGTATTATCTTCATCCAAAGTACTATTAGTGATATAAAAGTTTGTGTCACCGTTTTTTAAAAAATGGATGTTAATGTCTTTGAATCTTTTCATGTCACATTTCTAAGTACTATCAATTACCCATTAAATATTAATTCTAGTACAGGAGCAGTAATGTAATCATCAGTAAAACGACTTTAAATGGCAGCGGCATTTAGCAGTGAGAAAAGGCCTGGCAAAGCAGGATTTATGTCATTCGCCAGCAGCTTTTGAACAGGGCTTCTGCGTTTCCCTTTTCTCCTTAGATAACGCAAGAATTAAACCCCTTTAAAGGGAACCCGCCCGTCCCTGCTCACATGTGTCAATCCCGCATCAGAGAAAGTGCTGCATAATACTGAGATGGCAGCCCCACCTCTGATGTCACTGAGGATGGTACAATCCTCTCGGAGCCTTTGCCGGGCTTCCTGCTGCTGCACTGGGGAAATGATTACATTAAAGCCAACTCCCGGCATCCCAGTTATCTCCTTGAAAGTAGTTTTCACGATTATAGAAAAGCCCCACGGTGGCTGTTTTCGGTAAGCTGCCAAGGTAGAGAGCACAGAGGCAGAGGGGCAGCGAGCAGGAGAGCAGGCTGCTCTGCCTTTGTGAGAGGGACCAAGGCGGCAGCTCCTCTCAGCTCAGGTTCCAAGTGCCCAAAGTGCTTCCATTTACATCACCGTGTGCGGTGCAGGGCAGAAGGGGCTGCCAGGAGATCTGAAACTAATTTGCCTCCAGTTGACCAGAACAGCGTATTTTGCATTAGCCCGCTTCTTTTCTAGCTAACTTTTTCTCAAGCGTTAAACTGATGAACTGGGCATTTTCTATGATCAATGGGTAACTGCTGGAGCTACAGTAATCTCTGTGAGTAACCTCTATTTGTAGGTCTATGCAGGCGAATATATTTTGATAAATCTCTCTTGTAAAATGCTGCTGTGCAATTATCCGTCTGTATGATTGACTGCTTTTGCTTACCAGTCTTGTCTTCTGACTGTCCCAGTAGGAGACTCCTGGGGTGAGCCCAGGTTCTGCCGAGTGCTGCCATAGAGAAGAGCATGCTGCGTTCCTTCAGGGTGCCCCGCGAGGCTTTAATTCCCCAGTCAGCAGAAAGATGTCAGCTGTCCAAATGCCTGTGCCCAGTACCTCACCTGGCTTTAACCTGGAATGTTTATTTTAGCATCTGACATTGAATTTTCCAAAATTGGTATTTTTTTGAAGTAGAAAGCAGAGTACTGTTCTTACCTGTAATCTTACTTCATTTTTCCCCCAACCAGCTTTCCTGGGAGTGCAGAATTCTATCACCTGGCCACCCTATTTCTGTGCCTATTTGTGATGTACTATATAGGCAGAAAGAGGGAAAGCAGGCTGTCCCTACATTTTCAGAGACATTGTGTTGTGGTGCTGAATGGGATGGGGAGGAGTTTCTCTTAAAGAACCCAAACTCCTTTTCCTCTGGCTGTGTCCGAGCAGCCTGGCAGAGGACAGGGCTGCTGACAGACGAGGCAGGCGTGTTCTGTGAACACCAAGGCTGACGTTGAATCCCTGCTGGAAGGTCAGAGCAGCTATTTTAATTCCTCAGTGTACAGGCAGGGGTGTGTCTTTCCCGTCTGTCCAAAGTGTCACTTTTATAGTAACTTAAGATTTATGTCTCTCCAGGGAAACTTTGAACTTTCTATAAAATTTGCAAGCATAGATACACTTGGAATTGGAATTTGTGTTGGTTTGTAGCCTGGCTCTCTGAGCATGAAAACTACTCGGTGTAATTGTGAAGTGGTGGCTGTGTGAAGCTGTGCCTTTGCCACTGTCCCTAACATCTGTCCTGAGGAACTCCCGTTCGGACTCCGCAGCTGTAATTAACTATTAACTGCCAGGAACTCCAGCTGCTTGGCATTTGTAGTTGTTTTTTTAAAGAACTACATCATATATAAAGCATCAATTTTAATTTCTTAAGTACTGAGCTATTTCTTACAATATTTTATATATGACACAGTTTTTACTGATGTTAGTGCATTCATGTTAACTTTAGCAGAAGAATGTGACTACGAAATTATCTTACACTTTTCCACTTTTATAAATATATCGAAAACTAAGGAAATCAGTGAAGGGATAAAAAGTTTTAAACTGGATTTTCAGAAGTGTGGATTCCTAATCAGGAAGAAGTAGTAGAAAATGGACAGAGTGGGTGAAATCAGAGGAGCGACTGAGCAGGATAAGGCTGAAAGGAGAAACAGGAAGTGTGGATGTAAAAGAACAAACATTATGACAGATAGATGAAAGACAAAACAGGGGAATCCTCTTGGCTCAAATAAGGAAACCAGATTTTTTAGGATAACCCCAAATCCAGCTCCCATGCCTTACTATTTTTCAGGATGAGTAAGAGTGCTTGGTGCAGTTGCAGGGACTTTGTTTGAAAATGAATGGGCTGTTCTTTGCCTCTTTCAAACTGGCTGAGTTGGTTTAGAGCTTCCTCTAAATCCGCCTGGAATGGGAAGCAGCTAACATTCCCCTCCGGGAGTAGAACTGAATGAGAAAAATTGAGTTCTGAATGATTAGTATGTGAAATTTAGTTTGTGGTAAGAACAGCTGTAACTATTAATCACTAAGGGAAGAGCATCCAGTTAATGGAACATTTGCTGTTGTTCGTGTGCACATGTAAAAGCTCATGTAGTGGTTGACAGACTTTTTCTTGGCCTTTATAGCTCATAAAACCTTAAATATGCATGCTTTCAGAGCTGTCAGTGTCCTCAACAGCCCACTGCAGCCTTCTCCAAAATGTGACTTTTATTAGGAGGTGTGTGTCTTGAAATATAATGTACTTAGATTACTCATTTAGCAAATTCTCATTACTCATACTCATTTTCTGTTATTTTTATCGTGCCAAATATATTTTGTATTGCTGAGTAAAATGGATTAGATTATCCCCCTGTATAGTTTTAGTAGTTTTTATTTTTTCTTTTGCAGGGAGAATAAAAACCATGGATCGATTACTGTGTTGTTGGAGAAGTTCATTGATTATTATGATTCATAGTTAAGCATTACACTTACTTACAGGGGAAATGCATTTGGCTTGGCCTGGATTTTGTATTTTCTTTGTAAATTGGATATTTATCTTCGAATCTTTTGTTAATTAATGAAATTTCAGACTAAAGAATCAAAATTGTCACTGTTTCCTCTGTCTTTGAGACTGAATTTCCTGACACATCAGAGGAGTGTGCCTTTGTGTTGTTTCTATACATTCAACAGTGCTAAATTAATATAAGAATTTATAGTATTTTAAGGTGTCTGCTGATATTCAGTAGGTAACAAGGCACCAGGACACTTAAAAATAACCGCTGTCCATGGAAAGGAGAGAAAGCAGAATTTTAGTGGCTCGGTTAGCCATGATTTTAAAGAATTGAAAAATCTGATGAACTGTAATATACCCATAGAAAATAGATTCTAAACTCTTAGTGAACTTTCACTATTTCCTCACTAGACTAGATCTATCCACGAATTACACCTCACAAGTATTATATGCAAAAACATGAACTTTAAACTCTGGGAAAATACACTAGTTTTTTTTTTTTTCTTTTTCTCATTGTGTTTAGTGGTACAATTTAGATATACAGTACAGTTAACATTCATCATTGGGATTTTGTACCTTTACATGACAGTTGGTTCTTATTTTTTCCCCATACCCTTGCCCTCCCTTCACCCCCTTCTCCCTTCCCTATTTACAGAAACTTTATTTCCATTTTTTCATATTTTTTTCTTTTCCCATATTTCCTTTCTCCTACCCTTCCCACTTCCCCTACACCTTTAGCCCTTTTCTTCCTATTTCACATTGTCAATTATACCATTAGGATCTCATTTACGATTATAGTTTTTCACACCAGAGAAACTGTTCGGTATTTACATATGTGTGACTTATTTATCTCACTTAAGAGTATATCCTCAATATGCATCCATTTTCCTATGAATGACTCTAATTTCTCATTCTTTAAAAATACACTAGTTTTTAAAAGCTAAAGAAACATGACCTCCTCCTCAGCCCTTTTAAACTCCATTGTAATTTATTCAGGGCCATGTTCAGATATCATTGTATAGTTTTTACGAAAGATTGAGTTTATATTTGCAGTTATTTTAGCATTTTACGCCCTTTTTCCTGTAATCATAAAGTCATGGACTGTTTAATGTGAGAGAACTTTAATACAAGCTATAAAGTAGGAAGAGACCCTTGACAAGGATCCCTGGGTACTCTCTAATAAGAGGGCAAATCCAGACAAAATGGTCAAGCCACCCCCCAATAAGAATGAGAAACTTATCAAGAATACAGAATACTGTTTCTTGGAACTTTTTGTAGTTGTTGTCTCACTGATAGAATAGTTGGACCTTTTAAGGCTATACTTTCAGGGATCATTTCTATAGTTGGTGAATAGTTGGACCTTTTATTTAAGAGGTAGGAACTTGTGATTAAACAAAAACTATTTAAATGCTGTCACAACAACTTCTTGATATTGTTGTTTTCTGGAGTAGTGTTTCTTTTCTTTCTTTCTTTCTTTTTTTTTTTTTTCCTTTGGTACTGGGGATCGAACTCAGGACCTTGCACTTTGAGGCAGGCGCAGTGCCACTGAGCTAAATCCCTGGCTCGGGCAGTGTTTCTTGTAATTTACTATGTGTATGAGTCATCTGGGGTTCTAGTTAGAAAACCACAAAATTCTGTTGTGAATTTCAGGGGTGGTGCTGGAGAGTCGGCTTTTCTGACAAGCCTCCTGCACGACTTTGTGTTGTGGTCTTAGGTCATACTGGCTCTAGGGCAGCACTTTCTAATCAAACTTTCTGTGACGATGGGATGCTTTATATCTGTACAGTACAGTATGGTGACCATTAACTATAAGGATATGGTGCACAGAGGAACCGAACTTTGAATTTTATTATATTTTAATTAATTGAAATTTTAGCAGCCATATGTAGATGTGGTTGTAATATTTTACAGCACAGAGTTGAGAGAGTAATCAATGGAGAAATTCATGTGTCATGGTAATGGCCTGTGTAGGATCATCCTGAATTCTAGAACTGTGGCCAAAATGATCTCCACTGAACTTTACCACTGTCTGAATTTTGAAAGCACACAGCATGTGTAGATGGAGTTGCTGGGCTGTGATATAAACTCCTTGATGGTAACAGCCATGCCAGTCCTGTGTGCTGTTGTGTTCCCCGGTGCTTGATACAAATTGGTGCATTATATTTCTATGCAGAGAAAATGAAAGAATGAAGTTGCTTGACTGAACTGCCCTGATAAAATTAGGGCAGCATGCATGTTTTTTCCAACATTTCACTGGAGCATGTATTTGGGAGCAGTGCCTAGAACTCGGGCAGCATTTCTGTGTTGTACTTTTGCTGTGTGTAAGGAGATGTCATCTTTGTGTTTCTGTCTTGAGCATTTTAATTGACATCTTATTGGTTGTAGGTTATTCTTTATTATATTGATTCAAACAAAAGCATTCATTTTGCTAGGTTCCATTTATTAGAGGCTCTGGGGATAGAGAAAGCAAAATTCTTGTCTTTTGGCATTTATTCTAGTGGTGACAACAAAAAACAAGAACGCCTTCCTGAAATGACTGGGCATAAGCTCTAGGAAATTTATATACATAGAATTCATATTTGTAGATAATTGTGGTCCTCCTGAAGGATCTAGGCATAGATGTTATGCCCATATTTTCTAGTGAAACCTATATCCTGCTACTCAGAATTACTAATCTTAATAAGCTGTTTTATTGAAATTTCTGCAGTAGATGTGCCAAATACTTTTTTTTCCCTTTTATTTAGTTTATTGGTACATTTGAGGTATACAGTACAATTACATTCATTATTGGGATCTTGTACCTTTACATGACAGGTCTTGGTTCTCATTTTTTTCCCCTTGTCTATGCCCTCCCTTCACCCCCTCCTGCCCTCCCCATTTACAAACACTTTATTTCCATTTTTTCATTTTGTCATATTTTTTTCTTTTACCTTATTACCTTTCCCCTACCCTTCCTATTTTCCCTACACCTTTAGCCCTTTTCTTCCTATTTCACATGGTCACTTATCTAATTAGGATCTTATGTACTATTATAACTTTTCACGCCAGAGAAACTATTCAGTATTTACACGTTTTTCCAAAAGAATTAAAGGAATCATACCACAGTGATACATGTGCACCCATGTTTATAGCAGCACAGTTTGTATTAGCTAAATCTTGGAAACAGCCCATTTGCCGATCAGTTGGAAATTGGATAAAGAAGATGTGGTTTTTCTATAAAATGAAATACTACTCAGCCATAAAGACTGAGAAATTAGATTCATTCATAGGAAAATGGGTACATATTGAGGATATACTCCTAAGTGAAATAAATAAGTCACACATGGGTAGATACCGAATAGTTTCTCTGGTGTGAAAAGCTATAATAGTACATAAGATCCTAATGAGATAATTGGCCAAATAATTTCATTGTCTGTCTGTCTCTCTATCTAGTTGACAAGTTGTCATAGTAGTCCAGTTCAGGTTGGCCTTGAACTTGCTTTGTAGCTCAGGCTGGCTCTTGAACCTCTTGCCTGTTCCTCCTAAATGCTGGCATTGTGTGCATATCCCGCCACTCCTGACTGGTTTTGTTTATCTTGAACCCTTTCCTTTTAAGGCATTTGCTAACCGGAGTGGAAGAAAATTCATTTCATTAACTGATTCAACAACAAGTTGTTCTTAGAAAAGTCAGTTTTTCTGCATCTGGTCTTATGAAGCAGGCTCATTTCCTTATAATTTGAAGAAATTATTTTTCTATTCAATCATTTTATTACCATCCAGTCCATGTGTTGTAGAAGCAGATGGCTATTTAACACAAAACTCAAAGCAGTTCCAAAGCTGATCTGGTTAACAAAGTATCCCGTTTTTTCTCAGTATATAAAGTCAAAAGAAAAAATGTTAAGAATATAATCAGTGGGTTTATACTTATCACAGCAAAAGTCTTTACCCAATAAAAATAATCACAATTTGTTAATTGTCTACCAGATACGCAAAGCAGGTAAGATTGCTAGAAAAGGGCAACTTTTAATGTAATATAACTACACACCCCCACACCAAAGTACTGTATATATTTTTCACATAAGTGTAAAAATAAAACTCTTTACTCTCTCCCTTTTCCTTCTAGAAGTTTTATACTATATTTTCATTCTTTTAAGGGGAAGAAGTGCACTTAAGCCATGAACTCTTTATTAATTCAGATTCTACTAGTGTGTGGTTTAGGTCAGTGCTAAAGAACTTTTTTTTTTTGTACCGGGGATCGAACTTGGGACCTTGCGCTTATGAGGCAGGTGGTGGAACCTCTGAGCTAAATCCCCAGTCCTAAAGTACTTTTTTTATACTTACAAACCCCCTTGTCACAAAAAGGAGACCAAATTTGGGCAGGATTAATCCAGTAAGGCCTCTGGAGAGGAAATGTCTTGAGTTGATTCTTACCTTAGTAATAGATGCAGACTGAGAGAAAGACAAAGGAGGGCTCTTCATCAGGTAGGTACGGGAGCCCAGAGCAGCTGCATGAGGCCAAGCAGTAACTTCGGTTGAGTCATATTGATATTAGCAAAGGCCAGGAAAGGGGTGAAGTGATAATGGTGCAGCTGCTGATGGAAGTAGAGCATCTTGGGAGATCCAGCATCCTTTGCATCTTTGTTTTGTCCATTTTGCCATTGCTCTGGCACAGGCACTTACCATCTTTCACCTCTGTGGTTGCCATTATTAAGCCTGTTTATGCTCACACTCTGTCCCCCCCGTACGTCTTGCTGCCAAGGTGGTCTTTCTAATACATCCACCAGTTGCCTCGTCTGACCGTAGTGTTTTGTTGTTGTTTTTTGGTACAGGGGGTTGAACTCAGGACCTTGTACTTGCGAGGCAGGAGGCGGCACCACTGAGCTAAATATTTGGCCCTGACAATAGTATTTTGAATCCACTGTGTTCAGTACATGGAAGATAATTAAATGATCATGGAGGCAATGAATTTGGAAACAGTGGACGTTTCATAGGAGGTACCCATGGTCCTATTTTAAAGGGGAGCAGATAAAAAATCTTAAAGTAGAAGAGGAATTTGATCTTTTCTTTCTTTTTTCTCTTTTAAAAACCATCACCCCAGCATATGGAGTTGCAAAGAATTAGTTCCATGAAATAAATCAGAAATTGGAAGTAAACTATCAGGATTAACATTTTGCCAAGTTTTGTGTGTTGTTAAATACAGTTCAAAGGGTAGCAAGAAATGCAAACAACAAAAAATAAAATGCTCTTGCAATATAACAAAGGAGTGCTTTAGTCGGAAGATTGGCTGTGATGCTGAATCCTGTGATAGGTGCTCTGACCAGGAGGAATGAGACCATTAATGCTGTTTCTATGCAGAAACTGCAGCTAGAAGACTTCAGTTTTCATTAGGTTTGTTAAATTTGCTATTAGAGTGATCGCCTCACCACTTAGTGACACCTGAGGTTTTCCATGAATTTATTCCAGGGAGACAAAAGACTAGACAGTCTTGACCTTTAGTTCTGGTACAGAACATTCTTCAGCATTGTTTTACTTATATTTGCCATTTAGCCTTTCAAAACGCTTATTTCTTTTAGTCTATCTATGCCAGATGCTTTTAGTTAAAAGATTAAATCACACTCATTAGAGTAGTATTTATTAGAACGGTAAATTTAAACCAGGAGACCTTATTGAATAGTAAAGTCAGCTATGTGTCAGATAGGAATTTGCTTTTGTCCATTTACCCTTTGTCTAATTTCTTTTGCTTTGACCAGTTGCCAAGTTATGTCAAGCATCACAAATATTTTTCCACAATTGATGCCTTTGCTTGGAACATTTCAATGAAAAGTATCAAAAATGAGGTGAAAGCCATTGTGCTCATGCATGTCTGTAATTCCAGCTACTTGGGGCTGAAGCAGGAGGTTGAAAAGTTGGAGACCAGCCTAGGAACACTTCATGAGACCTTGTTGCAAAATTTAAAAAAAGGGGGAGGGAGGGTGAACAAGTTATTAAATTTTTTGAGGTCTTTTTTCTTGATTTCTTTTTTGTGGGGGTGGTTATTTTTCTCTGAGCCAGTGATAAGTTTCATGGTTGTTTTATAAAAGGAAATTTAAACTATTAGGAAAAGTGGGCCCCTTCATGAAAGCTCAGCATTTATCAATTTGTTGAATGGATTTCACTGTGTTATTTTCTGGTATTATATACACATACATCTTCAGTGCTCACTGTGGTTGAATTTCATAAAACAGTGCATGATAAGTTAAAATAGGGAGCTTCTCAAGCTTTATAATATGAGCGAGTGTTATGCGTTAGTGATTTCATGTATTTGTACTGCTTTTACACAGTTGATTTTCTTTTGATGTTTGTGATTTCTTTTAAAGATGGTGATTGGGGAACCCTTTTAAAGGAGGAGGAATTGAAGTTGGGTCTTGGAAGGTGAAAATAATCTTTCATATATCACATGAGAAAAAGAGGCTGAACAGAGGTGAAGCTGAACAGTTCAGAGTGTCCATAGAGTTAACTTTATTTCTGGACTAACTTAGAATTAGCACCTTTTCAAAGTATGTCTGTACTGTACTCACCTTCTGTTTACCGGCACTAGGATAACATATTTGAAATTTCTTTTTTTTTTTCTTTTACCTGGGAATCAAACTTGGGACCTTGTGCTTGCGAGGCAGGTGTTGAAACCACTGAGCTAAATCCCTGGCCCTTAGTATAATATATTTGAAAGGGGAGTTGAGAGAGTAGTATATGTGAAGGATGGATGGTGATTAGGAAGGGAAAAGTTAAAGCTATATCTGTTCACAGATGACAGGACCTCGTAAACAGAAAATCCTAAGGAACCTATAAAAATTCTATAGATCTAAAACATAAGTTCACCAGATTGCAGGATCTAAGACCAATATAGTAACTAGTTATATTTCTATATGCCTGGTATCCATGATCTAGATATGAAGTTAGAAATATCAAAAAAGAGAATAAATTTAACAAAAGTAATTTAAAAACACAATTTAAAACTACAAAACACTACTGAGAGAAATTAAGGGCACTGACATAAATGGAAAGAAAACTCATGGTCATAAATTGAAAGATGTCATAATAATACCACTAAGCATCCTGTACTCTATAGATTCATTGCAGTTCCTATCAAAATCTCAACTGTTTACCATCTTGAACCTAAACTTTGCTGAGATATGCAAAGGACTCAAAGTAGCCAAAACACCTGGAAGTGCAAAACAAAGTTGGAGCACGCTCATTTCCAGGTTTTATTTATTACAGAGCTACAGTACTCAAGATAGTGTACTGGCCTAAAGACAGATGTCTAGTTCAGTGCAACAGAACTGAGAGTCTTGAGAAATCTTTACATTTATGGTCAGTTGATTTTCTGCAGGGTTATCAAGGAAATTCAATGGGAAATGATAGCAATCTTTTCAACAGATACTGCTGGAACAGTAGGATATCCACAGGCAATAGAATGAAGTTGAATCTCTATTTCACACCGCATTTTAAAATGAATGTGAAATGGATCACAGATTTACATGCAGTGGCCAACACTGTAAAGCTCTTAGAAGATATAGGAAAAATTCCTTCTAACCTTGAATCAGACAGCGATTTGTTACACACGATAAAAGCATATGCAACAAAGGAAAAATAAGTGTTAGATTTATTAGTTTTTATTTATTTCTGTGGTACTGAGGTTGAACCCATGGTCTTCATACTTAGCTATATCGTCAGGACTTTAAAAAATGTTTAATTTTGAGACAGGTTTCCCCTGAGTTGTTAAGTTGCCAAGGCTGGGCTTGAATTTGTAGTTCTTCTGCCTCAGTCTTCCAAAGCACTGGGCTAATAGGTGTGTTCTACCACACACAGCTGAATAAGTTGGGTTTTGATCAAATCGGAAACATTGTGCTTCAAAAAACACCATTAATGAAGTCAAAGGATATATCAGAGACTGGAAGAAGATATTTATAAAAACTATTACAACTAAATAATAAAAAGACAACCCAATTTTAAAATGGACAAAAGATCTGAATAGGTATGTCTCCAAAGAAGCTCTACAAATGAGAAATAAACACCGCAAGATGCTCAACACTATTAGTCATTAGTAAGACCAGAATCATGGTACAATATCACTAAACATGCTCTAGGATGTCTGTGATAAAAAAATAAAACACAACAACATGGAAAACAATGGAACTCTTGAACATAGCAGAAGGAATGAAAATAGTGCAGCTATTTTGGAAAACTATTTGGCAGCTCCATTAAATGGATTTACCATGTGACCCAGAAGTTCCACTCTTACCCAAGAGAATTAAGAATGTGTTTAGACACAGAAACTTGTATATAAATTTACTATTTATACTGGCCAAAATGGAGACAACCTAAACATTCATCAGCCTGATGTATGGTCAAAGAAAATGTGTTATTTCTGTGTAATGAAACATTGTGTGGTGATAAAATAGAATGAAGCTCTGATACATGCTACAACATGAATATGTAAGTTGAAAACATTGTGCCAAGTGAAAGAAACCCAGCCCCAAATAGCATATATGATTTGATTGCATTTATATATAATACTCAGGACACACAAATCCCAAGAGACAGGAAGTAGATTGGTCCTTCCAGGGACTGTGGGGTGAGGCCAATAGGGAGTGGCTGTTAATGGATATCAGATTCCTTTTCTGGAATTATGAATGTGTCCTGGAACTGGATAATGGGAGTAGTCACACAGGTTGGTGAACATAAGAACAGCTGCTGCATCTTAAGAGGAAATGAAAGGGCTTACCACATTCTTTACTGAAAGAATAAAAATGTCAATGTGCTGCCCTGGGAAAAGGGGTCTCTTTGTTGTTTGTTTGTTTTTTAGTTTGCTGTCTTCCCTTTTAAAACCAGGTTTGAAAAGTTCCTCCCTTTTAGTTTTCAGCAAGCCGTATTTTTTGTTTTTGTTTTTAAATGATGCCACTGGCTGAACTCAGGGCTTTCCCACTGAGCTGCGGTATGGGATTGTTTCTGTCTGGCGAAGGTGTTACAGATACTCTTGTCACACAGCAGTGCTTCTGCGTCGACACCTGATTGAAATTTAATTTGAAAAGTATGTTTCAAATGGTTTTAAAGAGTGAAATATGACACGAATGTCCTCTTTCATAAAGTAGAAGTGAATATACTTTATTTCTAGTATAGATGATTATTTTTTTGATAGTGAAACTAAGTTCAGAAGGGGTTGGATACCAGGCATAATATGACTGAAACTCTTACCCAAGAACCATAAATTTAAAATTTTGAAATCAAGAGGTTCCCATGTTCAGTTTTGCTGTTATTTTGACAGGAAAGTGTAATTGTGGCCCATTATAATAAATATAACCTAATTAAACATTGTTTTGCTCTGCTTCATATATTGAGGTTCTAGATATGATACCATTAATATTTATGCAGTTTGTGATCTCACATGTGGAATCTAAAGTCAAACTCATAGAAGGAGACAGAGAGGGATGATTAACAGGGACAGGGGGAAGGAAGAGTACAGGGACCTGGGGAAAGGAGGCGAATTTTCAATTAGGAAGAATCAATTCAAGAGATCAACTGTACAAGACTGTGATGACAATGGCTGTATACTTGCAAATTAACAGAGTAGATCTTAAGTGTTTTTACCATAAAAAACCTGTGTGAGGTAAGATACGTTAGCCTGATTTAGTCATTCCACAATGCATCCCCATATCCAAACATCATGTTATATATCATACAGAAGTATGACTTTTTTGTCAGTTAAAAAGTAAATAAAATGATAAAAATTTCAGGCAGCCAGGATCCTGGAAATTTTTGTGGACACATTAAATTTCCTATTTCACTTTGGTTTCACTCTCATTCTTTAGGGATGTTTTCATGGCCTTTTTTCCCCCATTGAGCTCTGACAGGGAAAGGGGAGACATCAAGCTGAACAAATATTTACTGACTTTCAATAGTGTCTTTTTGCTGAGGCTCTGTCTCAGAGTCTGCCCTGCACATTCATAAGGCTATTTGGTATGCGCCCAGTATAAATATTTCGGTGGCTATTTACCAGTGGTATTTGGGTGGTGATCCTTATCCTTGTTATAATCTCTTTTTCCATATGAGACAGTGGAGTTGCAACCCTCATGTAATTGTCTTTATGAGAAGCAGGCTTAACTATGGCACGTGTCATTCCATTGCCTCCATAGATGAAACTTTTGTGGTGACGTGAATGTAGCAGAAGGGGCTGCTGCAAAGTTGCGAGAAACGCATAATACAGGGTATTGGATGGAAAATGGTAGTGAAATAATCAAATTATTACTGAATAGTTAATATGCATAGATATTTATTAATACTGGACCCTGGTGTTCAAAAAGTCATCTTTCCCTTCTGTTCTGTTCATAGGTGATCATGGAGGAAGCACTTTACTGCCACCGAATGTCACAAATGAATTTCCAGAATATGGGACCATGGAGGAAGGCAGAGAAGGTCTAAGAGCTTCTCTGGAGTTTGATGCAGAGTCTCTGTCATGCTGCGCCCCCAGGGAGCAGGGACTCCCTCTTGCCAGCCAAGACTCTGGGCTCCACAGTGTTACAGAAGGACCAAACAATATCCCAGAGGCCCCCTCGCAGAGTCACCTCAGGGAACAAAGTTTACAGCCCATTGACTCTTTGATTTCAGCTCTGAAAGCCACAGAAGCCAGAATAGCTTCAGGAACATTACAGGCTACGAAGGTACTGGACAAAGATGCTGTTTCTGGTTTTTCAGTTCAGCAGGTGGAAAAAGAGTCCAACACTGCTGGTCGTAAAGCATCGAGAGCCATCAAACCATCCCCTGCTGGCCAAGAAAAAGCACTAGCTGTACCTCTTGTAGCTGAAGAAACGACAGAAGAAAATTTTTATTTGAGCATCCAGGAGGATCTGACTGCACTGTTAACTGGAGAAACTCAGGCAGAGCGTTCCCAGACAACTACTAACGGGCGAAAGGGGGCTGTCTCTGTGCAGGCGCCGGCCTGTCCTGTATTCTCCCTGCGGAGCTCAGACGTGACACCCAATTCTGTAGGTGGAGTGGGCTTTCTGGAAGAGCAGAGATCGGATCTTGGGAGACAGGACTCAGGGGGGTGTGATCGAGGTGCTTCCCTAGGACATGTGGGCCGGGTCAAACATGTGGAATTTCAAGGGGTAGAGATATGGTGGGCAGGACGAGACAAGAGAAGGACCCAGCATTCTATTGTAGACTGGGCGGCACCATCGGAAAGGACAACCTTTCCTGAACATGAAGAGTTTCCCAGGGCGTCAGGCCATCGCGTCTCAGTGGCTGGCTCCTGTAATTCAGTGAGTTTAACAGAGAATGTTCGCGATGACACTTGGAACGCGTCTCCAGGGAGGCCCGGTCCTAGCTCAGGGACATTTTCCCCCATGCCTCTTGCTGACAGCGGAGAGGATGAAGTCTTTCTGAAAGAAAACCAACATCTTGAGAAGAAACCTGAGAGAGACAGTGAAAGGTGAGCTCGCAGAGTAGCCTGTCACCATGATGCCTGGAGAATATTCTAGAAAACCATTGTTATGTGCTTGATACAAAAACTCAGCTCACAACATGATGGGCTTTCCCTGCATTTTGCATTTGGAGGTTTCAGTTACCCATTGTCAGCAGAGGTTTGTGGATAATAAATGGGGAGTTGGAGGAATAAAAAATTTATACATTCTAAATAACTTCTGTTACAACATATTGTTATAAATGATCTATTTTATTAGTTGCTAATATTTTATTATATCTTATTAATAAGGTACATGCATAAGAAAAAGCATAGTGTTTTTAGGGTTCACTATTATCTTGGGGGTCTTGGAATGTACCCCACAGTGACTGCCTCCTCGTTATCACAGAGTTAGCATAATCTAGTCCTTCTTAGATTCTAAGTTTCTAAGACAGTACAGTGATCTTGTAACTAAGTTGTCCCTTAGGCATGGACCAGGGAATCAGAGTTTGATGTGACAGGGAGCACTCAGCCTTGCAAATCCACATCAGACATTTTGTTATATTTGCCAGGTTTTGAGTTTTTCAGCACCATGATAACTGAAACACTCCCTAATTGTTTTTATTGACACCACAGTATTCGAACTCTGTTGACACATCCCGGATGACCATAACATCCTTACTTAGGCACAGCAGGGACTGTGGAGCTGCGTACACCATTTACAATGCAGCCTGCTTTTGTGTGTGAGCACAGAGGCTCTGGCTTTGGGGCCACTCAGTGTCCTGCGTTCAGAAGGGAAAGTGCAGAAGTCAGAAGTGGACTCTGCAATTCATCTTTCCCACTGAATTCACATGGGGATCTCTTCCTCTCATGTAGCATGTGTTGACTTATGGCTGGGATTTGCAAACTTGGCTTCATGTGATATTTTCTGGTCTTTTCCTATGTTGCGGACACCATACCAGCTCAGAGCCTGGTAAATGGAAGACCTGACTCATCTTTCTTCTCTCCCTCCGGTTGTAGTCTGACTGTACAGTGTTACATACTATTCTTCTGTCACCAGACAAGGTCTGAGGAGCTCCCCCAAATCAGAGCTGGGGACCTGAACTCAGACTGCCTAGTTAATTTTTACTCTCATTAGAGAAAAGGAATTTCAGGACGCATCAGTAAGAGGCATAGAAAACATTTATTAGGCTGAGTTAAAGAGTGGGACAGCGTATATGATCTGGGGTTGGGAATATATGTGTTCTTGGAAGTATCCTTTAGTTGGATTATGGACATAGATAACCTGTGTCTGGAAGTCATAGATTTTGTTTTGTTTTGTTTTGTCTTTTGTGCTGGACATAAACCAGGACCTTCATAGGGAGCTATATTCTCAGCCCATTTTAATAGAGAATCTTACTAGATCTTACCAAGTCTCTAAATTGCCCAGGCTGGGTATGAACTTGTCATCCTCATGTCTCAGCCTCCAAGAGTGGAATGCTGGGGTAGCAGGCGAGCACCACCGTGCCTAATTCATCTCCTTTCAACTTATCTTGATTTTTTTCTGCCCTACTTCACTGGGAATTTGTAGCATGTTCCTTCTGTCGATTCTCATGACGCCCTGTTGTACTCTATAGGAGAGATGATCTGTGTCAAGGCTGAAGAGTGTTTTATCTTGGTTTTTTGTTCCATAGAAGGAAATGCTTTTTCCTCTACAGTTAGCAAATCCCCTGAGACAACTATCAGGATCTCCCTCCTTCCCTGTCCCTCAATGTAAACCCTCCAGACTCCCTTCAAAAGCATCTTGTTAGGTGGCATGTGGCTATTTGTATTCTCATTTGAATATGCACTTTTGCTGTTGTTTGGATTATTAATCTATTCCTCTTTTCCTCCTTCCTTCTTCCTTTTTTTTTTTTTTAATATGGTACTGGCGATTGAACTCAGGACTTGGTGCTTGCCAGGCAGGCAGTGGCACCACTGAGCTAAATTCCCCGCCTCTCCCTCTCTTTCCACATAAAGCTTTCAGTTGTTTACTGTGCCTTTGACCTTGCTAGATGCTTGATAGAAAGGCAGATCCAGTCCATGGTGGTCACTGTCCTCATGGAATTTGCTGCTGAAGACAAATGAGCACATTCATTAGTATGGGATCACAGATTGTGCCAGGCACTTGAAGGAAAAGAATGGAGACATATTATTAGAATTTGAATGGAAGGGGAGGGGCTTCTTCAGTGGATGGTTTGGGTGAAGCCTTTCTGTGGAAATAGCAATTAAGCGGACGTTTGAAAAATGCATAAGAGCCAGGCGGAAAATGGGGAAGAACGATCTGTTTGGGAATTTTCCGTTTTATTCTAGAAGCAATGGGAAGCTATTAGGAGGTGAAAATCCAGAATATTATTTAGTACAAAATGGATGTTCAATAATTTGAGATAAACAGACAATTGGCTTGTTTGTGTATGAATTCTGACGTGCCTAGGAGTTCAGATTACTTATGAGATACTTAATAGATCCAATTTCTACTTTATTTCCATTTGTAGAAATCAGAGGCTTAGAAAGGTTGAGTGAAGTTGCCTCAAGTGCTGTAGCTAATTGACACTCAAAATTCAGCTCCAGGATTTTCTAACTCTTGGCCTCTTGTTCATACTACTGATCTATCTCCCAGGCATTCATTTTTACTTAGTTATCCTGTTGTTCACTTTTAATATTTAAAGAATATGTTGCATATTAATTTCTCACATTTGTATGCCAAAATTAACACCGCACCCATGTATATGAACTTGTAAGTTGTCTCTAGCTTCCCTGGGTTTTGAGTAGCCTTACAACAGGCTGTTTTAGGGTCAGGTACTGGCTGCCCCAGTTTGGGACCTGAACTCTGCAGTGTGGCTTCCCTGTCAGCAGAGGGCAGCATTCGGATTCTGATGTGTCACCCTCTCCAGAGCTTGTGGTCATAAGTCAGAAAGTTTAGTGTATTTTTACTGAAAGTTTACATGTCAAGTTTACATGATATGTTTTTCTGCTGTTACTATTTTTTCAAGGTACTAAGGATTGAACCCAGGAGCTTTGCAGTGAGTTATCTTTCCAACCCGTTTTTATTTTAAGATAGGGTCTTGCTAAGTAAATTGCTAAAATGTACAGGTTGGGCTAGAACTTGTGATCCTCTTGCCTCAGCTTTGCATAGTGTTTGGATTACAGGTGTGCATATTGAGCTGCTTTTTTTACAATTAAGAATGATGTTATATGTAGTCTGAATTCGTGGAATATAGCTGATTAAAATGAGAAGCTAGTATTTTACTCAAATATTGCTCATTGGACTAGATGTATTTGCACACTAAGAAACTAGTTTGAAACTTTATTAAGCTTCTTTCAGGATAATAACACATGTATGCTTAGAAGTTTTTCAACCCATATGTGTTTCATATCTTCCTAACCAAATAGGTTTAGATACAAACTCAGTGAGGGTGAATTACACCTACAGAACATAATTATTTTATTGAAGGGGCAAAATAAAAAGAAAAAAATATTGAAATTCTTTACTCTTAATTTCTTTCCAGGATCCTGGAGGAAGAAGACCACCTTAGGGAAGGAGATGATGATATTCTTGGGACAGGATATACAGAAGACTCTACTGATGTTTACAGCTCCCAGTTTGAGACCATTTTGGACAACACTTCTTTGTACTATAGTGCAGAGTCATTGGAGACATTATACTCAGAGCCTGATAGCTACTTTAGCTTTGAAATGCCCCTTACTCCAATGATACAACAGCGCATCAAAGAAGGTGGCCAGTTCTTGGAGAGGACTTCAGCAAGAGAACATCAGGACATCCTGAGTGTCTCATCAGACGGAGGCATAGTGATGGGCTACTCTAGTGGGATCGCCAACGGGCTGAATGATGCCAGCGACTCCATCTACTCAAAAGGCTCTCCGGAGATTGCTTTCTGGGGAAGGTACTAGTCCCATTCTTAGCAGTTTCATGGTGGTGGTGGTGGCATTCTCTCTTTGGGAAATCCAAGTGTGGAATATACTTAGCATCTGGCCAGTTTCTGTGGATATTAATAAAAAACAATATAAGAAGTCATTTGGGCTCTTAAGGGCAGGCAGAGTGTGCCTCAGTGGTTTGCCAGATCGGCAAGCTGTAAGCATTGTATGCTGTGCTGTTTCCCTGGCTTGCTGTATGGGAATGGATACTGAACAAATACTTGTGGGTGACGAGTAGGAATTAGTTCCAGTGATACAGCTCTGAAGGCACTGGTATATTCTGTTAGAAGAACTTTTTTCTAGTACTAACTTTGATTGATGACGTGGAACAGGTTATTTGATTAGTCCAGGGACTCCTTAGGTAGAAAGTGAGGGTGTTGCATGGAGGTCACGAGGTCACTTCCAGCTTTTTCCCCAGCGGTCCTGGTCTGTCTGTCTGGTTGTCTCCTTGTTCCTAAGATTGGGGTGAAGGATCTGATGGGAATGCTTCATAGAGCCACACCTTGGCAAGGCTATACACATCTTCTTTCGCTAAGATTTAAGTTTCTCTGGGAGATAAAATGACAAATTACATGGGTTCCATGCACCATCCTGTCATTTCCTGATTCCTGTGCATTTATGGATTGTGTAGTGTTTCATTTTTTTCTTGCCTGTCTTCTTCAGGTCATCTGCGTTTCATTTAGCATCTCACCTCCATCAGTGAGCAGAGAATGCTACATTCTGTGAGCTTTATGAATTTGGTTTGGTGTATTTTTACCTGTGTGAATGTGTGTGCGTGTGCGTGTGCGTGCGCATGTGTGTGTGTGTGCGTGCGTGTGTGGAGGCGGGTGGGTGGGTGGAAGAAAGGTTACATGGGGATAAATTATTTTAAACTTCTGTGAAAAAAGTAAGTTTTTTTTTAAAAGACAGGGTTCATATTACACATTTCCAGTAAGCCATTCTTTTTGAAGAGTCCACCCTGCGTTAGCATTTTTCACAACCAGTTTATAGATTTCTAGTTAGGTGGGTGAGCAAACGCACCTGCTACATCACAACATTGTAGGCCTGCGTTTCTACGTGAAATGGGGTGTGGGTATGAGTTGTCTGACTGGGTCACAGTGAGGTAATGACAAGAACATAGGCCTCAAAAGCACCAGGCTTTGTTCTGAATTACTTGGACAAGCCACTTAGTCTGTCAGATACTTGATTTATTTATTTGCAAAATGGAAATAATGATCTCCAGTGTGCTGCATGGCAGTGAGACTTAAGGGTTAATATATAGTTGAAATCAGGGAGCACAGTGCTTGGCATAAAGTAAGAAGAGTAAATATCTGAATCTGTTGGTTGGCAAGTCTCCTGTGAGATTTCCTGCATCTCTGAGCGGGTGTGTCCTCTAGGGGAGGCATCCCTGCCTGGGGACACCCTGGGGACTGAGAGGAAACATTCTTCATTGGAGGGTGGCACTATAGTCCTTCAGCTTCATCATCATCCCCGGGGACTGTAAATTGTAGCAGAACGCTATAGGACAGGTTTGCAAATAATCTCATTGCAGTTCTCTCCTGACTTTCTGCGTCAAGTGTTTGTATCACAGACCAAAAACAGGTTGGGGCCCTGAAGTGGTCTGGACTGAAGGGCCTGACCCAGAAGTCATAGGGAAGGCGTGTCAGTGACAAAGACAAGAGACGAGCCTCACTCAGTGAGTCAGGGCAGGAAGGAGAGAGAGGAAGGTTTGTTACATGTCTGGCTTGTGTGGCTAGTTGAGGAAAAAGTTGTCATTTGGATGACATAGGTGCCGGTTATTAAGATGGACAGAGTCACCGGGGAGAATATTGGGGTGGATGGTAGGACTATAGCACCTCACATTTAGCTGTCACAGATCATATCAGTGGTAAAGGACCAAATCCTAGTACTGAATGAGAAATGTCTTGGAAATGAGGCAGCCTGGTTATTTCCTAGCCCTGGCCTCCTCTTTCAGGGCTTTTGACTGAGGGTCTTTCCACAAACACTGCCTGTGACGTAGATAGCCCAGCTGGATGGGGCACCTGATTTTGTGTTTTCTGAGCTAGTAAGTGATTATAGGTGAAGAAAGTTTTATTTTATGATGTATGTCTATATTTAGGATTAAAAAAGGAGATTGCAGGTTTAATACGAATTTTTTTGTGATCAGGAGGGCTTAGTTCTTATTTATTTTATTTTTTTGAAACAGAACATTTGTTATCAGTATGTATATCTAAAACGTACCAATAAATGTTTTGCTTCATGAAAAAAAGAGGTTTTACAGAACTGGAAAATTTTCACATTTTTCTTCAGCTGCTTCTGCTTTCTTTGGTGGTTCGGAGAAGTTACACTACCACAGAATTGTTTCAGTGTTATGGGTTGAAGAAGTATGCCATTTTACAGCTTGAAGGGGGCCTTCATTATTTTATAATAAAGTCACTATGTCCCAGCTGGGGAATTACCCAAAGCCACATGACTTTCATGTCACAGATTCTTATTCCAATTCAAGTTGCCTGACTCGTAGGCCATGTCCTTTTGCTGTTCTAGGCGCCTGGTGTTTTAGTATTCTTTCTTTTCTTTTGATCTGGTTTCTTTCATGCATGTGTCTATAGTGGCAGAAGCCTTAGTGGGTCTGTTTTCAAGAAACCGATACCGAGGAAAAATTTACCAAGTCATTAATAAACATGTTCTGTAACATTTTAAAGCAATCAGTGAGAGTGTTTTAACATTTCTTCCACATTAAAACATCCCTCGGCAGAGGTAAGGAGGTAAACACAGAGGTATTGAGTCTGTTCAGGAAGTCCAGTGATTACTGACTGCACAGCAGTTGACTTCCCTCTACCAAGTACTGAGGGCCAGTTAGAATCCAAGGAAAAGAATATTTTCCAGTTTCATTAGGAAATATGATCTTTACCAAAAAAGTGATAAATAAAAGAAGTACGCATGCCCAGCATTTCATCTGTGTTCACCACCCTCTCCTCAGTCATGGGCTGTGGGTTGGATCACATTGTCTGATGTGAGCTCCGAGGAAGGCATGGAAGAAGGGAGGTCAAGAGTGAGTTCTCTGACAATGCTCTTTTGAGTTTGCATAGGGCAGCTGAGGAAAGTAAGCCCATCCCTATTGAGGTATTGATTTTAATGTGTAAAGTATTAGTTGTCAGCTAGTAGAAAATATAATATTACTTTTGCTAGTCTCTAAAGTACTTTAATGTTATATGTAGCCCAATCGATTTTATTTATTTTGTGAACACATGGTACTCCAGTCTCATAATTAGCTGGAAGAAAGAAAGAAACTATTAATATTCTTATTTTTCAGGCAAGGAATTAAGCCACAGAGAGGTCAAGTAACTTCCTTAGAGTTTCAGGGATGGTTAGCAGCACACCTAGCACTTGAGCCTGCGTTCCAGGGCTCTTGCTCCTACTAAGCTATGTTGAATTGGACCCATAAATTATGTGTCCAGTGATAAAGATTTCCTGACAAACCCAGTAACAGGTATTTTGAACACAATAAAAATGTATTTATTCTGGTATTGCTTAGATATATTTTTAAATCCTTTCCTATTTCAATATGTGTCTCTACCTTGTCATTCAAGATTACTTCAGTGGCAGCATCTGATGGTGGTTTCTTTGGAGCAGAAAATGACCTTATCTCTGTTGCATTGCATCTGTACAGTGAGGTGGAAGTAGCTGAAAGTGGTGATGAAGATGTTGTAGCAAGTTAGCAAATCTCCACCCCCTCTCCCAGGAACAACTTCTCTTCCGGCTGTTCTCCCCACACATGTCAAAGAGAAAGATACCCCACATCTATCATGTTTTACTCTCTGGTTGAGAAGGGAAATTTTTTTAGGGGGAGGTCACTATTTGCTTTTTAAAGTATTATTTGCTGCTCAAAGGGAAAACCCACTCAGAGGACTGGTGGACATTGCTCAACAAAGGCCAGTACTCAAAATTTTAAAAATAAGTGTTACAGATCTTTGTGATACCTGATAGATCACTTTTCATAAAGAAAAAAGAAAGCCTCTCAAAATCCTGATGTGAATATGACTAGGAACAGTTAAATTCTCCCAGGTGCTCTCCTTGATTGTTGACCAGAGAGCTGCATGTCAGCCTGGAAAGGCACACCCTGTGATGTAACACAGTATTTTAATGAAGGAGTGAAGAGTAGCCTCACCGTCTCTTTGTGGTCCAGCTACAACACACTCATGCTGACGGGGCTCAGTGGTGCTGTGTGAAGTCCAGTCACATGGCTCCAAAATTAGAAAGGATAATTAGAGACTTACAGTTACACGTGTTCCAATGGGTTCCTTTGTGTCTGGGTGCTTCTCTCTCGCCGGTCTATCATCTGATGACCACAACTCCAATCAGTAAGTTCTGACTGAAGACAGCAAGGCACAGATGTTGTCACTGTGACCATTGCCAGAGCAGAATAGTGTCCGTTTCTATTGAGCTTGGCTTTGGACAGAGAGGAAAAGAGAGATTGCAGATGCAGTAACACTGCAGGAGCTTCTCTTTTGGTTCTCTGAACTATACGAAGCTGCCTTAAAAAATTACCTTTTTAGTGTAGTAGATGTTTCTTATGCCTCAGGGTCCTAGGGTTTCTCTCAGATATTGCTGAGGATACCGAGCAGTTCAGTCGGAGGAGGTGAATTGCATCTGCGTGCGGCTGATATGCCTGAGCAAAGTGCTTCTGTGTTTGGTCCACCCTGAATCTGACATTTGTGGTTTTCTGTCTTCCTCGTGCCCACCGCCCCGCCTTCCACTGGAATGCTAGTGTTTAGAGCTATTCTCTTCAATTTTTTTGGTCCACTGGAGTTTTTTTGGCTTAGGAAGAAGTCGCATGATGTAGCAGTGATGCAGAAAATTTGTTGAAGTGTGATTTCAAAAATTTTCCCCAACATCCCAGTGTAAAAGCTGGAAGGCATTTAAATATTAGAATATACGTGGCATTAATTAAGCTGTGACAGGGAAAAATACTTTGTTTTTGTGGAGTTGTCTTTATGGATTTGGCTGCTGTGGGAGCTCCTAGCTTCTCTTCAGTCTTTAGTGTTGCCAGCCCTCTGCCTGCTAAGTTCTTTAACGTGTACGCTAGTATGCTCTTGCACTTTTTTGCTTTACATGTTATAACTTATTCTATAGAAAAGGAGGCTCTCATTTTTCTTTTTCTAGCTTCCTGAAGTAGTGGATTTTGCTTTTAATCACATGGGATTGGGTTCTGCTGCGTGTCTCAGCTAGTTACTGGGATGAATGCAGAAAATCTAGAAACTTTCCCTAGTGTGAAATGGAATTAAAAGTATCTGTCATAAAGGAAGAAGGAGGAAATCAGATAAATACATCATGTCTGGCATGTAGTAGAAGATAATAAAATGAAATTAATGTCAGCGATAGCAGTAACCTGTGTGCCTTCCTCATCCTGCTGCCGGTGCCTTCTACTCCAGTCAACACCCGTTCTTCCCAGCCCTAAACCTTCTCAGGCACTTACTTCTGGAATTCCTGAAATGTAACTTTCCTTTTACTATAAGGGGCAAAGTCCTGGGTTAGGGTGGAATAAATCTGGTATTACTGGCACTTGATCTCGGGCAGATCTTTTCATTTGTGAAACTTCTGATTCCTTATTGGTAAGATAGAAATAACCTTAGCAGCCGATTTGCTGAGTTCTAGTTTGTGATTGTTCATTTTTAATCCTGTCAGAGTTTTGCAGTAGTGGCCTGAGTAATAGTCTAAGGAATACTAAGATAATACACGAGGAAAACCCTGATTTAAAGCAAAGACACAAGGATTTGGTGAATGTTTGAATGCAGGCAGTGTGGGGCTGAGTCAATGTGATTGTGAGGGTTCAAGCCTGGATGGCTTTGGGAATCAGGAAACTATCAGCAGGAAGTAGGGATGAAGCAGAGTTTGTACCAGAACCTCCAGTGGGGTCAGCTTTCAACTGGCATGGTGTGAGGAGTACAGGGTTAGATGTGGAGGGTTGGTAGGAACATGGGATAGAAGGTGGCTAGTGGACCTTTGGAGTCACCCTCGTTGAGGTGAGACTTGCAGTTGTGGGAGTGAGAAAGCTCTCAGAGGGTGAAGAGTGCTCAACCCTGGAACTCAGGGAGGCTGGCACAACAGGAGCATGGGGTACATTTTGTGCCTCTGATTCTATCTGCCCAGGAAATAGGCCCTGTGAAGCCAGTTTCCTTGCCACTCTTTTGCACTTGCCTCCTGTCTCCAACAGTGGATTCCCTGTCAGGAGCCCAGAGTGGAGGCTTAGTACTCTGGTTACCACTTGTTCTTTCCATGCGCTGCACAGGGCCCTGGCTTTGGTGGCCCTGAGCTCTTCTGCTGTGTTGAGTGCCTCTTGGATAAATTTGTGCTTTAGGAAATGAGTTTGAACCAGATATTCTAGAGACATTCTAATTCTCCAGTTGAAACCTCCAATCAAACAAAATGTAATTCTTCGGGTGTAAGTGGTGAGAAAATTGAAAGGCACCACCTACTTGGACAGTCCTTTATCAGAGATGATTTCCAAGGGTAGGGAAAAGGGAATAAGGGAAAAGAAAAAAATATGAGAAAACGAAAAAATGGAAGTAAAGTTTTTGTGAATAGGGAAGGGAGGGAGGAGGGGTGAAGGGAGGGCAGGGGTAAGGGGAAAAAATGAGAACCAAGACCTGTCGTGTAAAGGTACAAGATCCCAATGATGAATGTAACTGTACTGTATACCTAAAATGTACCAATAAACTCAATGAGGAAAAAAAAATGATTTCCAATGATAAAGGACATTGGAGGTACAGGTTATTACAAGGAGAATCATGGCTTGAGATAAAAGTTGGAAAGGTGGCTAATCTTTTATTTGTTTGCAATGATAGATACAGCAATCTTTTCTTACATGAATGTAGTATTTAAATTTGAAAGGAAGTAGTGACATTCCTCTTAGTGGGTCACTTAAAACCATATTTGCAACAGTAGATGTTATATGCATTGATTCTTGGTTTGGGGAGGAAAAATGATGTGGACCATCCCCTAAAAAAAGGTATTTTACTTAGAAATACAAATTTACTTGAACTCAAAATGGGCTGTTTTCCATTGCTTTAATCTTATTTTTCCTTCTTGAGTTCATAAGCTCTCCAAAAGCTGGCATACAGTCTATAATGAATTTGTTCCAGCTTCTCACCCAGCCTTCACATTCAACACCTGAGACTGGCAGAAACCATGGTGCAAAGGAAGTTGAATATTATCTTTCTCGTGAATGCTCATGAGGATTAATACCAGACTCCACCTAAATCAATGCTGGATAGATGCTCTGACTTCATAATCCCCCACCTCATGTGTTGTTCATATGCTTGTGCCTCGAACCTCTGTGTGCTGTTATTCTGCTGGTCTCTAAATTTAAAATTATTAAGGCTGTCGCCTTATAAATCTCACACATTGAATCAGTGAAATTTTCTGGTCTTGTTGCTCATAATCTTGCTTCCTATCAGCTTGTTGGAAATGGGTAATCTCTGGCCCTGTTCATGAGCTACTGAATCTATAGTTTAACGAGATGTGCAGGTGGTTTTTATGGCTGTAGAATTTGAGAAGCACTGGTCTACAACAGGTGTCCATAGACCATGTTTGAGTACTACAGCTGTGCAACAGTGAGCCTTAAACTTGATAGCACATTAAAGACATGTGGAAGTGTTCTCAAATTATGATTCTCCAGAGTCTGAACTCTAATATCCAAGTGCTTACAAAGCTTTCCAGGAGATTCTGATGTACAGCCTACCTTGTCATCCCATCGCTGCTCCTGGGTGTGGTTCTCAGATTAGCAGCGTAGACATCAGCTGGGTTCTTGTTAGAAGTAGTCACTCCTTGTTGTGGGTCTGCTCAGTCAAGTTTGCTTTCTAACAAATTCCCAGGGAATTCATAAGTACTTTACAGTTTGAGAAGCTCTTGCTGGAACCTGATTAGAGGCAGAATACACTGAGGATGACACAGACCCTGCTCCTAAGGGAAGTCAGCCTGCTATGGGTAACTATACTTGTAGTGGGGATAATTCCCCTAACAGAGGTGTGTAAAAGGGAGTGTTCCTGGCTGTGAACCTAGATATGACTTCTTTTATCTCTAGTGTAGTGACATAGGCTACCCATCCCTGCTCTAGATATACATTGGATGATTGATTTTCATGTTAGAAAATAGTATTGTTATATGTTGCATCTTTTATTTTATTTTATTTTTCAATGTTTTTGGGTAGCAGGGGTTGAAGTCAACACCTTGCACTACCTGTGAGGTAGGTGCCATGTTGCTGAGCTAAATCCCTGGCCCTTGGATCTCTTATCTTTTTTGTGGTATCAGAAATCAAACCCAGGGCCTTGTGTGTGTTAGATAAGCACTACACCACTGAGCCATATCCCCAGGCCTTTGTTTTATTTTGAGACAGGGTCTTACTACACTGCTATCCTGTTGATTTCACCTTCTGCATAGTGGGGATTATGAGTATGTGCCACTGTGCCTGGCTTATGGTACAGCGCTTAACTATCCCCCAAAGGGTATGTGTTTAAGGCTTGGTTCCCAGCCCATGCCACTGTTAGGAGGGAGGTGGTGGCACCTTTAAGAGGTGGGGCCCAGGAGGCGGAAGTGAGGTCATCAGAGGGCGTGTCCTTGAAGTACTTGACCCTTCTCTCCTCTACTTCCCAGCCACCGTGAGGTGAGCAACTTTGTTCCTCCATGCCTTTCCGAACTCTATGGCCTTCTGCCTCATCACAGGCCCAAAGTGAGGAAGTCAAGTGATCATTGACTGAAAGCCCTGGAATTGTGAACCAAAGTAAATCTTACCTCCTTTTAACTTGATTATCTCTGTGACACAAGTATGGTTTAGTGGTGTAGCGTGTGGGTTCTGCACAGATTTCTTTGGTTCACATGTTAATAGATTCTCTTTCAACCTGAAATCCTTTATCTGGGAAAGAGACAACAGCTTACTGATAGGTAATGATAGCTAACTTTTACCTGAGTATTCATTATTAGTAATAATAGTGCTGGAATTATTGTCTTTAAAACTTCTTCAAAGTCACTTGGTCTGAATGGACTGTGAATTTAAGATGTTATATAACTGTAATGATACTCTTAAAGCCTTACATTATTTGGAGGATGAGGAGTTTTAATGATAGTGTGTTTTGTTATCTTTATAATTACTTTATAATTAGTAGTTCCCAAAAGGTGACATTTTCTTACCAAGAAAGGCTGTACTATGGAGGAAATAAGAGCTATTGAATAATTATATTATGAAACAATTATAAAAGTTCATTATTTATATTTGGGATTTGTTTATCCACTGTTTTCTGATTTCATTTAATAGTATACTTGTCAGGTACAGTGCTGTCCCTCAGGGAGGTATTAATTTCTTTTTCTTCTGTTCTGTTCATCTTGCAGCCTGCGCAGGTGCTGCTCTAATCAAGTAGGTAGCCTTGATGCAGCTGACTTCTTCACGTTTCCATAGCATACTGACAAGGGTAGAAAAATAATCTCACCAGCATGTGTAGGCATGAAAGCATTACATTACACCAAGCCAGCACTGGTGGTTCAGGACTGTAATCCTATCGCTCTGGGAGGCTGAGGAACGAAGATTCCAAATTTGAGGCTTACCTAGGCAACACAGCAACTTGTGAGGCAACGAATGAATGAATGAATGAAAATAAATAAGGCTGCTCAGTGTGGAGGCCCTGGATTCAAACCTTTTTACACCAGTGCTGCAACAAACAAACAAACAAACGACGACAACAAAAGAATTGCCAAACCCTGGGAACGACTCTGGTCTCCTTTCTCTTTCCCATTTCTTTCTGGTCATGTGAACCACGGCCTGCTAGAATTTATCATTTTTATGTAGGAATGCATTAGTTCATTCATAAACATTACAATGTTTCATGTGTTTTTAACTTTCTATAAATGCTATCTTCTTGTTTCCTTATTTTTTGTTTAGCCTCTGAAATTCATTTTTACTGACTTACCAAGCTCTAGGTTATCAGTTTAATTGCTGTATTGCATTCAAATATGTTAATATACTATAACTTATTTTTCCATTTTTCTCTTTATGAGCTTTTTGCTATAATTAATATTTTTGTTATCTCAAACTATGGCAGCATGCACACAATTCTTATACATGGCTTTCTGTACACATATGAAAGTTTCCTAAAGCTGGGTATATATTTAGGAATAAAATTGCTGCATGGTAAGCATAATCATTTTCTGGTGAACCAGGGCATTTTTGAAAGAGCTTATTACATTTTCTTTGAGTGCGTATAATTTTATATACTTCTGTTTATAAGGTATCTTTCAGTTCTTTTACCTCTTGAACCTTCTGATTCCCATATTACAACAAAAATAGAGTCCAAGGAAAAGGATGGCAAAGATAGCCACTGAAGTCAGCCTGGTCTCCCTTCCCTTTACGGACACCGATGCAGACTCTGCTATCCATTAGTTGGGTCTGGCAACTGTCCCTGGATCCCATCGCCCAACTCCTGTTGTCCCATTCTCTCCAGTGCATCTGTGCCAGTTGTTGTCTGTGTCTGACAGCTGTGAGCGTGGCCTGTGCACGTCTCGTTGTCTGAGGCATGTTTTGAATAACAGGACAGTAAATATTTTCACGCTGAAGAACGGAGAAAAACAAACAAGCCTAGAAATGAAAATAGAAACGTGCAAGCCACCAAAGATTTAATTACACATTTAAAGTAGTAAACTTGGTGTTATGTAAATGAGTTAGTCTCTTCTGTGGGCTGTTTCAGTCATTCCTTTTGGACTAGAATATGTGTGCTTTGGCACATTATGGTCTTTAACATAGTAGTTAAAAAACTTCAGTACTCTTAAAAGAAAAAAATGGTACTGAAGTTACTTTGATTTATTTGAATGTTTTTTCTCCCCTTAAACAGCAACCACTCAAATTAGAGTAGGACTTGCCTTTTCTCCGTGTTGGTGGCTTGTGGTCTGGCTTTTAAAGAGTTAAGCAGGAGTTTTGTGAGGTCATGTGTGACTTCACCGGGTCTGAACTTTTGAATCAGGTCTGTTGGAGGGAAGCTGCCTGTTGAGAGGGGAGGTTTGGAGGAGGGGGAAGTCCTCCTTCAAACTTCTTTCAAGTTCTTATCCTGCAGCCCCTGCCGGACACAGCGGCATTCTGGGAGAATGTCAGCGTGGAGTCTGTGTGTGGCTGTTTGTACTCTCCACAGAAGCAGCTTTCAAAGTACATTAAACGAGCCCTTGCAGAAGATGAAAGTTTGCTGAGCAGATGGAACGAGAGAATGGTTTTCCTGACAAATTTATGGGCTGTCTGTTTGCTGACGGAGGTAACTGGAACTGGGTGCATTGCCTTTGGTCTGACAGTACTGGGTTAGGTATAACTGTAGTTAGAGAAAATTCTTTGGATTTGAAAATATTTAGTTTCAAATGAAAAACTTTGTAGGAAAGTCTTGGGGAGAAACAAGAAAATGATAATATGTACATATATGTATGCCTTTGCAAAGCAGACTGACAGATTACAGGTCTGGAGGGTTTTGGAAGACAGGATTTTCCTTTGATGGAGTTTGCTGCTCTTTGAGGTGGATGCACATAGCTTCATCTCCTGCACTGTGTGTGTACTTTTGGCAGCTCTTTGTGAAGCTTCTGGTAGGCATCAGAAAGTCACCAACTGGAGCTTGGTCCTTTAGTGGGGTCCATTCTGACTACTTACAAAGCTGTCATTCTTATTTCATTGTGTCACTGCTCTGAAGAAAGTTAGCTATGCTGTGTGCGTGGAAAGGAGATTCATCTTAGGACTTGGTGTTATGTTTGAAAGATCAAAGTCTAGTCCGTTATCTTAGGAAGATTCTTTTCTTCCTGGAGCTGGATGAATTTTCAATCCACAGTTTATCTCTAGGACGGTGTCTGTTTTCATATTCAACAGACACGGATAAGTGCAGAGCATAAGAGCAGTCAGTGATGTTAAAAGGGGACCTGAGCCCTTTCCACTGATACACTGATACTATGCCCATTTGCAAGATGCTCAAGTTTAAAAAAATTCGCCTTCACCCCAATCCCAGTGAGAGACCCAGTGCCTGATCTTCCAGGGTAGTTGGCTGATTATAAAACAGGTGGGTATGTTTGTGTGTATATATTGGATAAATTGAGATATCTTTCTTGATTACACATTTTAAATACATATTTCTAGTATTTTATAATGTTATTTGTCTCACTACTCCACCAAGTATGAAATTTTTACCTCTTCTATTTAAGTATTTTGTTTCGTGGTTTTAAAAATAAAAAATTCTCGAAGTTGCTAAGCACGTTTTGTGGGAGTCATAAGCACAGCGGTTAACTGTCAAAGGCCCATAGTTTTGAGTCTACCTCTACTTCTCACAGTTTGGACTCTAGGAAGTTTTTTACCGGTTCCTGAAGCTCACATGTGGAGTAAGGATGAAAACAGTACCTAGATCCAGAGATAGTTGTAAGGATCAGCTAAGGGGGAGCACATGGCCGTATTTGTCATCATTTCTTCTATACTAACAAAAGCTCAATAAACATTAGTAAACCCGGGCTGTGACTAAGTTTTTATTTGCTTATGTTAGACACGTGAGAGGAATGAGCATTCGAGAGTCACGGTAATGAATCTGGAGCTGTGGGTGAACTCACATGCCAGCCTGTCGGCTTCTTTGTGACAGAATTCCAGGGGGCACCTCTATTGCCACTCCCCACTATTCCCACCACGTCCATCACTAATCTGTCAGATGCAGCCTCTGGTGGCCAGTGACCCACATGTGGAATAAAATAGAAAGGTTGCCAGAAACTGCTCACTGTGTCAGTGTTCTTTCCCTACGGCAGGCTGCCTTCATCTGTGTAATGGTGGGTGCTTTTGTAGGGCTCATCTGTAGTTTGAACTTCGCCATTTCTGTCTAATACTGCAGGAGTTGGTGGCTGTACAGAGGTGTGAAAGTTACTTAGCTTCTTATTTCTTGGTCTACCTCTGTGGATGATAATGTCTTTTTCATGGTTATTGAGATTAATTGAAATATGTTGAAACACACAGCACAACATATGACCTGAACACAATTTTTCTCCTCTAAAATTTTTCTCCTTTAAATTTTTCTCCATTTCCTCTGGTACAGTCAAGGGAACATTTCATATAATTTTTAAATCGGACTCTTTACTCTGTTTGCCTTGGTCTCATGTCTAGGTCAGTGTTTCTAAAACTTCTGTTAAATTTTGTTATTAGTTTGCATCATCTAATGTCAGCTTCTCTTTTTGCCTTCATAACTTTTCACTCTCAGCTGTAATCTCTACAGTCTTTTAAGTTTAACTTTGATCTAGTTGTGAAAATATTCTGAGAGTAATACAGTGCTAGAGGTAAAAATTAATTGAAGTCCCTTTGGTCCAGCTCCCAGGAAGAACCTCCACTGGTGGTCCCTGGTGTATCCCTGCAAAACATTCTCTGTGTAGTTTTTTGGGGGACTTTATTTGAAAATGTCTGACTTGTGCAAAAGTACAAATGTGGTATGGAAAGTTCTGTCTGGTTTGCCAGGTCCCTGGGAAGTTCAGTTCCTCCCTCTGTTTCCACAGGGCTTGGAATGTTTGTGAGCTCCCTTCAAGGGAGTCGCCTGCACAGCTGGCTTGTGTCACCCAGAGCCCTGATGTGCTTGACAGGTCCAGCCCTAGCCATACTGTTGTGGGTCATGTGATCATCCAGAGTTCCTGCAGGATAGCCAGGGCCTTTGTTCCTCAGCAGAGGGCTACATCTGAATCTGCCCCCAAAACCCTCAGTCCTGGGGGACTGAGTTCTGAGGGAGCAGAGCCCCTGTTGGGTTCCAGCAATGGTTTCAGTCGTTGTTTAGCTGGCTGAGGGTGTGGTTCAGTCAGCCATTTGGTCTACTGTTATGTTTGGCTTCTTGTCATCAAGAACATTGGGTGGGGGTTGTGTAGAAGGCACACTGAACTTGGACTTGGGAGATGTGGGCTCAGCTTCCGGCCCTGCTGTTTACCAGCTGTGACCCTGACTGAGACTCCTTAGGCCCTCAGTTTCTTTACCTGCACAGCAGAACTACTGTGAGAATAAAATAGAATAATGTATGTGAAAGTGCTGTATAGACTGCAGAGTCCCCTTACCTGGTGTAGACAGAATGGTTTGTGCTTTAGAGAAGGAACAGGTGTAGCTATCTGGTGTGGTGGTCTTGGATTTTGTCTCACCTCTTTGTGGAAGTCTTTTATCCAGGTTGTTCTTGAGCGCTCCTGGTCTGCCTAGGAACTTATGTTCAGAAGGGAGGGGGCAATAGCGTTTCTGGGTCCAGAATGTTCTCAAGTAACTCTACTTTAATGATTCAGCTGGTCTTTTATTGAGGTCTTGGTTTTCACTTGGGGAAGTCAGACAACCTAATTAATCATGGTCCAACTCTGCGATTGATTTTGAGACCTGGGAAGTCACTTTTTTTCCTTCATCTTTCCATTTTTTCATCTGCAAAATGAGGGGATTAGACTGAAAAACCCTTTTGTGTGTAGAGGAAATGGCCTCTATCTTCCCTTTTCTACCTTTTCTTCCTTTTCTTTCTACCTTGCTACATCCATCATCTTATATGTAATTTCTGCTTCCCCTTTTAAATAGCTTAGGACAAAGCTATCAAAGTATGACATATTCAGATCTGAAAATAAAAATAAAGAAATCCATTCTGTGTAATTAAAATATGCTAAGAACAATAGACAGCAATATGTAAATGAATAAATAAGTGTCTGAATAGTGGGGAAAAAAGATATAGCAAGTGAGTAATGAGCCTAACCATTAAGCTCCAATGCGACTTTTGAGGCTTAAATGTAATGAAAACCTTTTACCCATGAGAGGCTCTTAAGGGTGAGTATCAGATTGCCTTGCCCCAAATGCACTGACCTTGGCAATGCTTTGTTTTGGAGTCACCCAGAGCTGGTCATCTTTGATCAGGCTTGGGTCCCTCCCATTGTTGTGAGAGCTCTGAGTACTGAAAGGAGGTAAGAGATGGGAGGGAGGAGTGATGGGCCGCTGGTTGCTGAAGTAGAGTGAGTTCGTGGTAGCTGAAATGTCCTTAGGTGAAGACATGAAGAATGGATAATCTTTTGGCTTGATGTAGTAATCACTGAAGGCAGGGAATAAGCTTTTTTGCCAGGTGGAGATGTTTGCATTGCTGTGGTTCTGGTTCTCAGAACCATTCATCCATTCTGTTTATTTCTCAAGCTGTTTATCTAAATTTTGTCAGATAGAGGAGCACATCCATCACGAGTGAACACATCAGTTTGGCTTTTCCAGGATAAAGTGGTATTTCTCAGTGACGGAATAATAGGGTAACATTTGTATTCCTTCAGTACTCTACTATGGAAGATCAAAAAGAGAATTAAAAATGATTCCTACAGCTTGCTCTGGAGAAGGCTTGTTAGTGGCTGTAGTAGTAGGAGATAATCATTGGCTTGTGTGATTATCAAGCGTCTTGGAGAAATCATCAGCTGGGCAGTTTTAGACACCCATGGAAGGTGCCCTAAAGTCATTTGTAGAATTTCATGAGGCTTCGAAAGGCAGTGGCTGGTAAAAGGAAGTAGGTTTGTGATTGGCTAACAGCCCACGAGCATCATTAGAGGCGTCACAGATCTGTTGTAGATCCTTCAGTAGCAATCCATATGGAGATTCTGTTGATCTGGCTTTGACACTTCTTATTAAAGCCAAAGACACTTAACCTTGCACACATTCTGTAACCAGTAGATCAATACCCATTTGAATGCCAGATGCGTAAATGTTGCTTCAGGATTAAAGGTGGGATATAGCTGACAGCTTTAGAAGGTAATGACAAACTGACCTAAGGAGCGAGTTGATACACGGTGAGTTTGGCCTTGCAGTTTCTGGCATCTTGACCTTGGGAAGCTAGTGTGTCCCATCCCCTGCTGTGACTTCACCATTGATTGTCTTCACTGCAGAAATTGCATTGCTGAGCATTTTTTTAAAGCTTGAAATGAGGGAACCACAAAGTATCCACTTGAAACATAGCCCAAGGATGGCGGTTGCCTTGTTTTTATTCCACAGTAAATGCCTAGGCCTAGTCTCCACCTACCTTGTGGGGTCCTGCCTTGGTGTGTTTACCCTGAACTCAAGGTGAGTCTATTGGCCCTTCTGAGACTCTTTGTCAGTACATAATATGGATTTTATAAATCGGGCCTTTGAAAATAATTACTACTACTGTTATTGTTAACTGCTACTGCTGCTGCTGCTTCTGCCACCACTACTACTAACTACTGCTACTACTTGTCCTTCTCCTTCTCTCTCTTCTCCCCTTCTTCCTTCTCCTCCTCCACACCCTCCACTTTCACCTCCACCTCCTCTTTACCTCTGTCTCCTTCCCAAAGTGAAAAATCTTTTTATTAACAAGACATTTTACTGGGAAATTTAGACCCCCACCAACTGTTTGCAGAAATATCTTCATCTAAGAGACGACAGGCAACACTTACATTTGAGCCTCAGTCTCAGAAGTTTGAAGCATCAGCCCTGCTCAGCTCTGGCCTAGTTTGGCTGTCTTACAGTGGGAGCCGGCCCTGTTCTGAGTCAACGGTGTGGCCTTTGGCACCCAGGACTTCTTGGGAGGTCTCAGAACCACCACAGCCATGTGGCCAACTTTGGCAGGGGGCTAAAAAGACCCATCTGCAGGAGCTAAGTTGTGAGCCAAGGGTGGGGTTCCCCACCCAGTATGTGTTAGGAGTCAAATTCTATCTATTGTTGGCTAAGTAGGAGTAATTTTTATCTTGTGTTGCTCCCAGTTTTATGAAAACATATCTGAAACCTGACTTATGTAAGTAGGTGTGAATCAAATTAGTTAGTGACTGAATTGGATATGCCTTTTTAACTGTTAAAGAAAGTATCCTGTAAAGGAAGCAGCAAGATTTAGGTAGCAACTTTTATTTCTCCAGTCCTGTGTATTATGTGACCAGTAGCAGCTGTCTTTCTGGTGCTCTAGTGCTGTTCTTTTCATCTGCTCTCTTGTGGCTTGTGTTCTCCTCCTCACTTTTCCTCCTCTGCTTTTCTTGTCTGCTTTGTATGCAGAGATGTTTGGGATGTCAGTGATTCCTCTCTCAATGTTTAACCTTACTGTGACGCCCTTACTGTTTTTCCAGCTCATGGCTTATCACTAGTCGGCCACAGAAAAGGACTTTGACTTGCTGTGTTGCTGTGGTCTTTGGGCATATACAGCCAGTGTGATTTTCATGGCCATGGGGGCACCTCCAGACTTCTCTGTGGAAGTTGAGGGAAAACAGATGTCTACAGTTGCCTGTGTCCACCGGTGGTGAGACAAGGGGGTCACAGGAGGAGCATTGTGCGGGAGTCAGGAGCTAGTTGTGTCTTTCGACCTCTCTATATCAATTTCCAAGTTCTTAATCTCTCCCTGAAGCTTTCTTGCAGTGAACAGATTATTTAGTCTGTATTGATTACATAATTCACACAATATTTTCCAACTCCCAAAACCCATTACTTGATGCCATGAAATCATATTACTGTCACTCTTTGTGAGTAACTAGAGTCATATATACAGAACACACTGAAAAGTAGAAGAGACTGGAATGTGAGCAGGAGAATACACTAAAAAAATTAGCAACAGTGCAGTGCTCAGAGTCCAACTAGTGGTGAAGGTGATGAGGACGTGGAATGATGGAGCATTTTCCATTCCCCTGCAGTCTTGCTTGGCCAGTTAAACTGTTTTCCTCTTCCATGGAAGCAACAACCCCTGGCTGTCTTTCCTCAGTCTGGGTTGACTGCGCGAAGGACTTGTTTCAAAGCTCCAATTGCACGTTTCCCAGGAACGAGTGTATGGGGGCAGTGGGGACAGTGATGGTCCTCTTTCCTTGGTCTAGAGGACAGGCAGTGGCCGTTTCTTCTCCAGCCCTGCTCTGTGTTCTTGTTTCTTACATGGAAGCAGAAGTAAGAACCACAGCTGCTGAACAGAACAGGATGCAGGAAGCAAAAGCCAGGCAATTGTCTTTTAATTCTTAGTCATTCAGTTGGATACTGTAGGGATCAGGTTTAGTAGAAATGAAGACATCAGAATGGGGTATGCAGTGTGGAGCAGGGGGTTCCTTGTATTCTCTTTAGATCTGTGAGTTTGGGTGTGTCACCTGTTTCTGAGAAGGCGTCATCTTTTAAATGAAGTGGTGAGGTTAGGTAACACTTAGGGTTGTTTTCAGAGCCTCTGTGCCAGAAACCTGTGATTTCTTCTGCCTGTCCAAAATAAAACCATTAGAAGGGCATCTCTGAGAGGGAAAAATGAGGACCATTTGGGGTTTGCAGATGCTGTGTAATCTCTCTGGAGGCAGTGGCTGTCTTTTGATTTTTGGACATCACAAACTCCAAATTGCCACAAAATGTTTTAAAATTGATTGTTCCTTTTGGTAGGCAAACTAATTTTGGCATTTATTTATCAAGGACTCAGCAGTCTGCAGCACTCTCTGCTAGGGGCACAGCCTTCCAGACACATTCCTGGTGTCCAGTAAAAGTTTCCTGTCATGGCAGTGGAACTTTTGAACTATCTCTCCCTCCACAAGGGAAATGTCTCTCTCCTGGGTATTGTGGAAACTTTTCTACCAATCTTCCACTTTCTGTTTCTTTATTTTGTCTTCAGCAGAAACCTCCAGGACATTCATCATCCCAAAGCTTATATTAATGTCTTTCAACCTTCAGAATGAGATTTAGCAGGAAGCATCAGTGTTTCTCCAGGGAATTAATTGCTTTGCCTTCTTGTTAGAAACAATACCAATCAAAACATATGTGTAGCCACTGATAAGGCTCAGCAAATGTGTTCAGTTGCTTATTGAGAGTATTTTCTGCTCTTCAGGGCATCTGTGAAAATCTTATTTTCCTTACTTCTTTCAGTTCCACTGGGCAACTTTGGAGTTGGAACTCTACCCAGTCCTTGGAAAACCCTTTTGTTTAGGCTGAGGCCCCTGACTTAGTGAAGTGGATCGATACAAGTAGACATCAGTGTACATTTAATCACCTGTGCCACTGGTCAACAGGATTTCATTTCTGGATATTTTCTTTAAATCATTTGTTTTAGTATTCTCTGCAGTATCTGCTGTGTCAGATTCTTGTACTGGTTTAGTCATTCCAGTTTTTTCTTTCTGCCATTTCCTCATTGATGTGGTTGTGAGGCCTGTGAAATTTCACTGTGGGCAGCCAGGAGGGAGATGAGAGTCAGAAGCTTCTGGTGTCTCTCGACTGTGACTGACACCACCCGCAGGGTATCGATGTGCTGGTTTTGGGTCACCCACAGCAGCTCATTCAGTCTTGCTGTCCAACTGTTCATTCACCACAGATCCCGTGTGCTTTTGCCACAGCTTAACCATTTACTCCGAGGCAAGCCCTGTGTGTGTATGAACTAGGTAGAAAGGAGATCAACTTGTAGAAAATGTCATCCCTTTTAGAATTCTCAGGGGACCAAGGGAGGAAGAGAACTTCTTTTACTTCCCTTCTGCAATATCTTAATATTTGAAGAATAATTATGAGAACGGTTTTGACTTTTTCCCTGGGAATGTAACAGTTCTTAGGTAATTATGGACAATTTACATGAGTAAGAATAGTAATGAAAGTCTTTCTACAGTTACATTAAAATTTGGAATCCTGTCAGGCTAAATGCTGGGCATCTGTCTTTTAAATTCAGTAGGTTGGGGTAAGATCCTGGTAGGGTAGCCGGGCGTGGTTGTGCACACCTGTAATCCCAGCACTTGGGAAGCTGAGGCAGGAGGATCACTGTGAGTTCGAGATCAGCTTGGGCTACATAGTGAGTTCCAGGTCAATCTCAACTACGTAGTGAGACCCTGTCTCAATAAATAAATAAAATAAAATAAAATATCAGGATATTTTTGTTTGTAGCCCCTCTTTGGCCATTTCCTGACAGTATTGTCTTAGGCAAAGACAAAAAAAAAAAACAAAACAAAAAAAACCCACAAAAAAACAAACCAAAAAAACCCCAGGTATAATTGTTTCTAAAATATTTGTAGTAATATATTCTTAGCTACTTGAGAGACTGAGGCAGAAGGATCAGAAGTTCAAGGCTAGCCTGAGCAACTTTATGAGACTCTGTCTCAAAATTTAAAAAAACAAGCAAAACCAAAACAAAACAAGAGGATGGGGATGCAGCATCCATAGGCTCAATCCCTAGAACTACAAAAAAAAAGTTACATTAATTAATGCCTACTTCCTGGTGCTTACTTCCTATAGTGGTTATGAGGAGCCATTGACATAATAGTTGTGAACTGTGAACTGTTTACTTGGCGCGGTGCCTGGAACTAGTAAGTGCACAGTAAAAGCTATCCCACCCAGCATCATCAGTCCGTGGATGTGCCTTTACTTTAGCATGCTTTTTATACTGTTTCCTGTCATCACAGAGCTAGATCAGCAACAGAAGACAGAACCACGGCATCACTGTTCCGTTTCTACTTTATACCTACTTTGATGGTCTTGGGTTAGAGGTGCTAGATGAGGACTGAAACTATATCTCAAAGCTGTTACCAGAAGAGGAGAGAGCACTGTAGAATGCAGAGTTCTCTGCACTGTGTTTCTAGGGAGGAGAAATTTTTTTAACACCTCTTATGTTACTTCATTAAATGAAGGTATGGTGGGGAGAAAATGGGGAAACTCAAACATTGAGATTGTCCCTCAGATTCTTAGGAATGGCGATTCTAATTCTTCATGCTGCATCTTGTTTATCTAGAACACTGACTTGATCATAGTCCCTGTAACCCTTATGATGATTTTATTGTTGAACGATCGCTGTAGCAGAGACGCAGGCTTAAAAAGTGGTTGTACATTGACTGTGGATAAACAGCATGGAAACCATTCCCACATCGAAGTTAGAACAGTAGGAAAATGTATAGGGCTCTGCTCAAGGTAAATCCATGCCTAATCCTACATGTTCTGTGGAAGAGGGAATATTTGAGAAAGTTGCATTGCATGAAGCTTTCATTAGTCAGATTATTCATCCTCTTCCTTCCCTGGTACTGAATTATTATTTTATTATTATTTTGGAGAAAAGGTCTTGCTGGCCTTGAACTCCTAGGCTCGGTCAATCCTCCTGCTTCAGCTTTCCAAGTGACTGGGAACACAGGTGCACACCACTGCTCTGGCTTTTCTTTCCCTAGTATCTATTTATGTCTGAAACCTTTACTGAAAAGCTCTCCTTGACTGAATACTAACAGTCTTTATATAGGTAAAACAGTGCAGTTTGGTCAGAAGTGTTCATTCTAAAAATGCAGATGCTCTGAGAGAGAACCAAAACCTGTTTCTCATTTAAGCCCTTGGTGATTATATTTTCTGTCATACTACTACCTCTGAGTAGTCTCTGTACCATAGAGGGATCCCAAAAGGGCATCTAAAAACTTTAGAATTGTCCTCTTGGAGCTGCTGTGGGTTTATGGGAATTCACATAGTGATTCTCTTAGAGTAGACATGGTTTTGATGCGAGCTGCTAGATGTGGGCAAATTGCTAGTCAGCCTGAGCCTCAGCCAGAGGACCCAAGTCTCACTGTCAGTAGGCTCCAGGCACTGTTTCCTTCCTGGTGTTCCAGACATTTCAACTAGCAGTTACCACAGGAGGATGGTAAAGCTTACTGTATCGTTGGCCTTGGAAACAGCAGAGGGCCCTCCTCTGCCCTTTCGTTCCGTGACTCGTAGGTGGGCTTTATCTATGTGCTCTTCTTAAGTCTACCTTGGTCTTGACTATTCTGTTTAGAAGTAGAGTAGATTTTAACTAATCAAAGTAAGGGGTCAAGGATGCTTTGTTTCATTCATTGGAATTAATTTTGTTACCCTCATATAAGCCATCAGTCTGTTTCCCACCCAGATGGCATGGTTTAGTACAGAGATTCTTCTCCCCCTTCTCTTTCTGAGGCTTCTTGTTGACTACAGATGAGGGCTGTTCTAGAACCCCAAAGAATTTTGGCTGTCATCCTAGTTGAATCACCCATGCATGGCTGGTTGATACTAGCTGGGGACAGCCCAGGGAAGTTCAGCCATTCACCAGTATCCCTCTGCTTACAACCGTTCAAACAGCACCTGCACTTCCTCTCCGCATTTCACATGAGATCCAGAGAGCTCTTTCTCCTCATGGCAGGCAGGGAGACGCCTCTGTGGTAATAGGTTTTAAAACTCGTGTGTGTGTGTGTGTGTGTGTGTGTGTGTGTGTGTAAATAACAGATGCCTTTTAACGTGAGAAAGAACACTTTTATTGGCTGGTGGTTCAAAGCAGACCTACTTTGTCAGAAGCTTGAATGGGGAGATACATAGTTCTCTCTGAGTTTTCATGCCATACTGAATATGTGTGCACGTACGATACACACTAGCTAGCCATAATGTGAGGGCCAGTCCACTGATCCAACCAGGTGGTAGAGGTGCTTCCTCTACCATAGGCACGGATTGTCACTGCTGGCCATGGATTCCTCAGGTGGTCTTGGTTATAAATAGGATTTTTTTTTTTTACTCAGCAGAAATCATGGGACTTTTGTTTTCTTAGGTTCTTGTTTCAGTCCTTTAAAAAGAACCCATAATATCCTAATAACACTACCAGGTATGTTAGATGTGGAATTTTAGAAGTAGAAGGGGTGTTCATCAGACACCCAGCGTGGTGCACGTGAATGCACCAAGGCCAAGGAAATGAGGATATTTGTGAAAAATCACAGTTGGTGATGATGTCGGATCAGGATTTAAACTCTTCCTTATGTATCCTGCAGTTGCCATCAGTGTGTAATCCCCTGTGTGACCACTGCTTGGGAATCTGCCCCACCCCGTTGGCACCACGGACCTCTCCCAGAGAGTCTCTCCAAGCGGCAGTTCCAAGCGTGGTCCCTGAAGTCAGACAGCCTAGATGCACATTTTTCCTACCTGCCAAGCAGATGTACAGTCCTTATTCCTGTTCCCAAGGGTTGTTGTGAACATCAAGTGCTTTTATGCCTGTAAAAGTTTCAGAAGAGTACCTGGAACATTGAAAGTGCTTAATACATGTTAAGTATCATTTGACTCTGATTGCTTGAGTGGCAGTGGAAAGAAATTAAATAGGTAGAGTTCATTAAGGATCTCACTGAGATTTTTTGTTTCAGCGTAGCCAACCATCAAGGGCTCATTTAAGGTTAGCAGATAATATTTGCCACTCCGCAGGTCATCCCAACGTGTTCACTGCAAGTGTTTGGAGGTATTTTGGCTTAGCTCACTCAGGCTATTCCAGAGTGATTGAGAGTATGTGGCTTAGCTGCTTCGGACCAGGTGCTGGGACAGTGTTAGGCAGACTGAAATTGTCACTGATCCCTTTTGGCTTATTCCCTCGGTGATCACATTCCTGTGAAGCACTGCAGAGTAATTTTGCTGACAAGGACAAAGGGATTAGCAGTAGGATCCTTACACATCCATGGAATAACTACTTTCTGCTAAGGACGAGCTATCATTTTATTCCTCTATGTCACAATATAAATTCTTATGTGCAATTGCAGTGTGTGGGAGGAGAGAAAAAAGTTTTTACAGAGTGGTGGCACTGCGTTGTCTGGCTCTGTGAGAGATGTGGGTGATATAACCACAAAGTTTTGCTAAGTAACTACCATGTCTTGTCAGTCCGCTGCCACTGGCTGTGTGGGAGGCTAGTGTGGATCCGGCCTGTGTCATCATTGTGTCATGGGAGAGCCACTTCCAAGCTCAAGTCTCCCTTAGTGTGATGAGTAAGGCACCTGGAGGACAAGCCCAATCACCCTGGAGTTCAGTGTTCAGTCGCCATGTGGCAGGTAATGCCAGTGGTCAGGGGTGTGTTCCGGAGCTACCGGACGGAGCTGCGAGCCCTCTGAAGAAACTATTGTTTTTCCTTGGGTGAGTAAACGCAGTTCCTGCTTGCACTTGCAGAAGTGATCTTCCTCAAACTAGGCCTCCTCTGTGGCTGTCTGGAGCTTGTCCCTCCCCTTTGCTTTGCTGTAGCTGTACAGGACCAAGGAGTTGTGTGAGGAGAGCCAGGAAGACCCATCTTGGTGTGGAAGGAGCTAGGGATATTTACCTTATGGCAAGGGATCTTTTAAGAGTAGAACTTTGCCTTACTGTTCACAGTGGATTTCCTCTTTCATGCCTCAGAAAATGTTTTTCTTTAAAAATGAACATTCAGTTAAGTTTGTGTCTGTAAGGGGGAGAATGTATTTGAACTAGAAATGTCTTTTTTTCTGCTCAAGTTCTGATGAATTAAGAATGCCAGAAACTGGTAAACTGACTAGAATTAGAAATGTCAGAACACTTGGAAGTGGTCTGCATTCTATTTAGTTAGGATCCCTGGAAGCCGTTGGAGTTCCGGTTAAGATGAGGAACAGCAGCCTGGCTGTTTGGGAGAGAGCTGAGCACAGGAAGTGGTGTGTTGAAATTAGTCCCCTATCCAAAGGCCTCTCCCTTTTGCCTGTTGTAGTTGGCTTTGATTCGTCTGCTGTGCCATTGATATGACAAGCCACTTTCCTCAGGTTTTTCATTTGTAGCATATTCGGAGATGGAGATTGCTGAGAAGCAAGGCCTAGTTACAAAATCTTTTGGAGGTGCAGTGAACTGATGCAGCTTGCGAGTCACTGAAAAGGCTCACTTTTGTTTTGTGGAACATTATTCTCTCAAAACTGTGGCTTGCATATGCTTAACAATGTTTCACCAACAGGATTTGTGTGTTTTTAAAGAAGACAGGATGCATTTATGAATAATAACATTTAGATTTACTAATCACAAAACCATGTTTGCCAAACATGAGAGATGAGGAGAGGGTCAAACTATTTCCTTTTGAGAAAAAAAATCTTCTCTATTTCCCAGGAGTGTAAGGGAGTGCTAACCTTTGTGTAATTTTCTATACTTAACATTTCTTGTTCACATCATAAAGCCATAGCTTTCCATGAAATCAAAACTGACACCCTAATATTATTGCCGGATTGTTGTTTTAGAAATTAGAAGCCCTGCTCAAGGCTCTCAGGTGGATTCAGGTGCAAGCTGTGTCATATGGCCTCAGGATTTCACTGTATTATTAATTAGTTGAGCTGTGTGATTCATTTGATAAATGAGATAAATTAAGAACATTCACAATTATGCTCTTTACTAGAGAGCAATGCCTGTTCTTGACAGGTATTTAGATCATTCCTCTGTTATTTCATTCCCAGAGTGACTATCCCCTTAGCCAGTAGCTGTCTGCCCAATATATCTACAACATGATGTCTCCAAGACAAGACCAGTTGTTGATCTGATCCAGGTTAGTGTAAATACATTCTTGTTCTTCAAGTCAGAGAATTACTAGAAAATGATGGAGCATGGCAGTGATTGTAGAGTTTAGTTTCTTGTTTTGTATGAATATTTATGATCTGTCAGTTAGGAATAAAGCACCGAGAAGTGAATGGATTGACCTAAAAACCTCCACTTACTCATAGTTACCTATGAGAATGACACTGTTAGAACAGAGAGGAAGCATAATCAGTGTCTTTTAGAGTGCATTCTGACTTTTTTAACTTACACCTTTTGAGGTCCTTGTCTGTACACCAATGTTTATTTTACCTGGTTTATAATTTAGATGACATTTATATGGAAGCAAATAAATAGCTTGTAAAGATAAAACATCACGTATTGGCATATGTCATGACTTATTTAGCACCAAGCAGTGAAATCTCAGTGAGGACTGGGCCCCTGGACTAGTGAATGAACAAGAGCTTGGTCACGAGCAGTTTAAGAGCATCTCCAATGTGTGGCCTTTTACTTTCAGTGTCTTGATTTTTGCCTGTGGTTGGCTGTCCGTTGGATTAAGATTATATGTGCTATCTGTGTAACTGCTGAGTTTCTGGTTCTAGTTCTGAGTATAACTCTTCACTCCTGACTGATAGACCTCTATCCTAGCTCCTTTGTGCCCCTCTGGACATTCTGGATCTACAGATACAGGCCTTACCTTCACATCATACCAGAAACAAGGATTTGAGCAAGATCTGCATATACTGCATACTTAAAAAAGCAAACAAGTTCAGTTTACAGAAGTAAAAAATACGTAATAATTAAAGATGATTAGAGAATCACAAGAAAATAAATTTATTAGCCCATTAAGTGCTTAGTTTTGCTACCATTTTTGTATTTGCATTTCCAACCGTTGTGTGTGTGTGTATGTGTGCATATACACAGGCAGATAAATCTGTGTAGATTAGTCAATGTCTTCTGGTATTCTGTGGTATGAGTGCATACATTTATTTAAAATGAGGGCTGGGGAGTTAGCTCAGTGGTTCCGCCTCCTGCCTCACAAGCGCAAGGTCCCGAGTTCAATTCCTGGTACAAAAAAAGAATGCTTCCTAAGGTATGGCTCTAATACCATTTAGATACAGGAGATAAGTGTTGGGAAAAAGTTACATATTTATTACAGTGTGTATTGTGAATCTACAAGTAGTACATGAAACATGATTTCATGGTTAGCATTATTATGGGAGTCCCCAGCATTTCTTCAGTTCTCCCCATTGGATGATTTTACTAAGCCTTCAGTATCCAGTATCTAGCAATCTGCTCAGCTCTATTTTAAAAATATCTTGACAATAATTCAAAATAATTAACATTCCTCATGCCTCAGTGATCCAGGTCATCATGGTTTATTACAGTATCTCTTCTGCCATGTCCTGTTTAGTGTTTTCTCCATGTGTTGGCTTCCCATCTCACCCAGAGTAAAAGGTAGAGTGCTGCCAGAGCCTACAAGTCCTTACATGATCTGCTGTACCTCCACACCTGTGCTGTTGTGACTTCATCATCTCCCACTTTTCTTGCTCACCCTGCTATCCTTGCCTTGATGTCTCTGCTCATCCCTGGGCATACTGGGCTTTCCTCCACTGTGGCTCAGTGCACCTTAGTTTTTTTTCTACCCCTGTGTTCATTCCCCAGGTGGCCTCTTGGCCTACTCCCCAGGTCACCTTTTTCGTAGTGAAGGTTCTGAGATTTGAACTTAGGGGTATTATCTGCCTTTTAATTTTATTTCTGTTTTAGTTTTTAATTCTGAGACGGGGTCTTGCTCAGTTGCTTAGGCAGGGCTCGAACTTTAAGTCCTTTTCTCATAGCCCCATCAGTGCTGAAATTAAGCTTTGTGCCACTGTGCCTTGCCCAGGGCACATTTTTAAAGGTTCCTTTCTAGTGAACATTTAACTGGCTTTCTTCTCTAAAACGTTAACCCTTCACCCTAGGCCTCATGCTCCCTATGCCTGTTTACTCCCTTCATCTGTTTACTATCATGCCAGGTATTTTCTTATCATTTATCTACATGAGTGCAGGGATTCTTGTCTGTTTCAGTCACTTTTGAATCCCCCTCACCTAGAACAGACCCTGGCACATAGTAGGCAATCAGCAAATTCCCATCAGAAGAGTAGGTTAGATAAGAACATGAGCTGGGGCTGGGGATGTAGTTCAGTGGCACCATGCCTGCTTTGAGAGCACAAGGTCCTGAGTTTGATCCTGGTGCAAAAAAAAGAACATGAGCCGACTCATTGGCATTAAGTAAATGAGTTCATGGGATGTGGTACATACAAAAGTCACGAAGATGATGTATGATATTTGAGAAACAATGTTAAGTAAACTTTCAATTTTTTATTAATAATACTGGAGTAAGGTTTTTTTTGGTGTGTGTAGTGTATTTATTATTATTTCTTTAAAATATTTAGAAATGTGGTTGCTAGTTTTTGGGATCTGCATGCTTTTTAGAGTTATTAAAGGGTTATCAGAGCATTTGCATTACTTTGCATTTTTGCCTCCAGTGCAACTGTCTGCGTTTCTTCCTACTCACTGTACATCACTTTAGGGCCTTTTTAATCTTAACAAGTTAACTGAAAAAAGCTATTTAAATTCCTTCACTTGCACTTCTATGAGCACTTTTTCCTCACATGTCTACTTCTTATCTATTTAAATTTTCTGGTTTTTCATTCACATCTGTTTTGGTCCAGGCTCTGGTTGCAGTGGACCGAAAACATAATTGAATTAGTTTTGTTAGAGGGCTCTCATGGGCACTTGGTTTATATTCAAGGACAGACTGCAAAGGGCATCACCTCTCACAGGTAGTACTGGAGGGCCTGGTGCTTGCTGCTGTCTCTGCTCCCCTGGTTTTCTTTGCATATTGGATTTGTCCTTTCTCTCATGGCATGTTTGTTCTCCCATAACTCTTTATTCCATCTGTCATTGGTGTGCCTACTTTACATGATCACTTAATACAGGTACACATCATTCTCTAAGTGCCATGGATACTATGTCATAGATTTATAGGAGTGAGCAATCTATTGGATTGGTCCATTAGGCTATCATTCCTGATCCAGTCAGCTGAGATCAGGGTAGTGGACTGAGACACTTGGGTCCTGTATCTTCCAGAGGATGTGGATAAAGCAGCTTCTGTAACCAAGACATAGTGCTATAATATTCAGTGTCTTGCCCACTCATGGACTTGGTGCATTCATTTTCCTTTTATGATTATGCCAAATTCCTTTGCATAGGACAGTATTGTCTTCCATTTTGTGGGTATTTTTTTCTCTATTTATCATTTTAATTTTGCTTGGTGGTGTTACCATGTAATTAAATCTGTTGATCAAGCCATGATTTTGCTAGTATAAAGTTAGAAATACATTGTCCATAAGGGAATTATACATTTAACTGTGTTTTTCTTCTAGTTCTTTGTTTTTGTCCCCCTTGAATTATACTACATTTTAGAGGGATGTTGGAGAAAATCAGATACTTGCTCTAGGATAGTGCTTGTGTTGTGATTTTCTCCAGAGGAACAGAACCAATAGACTATATAGAAGGGAGAATTTGTTACATTGGCTTACATGATCCAGAGCTGGATAGTCCTACAATAGAACATCCGCAGGCTGGAGGTGAAGGAAATTGGTATCTGCTCAGTCCAAGAACCTAGAAGACTCAGAGCAAGAGAGATCCATGATGCTGCCAATTTGAGGCTGAAAGATTGGAAGTACCATGGTGAGGTTCTGGTACAGGTTCACAGTGATGGACAGAAGAATCTGAAGTCTCATCCCCCTGGGTTACACCAGAGGCAAAGAGCAGCACAGAACACACACACTGAAGAAGGATCAAATGTGCATGGTTGAGCTTTGCCCTTCTTGGGCCTTTTCATTCTATCTGGGCCCGTGCCTAGTGGATGGTGCCACCTACATACAGGGTGTGTCTTCCTCACCCAGTTAGCTGACCCATACCCCAGTCAGAGAAACACAAGTACGTTTTGCCACTTCTCTAGGCATCCCTCAGTCTGGTAAGTTGACAACCTGAATCAATCATTACAGCGTTTATTTGTCCTGATTTACCTCTCAACGGAGCTGTGTAGTTTTCCTTTTTTTAGTTCTGTTGTTTTCTTATCTCTAGCTGTGTTATAAATTTTATTCTCAGTGGAATTTTAATTGATTTCTAATTTGTACTTCACGAATTATTAAAGCTATAGTTCTATTTATATTTTATAACTGACCGTGTTAAAGTCCTGACTTTATTTACTTGACATTTTCAAGCTTTATGTAGGAACAGTTAGAACATTCGCAATTATTTTATTTCTACTATTCACTGTCCCTTTCATTTTCTTAATTATGGTCGATGGTTTAAAATGAGGAAAGTAATAATTGGAATGTGGAACATACTTTCTAATGTTGAATTTTGTCAGTAACAATTATGATGACTAATCAGAAGGCACTGGTGACAAACACAGGTAAATTAAACTTCTAGAAAACCCCTCCTGGCCCGAATGATTTTCTCCAGTGCCTACAGTAGAACCTGGACATTTCACTTGGCATTTAGTCTCTTTGGTAAAAGCACTATCTCTAGAAAATCCCTGTTATTCTTCCCTTGAACATATTGGGCCTACTGCTGTAGCGTGTTACAGAGTTATTTATCCGTTTTCTGACCGTGGGAACCGGCATGCTGTTATGGGCGTTGAGAAATGAAGTGAAAGTACATCAGTGGTGATGTCAGCGAGCACCTTCATAATGAGGCAGCTGCCTATCTGTAGATTCATCTTTTGCCTGCCCTGTGTCCTGTGCATGTCCTCATCTCTGTCTCATTAGCTTCAGCCATAGAGAGCTTCTTTTGCTTTTTAAAATGTCTTGAACTTTGCCTCGGACTTGCCTGCTTATTCCTGTTTTTAGCATTCTGGTCCTCATTGTCTGTTTTGGTGCCTCTTTCTCTGGGAAGACTGATTTCCTTAGACATGCTTGTGTGTCCTACTGGATGCTGCTAATACATCTTGTGCTTCGTTTAAAATAACATTGTTATAACTGCTTTTTTAAATTGTCTATCATACCACTCAGCTGCTGTAACTTCAAACTGCAATGCCAGAGAGCATATCTGCCTTGATTACCATTGTTTCTGACGTACAAGTAGTCACTCAGTAAATGTTTCAGAAATTAAAGGTTAAGAAAGGGGTGGAGGGAAGTGCTCCACTCCTTATCAATGAATTGAGAAACTGCAGAGAACCACCTTGATTGGCAGATGCTGAGGGGGAATTTGGATGACTGCAAAGTCGGTAGAGACAATATATGTCTGACTGAAATGCTTCTATTTTATTTGGATCTGAACTTAGGTAGAATTGAAGGAAAGGCTTCTGTTCACTAGAGTTGATTACAGAGTTTTGAATGATCGAAAGGCAGTTTAATACATAGATGAACTATATGCAGCCTTAGACGTGAAGAAAATATAACCCTACACCTTATGTTTTTGTATTTTAATTTCTTCACTCTTCATGGGAAATGCATTCATTGAGATTTTTATAACAGCTGAAATGGCAAGGTGGACTCATAAAACTCAAAAACTCCACCTGTAATAAAGACCATATTAAAAGATCTAGAGGGTAAAAAGCCATTTAAAGGGTGGGGGAAGACTGTGTGTAAGAAGTTAGGAATTGGTATTGTTTCACTGGCAAACAAAAACATGGCCTTGTGAGTCTGGACAGTACCAGGTTTTCAAATTATTTCCAGCAGTGAGCAAAGAAATTATATAGTTTCAAATTTATCTTTTCATAGTTCTGTTTTTCCCACTGTCACATTAATTCTGTTAATATAAATTATGAACTGTGAACTCAGAACTGGATATGATTGGAAGACTATGTTTTTGGTTTATTTTATATATCTCATTTATTCATACTGGTGTTTTCATAGGAAGCCAGCTGTTGTACATGTTTCACTAAGTATTGGACTTGGAGAATTGAAAATAGGTGCAAGGTGATTGAGCTGATTTTATGAGGAGTTACTGTATGGCTAATAAAATTAAGCAAGTTCAGACTGCTAATTTGGGAAGATCAGGTGGATGTGGCGCCATATTTAAATTCAGAGCAATCCTAGAATGGCACCAGGCCTCTGATTTAATCCTTTCTGGGTCAGGAAGCTGAGATTGTAAGTGACATGCTTGAGAAGCTTGCAGCTTCTTAGTTTCAGAGCCAGAGCTATTGTATGCCCTTGGCTCCACTCTTTTCCTGTTTTATAGATGAGCAAACTGAGTCATAGATGTTAAGTAACTTTTCCAACTTCACACAGCTAGCAAATGTCAAGAGTTAAGATTTGAACCAAGCCTTTTAACCACAAAGTTGTTTTGCCTTCAGCCAGCTTTTATAATTGGTAACTTGACAGGACTCAGAGTATCTGCTGCCCTTTGCCGTGTCACTGTGTATCATTGTTTTAGCATAGCTCCTTCCCCAGTAAATGGCTTCTGTAGATGCTTTCTATTCTTGAAAAATATAAGACATTATGCTGTGTCCTCAGACATGGTGTAGGTTGAATGTTTGGTGTGTGGTTAAGGAATCCTGAAACAGGAAACAGGTACCACACACCCTCAGGCAGGGGGAGCAGTGCCCATAGAAGACAGCTATGCCTTATGAAGCAGTCAAGTTTAGGGCAGAGTTTGGCTATAGTCTTTCTTATCCTTTCTCAACCATGAAGTTCTTTGGTTAACTTATTTATTTTTAAAAGTTGCCTCAGAAGTCAAGAAATGAAATTGAGTGGTGGTATGTTTAACAGCCAAAGTATGTTCTGATATTTATTAAATTTCTACTGTGGTTTGTATGGCAGAAGATAATTTCTGTTCCTCTTCTGGTTGCATTGTACATCTGTTCTGTAGCCTCCTGGTAGATAGCTAAGAGAGATGCTTGGGAGCTTTGGTTTATGAAATTTACTGGAAGACAAGGTTCACCTATGGTGGTTCTGTTTTAAGTCTTTATAATGGGAAGACCAAACAGAACATGAACACATCTCGACAATAAGGAGCACTTACACAATCTAAAGCCTGCTAGGCCCATGGAACTGAAGAGTCAGTGGGGTCCAGAGGCCTCATTCACTCAATAGATAACTACTAAGATTTTACCTCTCCAGAGCTTTCTGCGAGAAAGTGGTTGCACATTTTTTCACACCAGGCTCAGCAAATGATAGCCTTCAAAAAGTTTGTTTATAAAATCATATTTAAAAATTTTCTCAAACTTTAGAGCAACTTAAAACTCATGAAATAGTATTTTATTTCAAGACAAAATTAAAGACGTATCCTATTAGAGGTATAACAGTGGTGCAATATATTGTCAAATCATGCTAACCAAAGCTTTATTATAGACATTTTAGTCATTTGAGTTGGACCTTGAACAATGAGCAGATTTCTATATATTAAATAAGAAAAAGGACATTTGAGGCAAAAGGGCTGCATAATGTACCATGGAGAAATAGATGAAAGTTTGAGACTTGGTCAGTAGGTTGGAGCAAATCTAAGAACACCATGGTAAGAATGGTGCAATAGAAGCCATACTAGGTAGTTCAAACTTTAGTCTATAGGAATTTGAATGTTTTTGAGAAAGAAAATAACACCTATTCTAGTTGTAGCTGAACTCTGGAAGAACATGGTTGGATTAGAAAGAAGAGTAAGGTGTGAATGTATCTAAACGTTTCTGGGCTTTATATAATCTTAATACTTTATTGCTTTTGTACTTTTTAAAAAATTTGAAAAATTTTCTTTAGTAGTACATGTATATTGTAGGGAATATAAGGAGTATTATTTGATGAGCCAGTGTGACCACATTAAACTTTGATAACGGAACAAAGCTATCTAATTCACAATATTCTAAAAAATTTCTCATGACAGAGATGTTCGTCTTTACAACAAAAGGCAAAGTATCAAGCATTCAAAATAAAAATCCCAGCAGATCCCTTGTTGCATAGAAAAACTATCCTAGAATTTGTATAACTTGAAGCACTTTGGGCATTTCTCATTTCTGATACCACAAAGCCTTCAGTAGAAAAACCAGCAACTCTAAAACTATAGTAAGATTATTTTTTATTTGTTACATTTAACTTTATTTTATTTTGAATTGCCATCGTAATTGTACAAACTTTTGGGATGTACTTTCTTTATAAAGGAATTTTTTGGACTGCTTTCTACTGTTGGTTTAAGAAAAAGTAGAAGGTTAGAATGTGAAGATGATTTGTTTCCTCTTGCAAATGTGTGAAAAGGAAATAACCGCAGACCAAAGGCTCAAAGGATTGGGCTTATAGTTCTACTGCCTGTAACTTTTAATTATGCAACGTTAACCTGCTGAGTTGCTGAGTCTTTTATTGTGAAATAAGTGTAACCTTAAAATGAGTCTGAGACTCAAGTGATTTAATTATGTGAAACTTCAGATTTTATTTTAAAAGTCAAATACATTATTTACTTCCTTCATAAAATAGGCTGTTTTGTTTATTTTAATGAATGGCTGGCTAATGGCACTGCTTGATTCACCCAATTATCCAGGTCGGAAACTTTGACATGTACCTCAATTTCTCTTTCATTCAGTTTACCATACGAAATTGGTCACAAGATTGATTAATCAGATTTACTTCTTTTCTCACAGTTCTGTTCCATTGGCTCTGTATTCATTGCCCTGTGTGAAGTCCTTTTCACGTTACCTGGTCTTTGGTCTGTTAAATGGACCTCTATCTTTAGTCTTACCCTTTTAACACTCCCATAGCACTTATTTGCCAAACACTTTTAAACACTTACTGCATTCCAACTCATTTAATCCAGACGTTTTCCACGATACCATCTCTAGTTATCTCTTGGTACTAGTCATTTTTCTTACCCACTTACAGTCTTCCCTTGGCTCACTTCTGTAAGGATTCCACACTCATCTCTTGGTGCCCCTTCTTTTTTTTTTTCAGTCAAAAATGTTATTAATAGTTTATTAGCCATTAATACACCAGAATTCATCTCTTACTTGACAATTCCATTTTCACCCTTGGAGTCACCCTTCAGTGTAATGCAGATTTCTCAAAACTAAAGTCCAATTCAATAGAAAAATATAGACTACTAGATCTAATGTACAATTAAAAACTGAGAGGACTTACCAGGTTAATAAAATGCAAAATATAAAAAAGCATAAAATAATAGTTTTCTTTTTGTAAAACTTAAGCTTCCAGAGGACAAGTATGTTGTCTAACGTATATAAAACATGTACTGTTGGCACTTTAACATTAAAATTCAATATTTACAAGTGGAGCATAATTTACTGAGCCATTCCAGTGCACAAGCAAATGGAATGTATTGGATATCTTGGGATTACTGAAATGCACTTTGATTTTATGCAACATCTTGTTAACTTTATCTGTTTTTCATAGCTCTTTTCCATTAGAGGGAGGGCAAGGGGAAAATTGCATCAAGGTCTTGTTTTTTTTTAAATTTAAATTGAATTTATTGGTACATTCTATGTAGACAGTTCAGTTACATTCAATACTGGGATCTTGTACCTTTACATGACAGGTCTTGCTTCTCATTTTTTCCCGTTGTCCCTGCCCTCCCTTCACCCCCTCCTCCCCTCCCCACCTACAAACACTTTAATTCCATTTTTATATTTTCTCATATTCCCTTTCCCTTATTCCCCTTCCCCTACCCTTCTTACTGTCCTTACACCTTTAGTCCTTTTCTTCCTGTTTCACGTTGCTAATTAACCTGTTAGGGTCTTGAGTACTATTTTAGTTTTTCACACCAGAGAAACTTGCTGCCCCTTCTTATGAAGAACCCCTTAGTCTTGTGACACTGGTCTTCTGGTTGCAGATTTACCCCTCTGCAACCTGGGTGCTCCATTCTCTATGCTCAGAGAACCTTTTTTTCATCACTGTCCACTTGCTAAATGCCATCTTTTGGTTTAGGACGGGCCAGAGTGTAACCTCTTCAGTCGATCTGCCACTCCATTGTTTCTGTCTTGTTTGTAGTTGCTTGCAAAAAATTTATCTTCATTCTCTAGACTCTGAAACCCTATGTTGGGAGCTGTATTTTGCTCCTTATTTCTGCTATGTCTGCAGCAAGGTGTGGATGCTCAGTGAGTGACTGATGACTGCAGGTTAGCTGTTTTCCTCTTGCGCCTCTGGTCTTAACTCTGACATTAACATTTTATAAACATTGTCAGAGCCATCATGCTATTCATATCATGTTGGTATGAGCTGGTGTTCATTACAGTACAGCACTTAAGGCACAAAATTTGTTTAAAAGGTAGGAGGCACACTGCCTCTGGCTCTAGACAGTTTTTTTTTCTTATTTTGAGTATAATGTGTAAGTTGATCCTGGTGTGTATGTTCATAATTTGATTTTTAAAAATCAGGAATGAAATCTTCAAAATTTTTCCCAAGGACCTTTGGCAAATTTAAAGAGGTTGATAGACATTTTTCACATGTCAAGGAACACAGGAGATGTTACTGGAATCAATTGTATATGACTCTTTCTCTCTTTAGTAGAAATGTTTGTTTATTTTCTCAAGGGAAAGATACAAAACATCATTGAGAGATTACAAGTGCATCATAGGGAATATAAGGTAGGAAGACATTATAACATATGATGAACTCTGTAGAAAATTGGACTTTGAAAGTTAGGGAGAAATTGCTGATGTTATAAATCCATTTGGATGCAAGAATTGCATAAATTCATGCGAACAGTGTAGTTCACTTATTATAGGGTTCTCCAGAGAAACAGCGCATAGGAAATACTGTGTTACCTGCCTGTGTAGAATGACATTTATTATAAGTGGTTCTCACAGTTAATGGAGACCAAGATGTCCCATGGTCTGAAACTTGCTAGATGGAGACCCAGGAAAGCCAGGGCTCTGCTTTGAAGAGAGCCAGTAGTATTGTAGATCCCTTTAGAGTTCCAAAGTCTGGGAAAGCAGGAAACCTGAGGGCCGGAGAAGATGGACATCCCAGTTATAGTAGGCATTTTTAATTCAGCCTTTCCCTACCTTTCTATTCTATTTAGATCCTCAAGGGATTGGAGTATGTCTATTCAAACTGCAGAGATCCATATGCTTTACTCAGTTCAGAAGTTTAAATGCTTTTCTTTTCTGGAAATATCTTCCTAAGCACATTCAGAAATAGTGTTTAACCAGGTGGCTTAATCAGGTTGAAACCTGATTAACCATCAAAATTAACCATCAAAGTTAATATTTGTCATAATTTAGATCTACGATGTCCCCCAAAAGTCTCACGTATTGGGAAGGTGACTGGATCGTGAGGGTGAAGTACTTATCAGTGGATTTGTCCATTGATGAGCTTAGTAGCTAAATGTGTTTGAAGCATGTGGGTTTTGTTAGAGGTGGGTCACTGGGGCTTGACCTGGAAGTGTGTGTACTTCTCCCCAGCTCCTTCCTTTCCTCTGCTTCCCAGTTGCCATGGCTTGAGCACCTTTCCTATGCCTTGCCATATCTGCCTTGGAGCCTGCTGACTATGGATTGATACTGTGAATCAAAATAAACCTCTGCACCTTTAAGTTGTGGACATTGTGTACTTCATCGCAGCAACAGAAAAAGTGACTAATATATATTTTAGTACCAGGAGTGGGATCATTGCTGAGACTATACTTGACTGTGTAGTTAAGATGCAATTGGAGCTGATCGGTGGGAAGAGTTTGCAAATTAGAGATGTGGACTTGAAAAGCCATATAATTCTGTAAGGAGAGCTTGATAGGCAATTCTGGTTAGAGCTCTGAAGACCAGATTGAAAAATGAAGAGTAAAACTAAGCTTTAGGAGGTTTCAGAAGGGAATGAGAACTGTATTGGAAATTGGATTAGAGATTACATATTCTGGCAAGAAATTGCCTATGTCCTAAGACTTTGTATGATGTAAAGTTCATGGACTAGTTCATCTGGTGGAGACAATTTTAAGGCAGCCCAGTATTCATTCTTTGATATGGGTATTTAGCCAGATTTATAATGAGAATTGGGAGCAAGTATGAAAGCCAAAAATGTGACATTTGCTGTTTTAACAGAAAGCGTCTGAAAATTTGAGTCCATGAAGAGAAAGACTACCAAGAAAAGATTAGCATTGAAAAGAGACCAAAGGCTTTTATCATGACAATACGAAACATGGGTTGAAGGCATCTGGGTGATCAGCAAGACCCCATTCTTTGTAAGCTTAAGAGTATAAAACTCTAAGGTGGCTAGGATGAAGATGTTATAGCCTGTAGACATTTAACTTTCAATTATATGATCTACAATTTTGATCCTCAAACTGGGTTGTACCCAAGAACCTGTCAGTCAGACTCTCTGATGGGAGGTTGCCCGCTAATGTGTGTTTTAAATTAACTTCTCAGGAGAAATTTGAGAGACACAGTGGCCATTACAGTGATACAGCTGACAAATCTAAACCTGCAAATTGGTTATGACCTCAGTGGTTTTTTGAAATGTAACTAACCCATTGGTTCTCAAACTTTAGATCTGAGATGGGGCTGGAAAAGTGGTAATTATAATAATTCTCCAAGTAATTATAATACACATGTAATTTCATATCCTGTTCTAGTGTATAACAGCATTGCAGTAAAGCAGAATCCCTCATATTATTACTTTGTAGGTATTAATACACATTCTTGGCACAGAAAGATTCATGGTGAAATGGACTTGAGAACTACTGCAAAGTTTAAAAGTTGTGTGTGTGTGTGTGTGTGTGTGTGTGTGTGTGTGTGTGTGTTTCTAGTAGTTCCAGTTTTCAGAGCCTGAAGTGCCAAGTTTTTTTGACGGAAGTATTTTGGTGGACATAGAGGAAGAATGACTGTTATCTCCTGTTTGTTCAAAGGCTCTGCCAAAACGGTGATGTTGGACTTTTGTATTCCCTGGCACGTTGGGTTGAGATACTGAATATCAGTGATGCAGTGACTAGGAATTTAGTTTGTCCTTTAAGGTGGTACTATCTATTACAGTGAGACATTAAATAAACTCATTTTGGTCTCTGTGTTTTTAACTGCTGTCCCTAAACAGCACACATTTCTTTATGGCCTTTACTGTAGATAGTAAAGTGTGTGATTTAATCATTGATTGATGGCCTTTGAATTTTAATCTATTTCGGGGAGTTGTGGGGAACTTTTCCCACCTATTTTGATTTTGTAAGATCAATATTTCCAAGAAACAGAAACCATTAACATCTTTAAAAATATTTTCAGAGTAATAACTACTTTTGAGTGCCCAACTTTGTCTAATCTTTATTGTATCCCTTCATGACAGATATTATTATCTTCATTATTAGAGGTGAGGAAACAGGTCTATGTGAGCTTTTAAACCCACAATTTTTGTTTCTGTTATCTAGGTATTTTGCCTTTTTTCCTTTTTGTTTCAAGTGTATATTAGTCAATAGATTGTTTACTTTGGAAAGCACTTAAAGATTAAAGACAGGTATGGTTTATTTCCAATTTTGTATGTAAGTAACTTTGTGTCTTTGGGAAAGTAACTGAATCTAAGTACTCCTTTTTTCACCATTATGTTTATAGGGCATTCCATACCCTCTTCCCAGTGAACATGGATGGGGGTAGTGGGTGTGTGCGAGCATATGTGTGTGTGTGTTTAGTATAAAGCACTGTCTGCAATCCTAAGAAGGGTGAGCAGGTAGCAGCATCTCTATTTGCAAGCACTTTCCCCCAAACTTTGGTGAGTTTTTAACGGTATCAATGAGAGTTACTTCTGAAAGTATGTTAGTTGGTGTGAAGTGACTAGCATGTGACAGCACTGTGACAAGGTGCTGAAACGTCATTCCTTGGGTGACTTGGAGCTGGAGACATTGCATTGCAGCCAGTTGCAGAATTTAGGCTCTCCTGTGCCAGTCTGATCTGCTGTAGGACAGAACTTCTGACACCTCTTTGGGTACAGCGGAAGGGAGAGTTTACACCTTTGCTATTATTGCCACTTGACTTTTGTATTTTCTTGTTTTTAAGTGGCTAGGTTAAAGATCTGTTGGTAAAACCTGTAAGAATTGACTTACAGGATGTTTAGGTTTTATTCTATCAGACCTTGTTAGGACAATAGGGTTTCAAAATGTGAATACAAGGCTGTCTGCCTGATTTGACTATAGTTGGAATAGATCTTTAAAAATGAATTTTGAGAATAGTACCAAAGTGAATTCTGCTTTCTTCAGACACCAAAGGAAGGAGTGTGTCTTCCAAGTAGCAGTCCCAGGCTGGTATGTTTGTCTTGGCTTCTTGGGTATTTTTCTAGCTATTGGTCAGTTTTTGTTCTTTTTCTTTTCTCTTTCTTTCTTCCTTCTTTATAAAACTAGAGTTACATTACTTTTATAGCTCATAATTAGAAAATGAAGCTTAAATAAGAATTCATAGAGCTGATTGTTTAATTTGCTGTATCATTTTTGAGTGAGCATGTATGCTAAGGGAAGAGTTAAGTGATGCAGAAGCCAGACGGGGGGTGGTCAAGCAAATATTTGTGTGTTGTCAACTTTAAAATATCGGAACTTGTTTATCTGACATGCATTTTTTTTTTCTTTTGAAGAAAGACGAGATATATATGGAGTTAATATACTTTTGTGGTCAGTATTTGTGCTTCTGTGATGAATTTCATTCTGAAATGTCTGAAGGTCACAGAATGCGAACACAGCTTGTTTTCTAGGTCCATGTCACATATACAGCTTCGTGTAACACACAGGGATTTGCTAAGTGGCTGACCTCAACATCTTGTAGCATTTGGATCAGGAAGCAGAGACTGTTACTGGGGAGATAAGGATGTGGGCCGCAGGATGTATTGGCGTAGGACATTAGGCAGATCATTGACTCTTTCCATTTGGAAAGTTAAATTTAACCGAGTTTCTGCTCTCCCCTTACACTTTTGTCTTACCAACGTAGAGAGAGTGGTGCTCTTAAGAGTGAGGTGGGGTGAAGGGACACGAGGAGCACACTGCCGGGAGGGATTGTCCCATTGAGTGATCACCCAGTCTGGGAGGTCTGTCAGATTCAGAGCGCTGAAGACCTTCCTGTGGCCTCTGATGAGTCACAGTTTCTGTGGTACAAAAAGCATCTTATTGTATACTTTTAAGATCTTGGCAAAAAGTGTGAATGCATGTTTCCCAAAGGGTTGGTTCCATACGGAATAGAGTGGAAGTAAATGGGTAGTATACCAAACTTAATGAAAAGGCAAAACAAGTTGTTTTTTTTTTGAGGTTCCCTTCTTGCTGGAGGACTGTTAAATCTTTGGTCTAACGTCTTTCTAGGAGTACTAATGTGCATAATGTCTCTACATTGTGGGGTTAAGAAGAGAAAGAAAATTCACATTACCTGCCATTCATATTTTTATAGTATGGATGTTATTTGTCCTCTACAAGACTTTTTGTTAAGGTTTAGTTTCCTCTCCCCAAAATATAAAGCTTTAAGTGATGGAGTATTTAATGTTTGAAAATAAATATATTTATTTGAAGCCATGAGTAGAGAAGCTCAAAGGCTGTATGGAGTTGGAGGTTTGTTATTGGGTTTATGTGGTTGTGTGCATATGCTGGTGAACTTTTTTTTTGGTTGTGGGAATCGAACTCAGGACCTTGCGCCTTCAAGGCAGGCAGCAGGGCCACTGGGTTAAATCCCAAGTCCTGGTGGACTTTTTATTTTTGTGACAAAATACCTGAGAAAAACACCTTAAAAGAGGAAAGGTTGATTTTGGCTTAGGCTTTCAGAGATTTTATTCAGTAGTTACCTAATTCCATTGCTGTGGGCTTGAAGTGAGGCAGAAAATCATGGTCAGATGGGCATGGCACAGGCAAGCTACTTATCTATTGTCCACTGGGAAGCAGAGAGGGTAGGAAAGCCAGTGAGGAAAGGGGCCAGGGGACAGGCACGGTCCCCAAGAACACACCCTAGATCCATTTCCTTCCATCAGGCCTCACTTCCTGTTTCCATTACTTCTTACTAAGCCCATCAATTTATGGTCTTCATGCACTGATGAAATTAGACCCTCCTGATCCAGTCTCCTTCCAAAAGCCCCCACTCTGAACACCCGAGCTTTTTGGGAGAATATTTTAGATCTCATTGTGCCTGTGAGAAGGTGTGGTAGGGAGGCCTAAAGTAGAATTATGTATTTGAGTTGGCTGATGAAATATTGTTCATTTTCACAGCTACTGCTCAAGGAGTAAGAAAAACAGTATTATTCATTTTGTTAGGAAAAATCCAAGAGTTTTCATTAGGCATTAATTATAAAAGCTGATCTTAACTAATTCATGAAGATTCCAATTATTTTTTTAATTTTTCTTGTGAGGAATAGTTAGTGATAATTTTAGAGTTTAATGTTTCGTTACATTAAGTATGATTATTTTCTTTGAAAGGGAAAAGTAAAATTTAATATCAATTATCTCAAATATATTCTTGGTGTATTAAGGAAAACAGGAGTGCTTTTAAAATATTCCCATTTAGCTACATTGAAATATTTTAAAAGGCATTGGTTAGACAGAATTTCCACAATTTCTTGGCTGTGTTTGAGGAGCAGGCCACAGAAGCCTCTAGAATTAAATAGAAAAAAGCAAAGTTTCAAAGAAATTTGTGTCATCCAAAACAGAAGAAACAGAAAACAGAGAACTTTATGCCATTGTCACTTAACTACCATGACATATAAGGGAATACAGGAATAGGATTCAGTCTTCTTAAAAATAAATTTGTTACAGAATTTTAAAGCAACTGTGTAGTAGTAAAAATAAATAGGTATAGCTGTATCACTTTTTCATCCAAAATTGGAAAATAAGCTAATATTTTAAGTACCAATACATAATGCCACCAATAAACTATTATACAATGCTTTTTAAGACTTTAAATTCTAATAATAATTCTTAAATTTTCATATTTTTACATAAAGGATAATTTTAGCTGCTGTTTTTCATACATGATGCTTTTGTCTCCATACCCACTTATAGCACAGTGTTTTGTTTTTGGGTTTTTTCTTTTTTTTTTTTGGTACCGGGGACTGAACCTGGGACCTTGCACTTGCAAGGCAGGTGGCAACCACTGAGCTAGATCCCCGGCCCAGCACAGTGTTTTTGAAGACATTGTAAACGTCAATTAAATCAGGATTAAACCAACAATAATAATTTTCCTTTGCACACATGTGAGGAACAGCTGAAGGCTCCCTGGCTAACAGAGCTTATATTTTGGGGGGTTTTGCAGGACATTCTAATTTTAAAGACTTTGAAATATGAACAAAGAATTACGTCTGTCTAGGAATTAGTGAAAATGTTATGTCTATATAACATAGTTTTGTTAAAAGCAGTAACCACTTGTGCTTCATCTAGGTGGAATATTTGGTAGGAAAAAAAGTCAGGGAGAGATGTTTTTGTTTCTGTTCACTAGCTTTTTTGGCTGTCCTGGCCTGGTCTCCTCCCTTTGTAGGAGAAAGTTCTTGTTGTGGGGTGAAGGCTTGTTTGCACAGACTCTGACACCATCCCGTTCGCTACCAGTTTTATGAGTCTTTGGTGATTGCCCTTCCTCTGCTGGTCTCTTTGTGTCTGTTTTAGTTTGTTTGAAAACTAGGCTGGGGATTTAGCTCGGTGGTGCTGCCACCTGCCTCGCAAGCACAAGGTCTGAGTTTGAGCCCTGGTACCAAAACAAAACAAACAGACAAACAAAAACATAAACAACAAAGAAAGAAAGCTAATTTCCCAAGTGTTTGCTGAGACTGAGCCTGCTGACTGCCACATGGTATCACCGGTACAGTGGGCAGTAGCTTTGGACTTGGAGTCAAGAGTCTTATTATGGCTTCATTTGCTTTCCTGTGATGCTAAGTTGTCCAGTAATCTGCACTTGTGAATTCTGTAGTCTGCTTTCTTAAAGCTGCACGACCTAAATTTTGGTGAGTGTCTTAATTACCACGGAAACTCTCTGGACCAGCTCAAGGATCTGTGATGTACACATGCCCTGAATTCTTGTTCAGCTGCGAGCCCTGCCAGGGACTCCTGCTTCTAAAAACATTGTCAAGGGGTTGCCTTGTTGTGATTCATCTACCCAGAGGCCTAGCTTTTGAGAGTTCTTATGAAGACACTGGGTGTTCTGATTGTCATGAACATGAGATGACAGTAGGGCTTGCCACGTGTTGGAAAGTCAGAAAATGTGTTGTCTTTTCTTTTTGTGTGGTTTTTCAAGGCCTGCTCTCTTCCCTCCCTCGCTCCTTCTCGTTCTTCTTTCTCTATCTTCCCTGGGGAGGATCATCCGTGACCAGTGGAGCTCAGCTTTGCACAGAGCAGATTGTCCTTGTGTCCAATAACTGAGTCTGTCACAACTCATGCCACTAAGTTCTTTTCACCTCAAAAATCTCCTGATTTTAATTTTAAAATACCAAAATAAAAGTTCACAAGCAGTTAATAAATTTGACTTACTTGAAAGAACAGAAGTCTCTCTCCTCCTGTTGCGGGTGATTTGACGTTATAGGAGGTGAATGTGTGGCATCAAATGGCAAATAAGGGTGATACAAAGCCCCTTAAAATTTGATAACTATTTTAAAATACAGTAAATTGAGATAGGAAGAGATTGGTTTAAAAGGAATGCTTAGGAACATAAACATACTGGAAATTGGCTGTGGTGCTTTTTTAAGGTTATGTATATAATCTTTTGTTTTAGTAATCAAGGTGTTCATTTTCTTAGTTTAGATATTAAGGATGGAAGATTCCCTCCTCCAGAGCTCCATGGCCTCATTGGCAAGTGTTTCCTGCTGATGAGAGTGTCTAGATTCCATAAAGTGGAGAATATCTAAGAAAAAAAAAAACTCAACTGAAACTTCCAGCTTTTTTGTGTATGTTTTTCAGTTTTTGTGTGTATAGGTTTATAAGAGGAAGCACCCTAATTCTTATTTTCATGCATCTTTCAGGGAAGTTGGTTGAGACGTTGATTTAGTCACAGACCAGCCCTCCGGGGACAGTGCAGGAGAGAGTGTGTCCTAGGCCCTTCTGCTGCACGGTGCACTGGGTGTCTCCTGAAGTCGGCCTTTATGGGATGCTGAGGATCATGGGAGAGTTGTGCAGCGGTGGAGGTGCTGAGAGTCAGTCCACGCACTTGGGAGCTAAGGTGTACTCGAGATGTATGTGATAGTAGCCCCTTTGGTGACCATGGATGTTGAATACTGGTGGTTGATTTGGGGGCATCAGAGCGACATCTTTGGAGTTTCAAGTGAACTCAGGCTCCGAGTCCTTGAGACCTTCTTTAGCTCCATCTCTTCCCCATGCGTATTTCTCCAGAACTATCGGGGATTTCTCTGTGCTGTCCCTTGAACTCAGAGCACAACGACCTGCCCAGACTTTTGTGTTTGTCTGAAATGTTCTTTTGCAGGTACCCTGCAAACCTGTACCCCTTACTTCCTCTGAGACACCTTCTCTGTGCCATGAATAAAACAGCAGCCCCTGTCCACCCTCCCCACTTTCCTTCCCCAGCTAGTTTGACCTGCACACACTTATCACTGCCTCTGTCTGAATGTAAGCTTCATAAAAGCGTATTTACCTAGAACAGTATGACTCATAGCAGCTCAAGTCGTCCCTTAGTATATGTGGGGGTTTGGCTCCAGCATTGTTCATGGATTCCAAAATCTGAGGGCGGTTAAGTCTCAAAACGGTGTAGTACTTGCATGTAACCCCACATCCTCCCTTACATTTTAAGTCATTTCTAGTTAGTATCTAATACAGTGTGAATGCTGTGTCAGTGGTTCTTAACACTGCACAATGTAGGAAGTAGCATAGCAGCCTGTATATGTTCAGTACGGGTACAACTTTTCCCAGAATATCTTCAATCTATGCTGGATTGAATCTGGATGCAGAGCCCATAGATATGGAGATCCAACTGTATTCAGCAAATATTTGTGAAAGAAAAAGAGAAGGAGGATGGGAGGACCCTTTATTTGGTTTATTGTCTCTTTTTTTTTTTTTAGAAGAGAAAACCACACTGCATCTCCATC
>NW_022900930.1:40238630-40244350 GCF_012274545.1 Fukomys damarensis | reverse complement strand
ACCACACTCTTTCTCCATCTCATAGAGATGTGTCTGATACACATTATGTGCTTTAATTGGAAGGGACTTTCTGCACACATGTGTACACTTAATTATGCAGCCATAGGAACACATTTACTCGAATGAATACGCTTTAAAAAGTGGGCATGTTTGTTTCTACATACAGGTCATGAATAAAGCACTCACTGATAAGGAGACAGGCCATGTAGCTTTGTTTAAGAGCTCAAGCCATGGAACCTCACACCTGGGTCTTCAGTCCCAAGTTCACGGTTTGCTAGTTCCGTGACCTTGATGAAGTTACTTTTCCTCTCCCTGCTTCAGTCACCGCCTTTGTAAGTGAGGATAACTATAGTGTCTGTCGGGGTAAAGGAGACTGACTTGATGCTAAGTGCTTAGAATGAGTTAAAGCACAGCAAACATTTTAGAAGTGATCATTAAATACGGCAGGGTGAAATAGCTGTTTTTGCCTTAGTCAGTGGCTATTCTTACAAAATCATTTATAAGGTCAGTGAAGAGTAGAACACACAGCCCACTACTGAGGATGACCCTTTTGATTTGTCTTCAGATGAGATGGAATGTTTTAAAGAGACGAAAGCAGAAAGGGACCGAGTTAGGGTTTTATTTTCTAAGGGGATGAGCTTAGGTATGCACTATTGCTAGGGTGCTAATTATTTGTCTAAACTGGCACATAGGCTGGGGATGTACCTCAGTGGTCAGCACTCACTGAACGTGCACAAGAACTTAGGCTTTGTCACTAGCAAACCAAAAGAAAACTGCACACAAACTTAGTAAGTGAATCCAAGCCAACTTCTGTATATCAAGCACATCAGCTTTCAGAGTAGCTACATTGAGTAGGCCCGAGGGGAAACTCTCTATGGAGTGGAGCGTTGTCAAGATGTTGCAGTAGAAACTACATGGAGTGTGCAGAGGATAGAAGTTATTTGCAGTGTGGGGGAGGTGGCCAGGTAATCAGTATGTCAGCCGGAAGGGGGCACTGCAGAGCACACAAACCCAAGAGCAGGGAAGCCTGTGTTACAGGACCACGAGAAAGGAATTACTTTTTAAACTTTGAAGACAGGGCCAAGGCACTAGCAGAGATGGTCAGGATTGGAACAGTCTATGACAACAGACAGTATCTGTAAAGCTGCTTCTACCCCAGAAAATGGAAGAGTTAGACAAGAAAAGAGAAGGAAGCAACAGGAGAGCAGCACTTACCTTAGATTCTCTGAGTAGCTCTTAGATTTATTATCTCAGCGGGAAGGAGGACTTTGGTAAGCCTTAAATTCTCATTCTCAAGTATACATTTGAGTGATTGTAATTTAAGTTTAGGGATAGAAGATATACGTTCAGTGAGTTAACTTTTACATGCTTGTTCCTAAGAGCTATTTCCAATACATATTAAAAAATAAGTTCTGCGTTGAGACTTTTAGCATAGTTTGATGATATTAAAAACATGCACAACAACAACAACAACCAAAACGCATCTTGAATTAGGATACTTTGGCCACCGCTTCAAGGTCGAGGAGGGCGATCCTGGCTGACTTTTGGTGAACCTTTCCTCTGTGAGCTGAGCAGAAGCGGAAAGGCTTCCTCTGAATACACCAACTCTCCGATAAAAACGCTGTTTAACAGAGTTTACAGTGTTAAAATGGTGGCCGTTACCCATATAAAAATGGCCTACTTTTTGGGGGCATCCACTGCTGCTTTTATGTCACAATCCTCACATTCCTTCACCAGCTGATCCTAGCTCCCTTTGCTAAGCCTCTCCGTATTGCCTGGTGCTGCCCAGACTCTGATGCCCTGTGAATTATACTAATGTCTATTCAGCCAGACATACAAGTGGACAGAAGGCAATATCCAGTGGTATCATAAGAGCATCCCAGGAAAAGGAGCTCGCCGAACTGCAGATGACTCACTCCTCTTCTCTTGCCTGCCAGAATTGGGGTTCACTGCTCCTGCCTTGATAGTTTCCTGTGCTAGTAATGAACATTTAAATGTTTTTGCATTGTTCTTCCTCCTCAGTCACCACACGGGTGACTTGGACAGTCTTAACTGGAGCCCTTTGGCATTTCCAGGCTGCTAGTAATGTGTCTTTGCAGGTTAGCATTTCAGATAACTGGGGTAACGGCCTTATACATGCTAACTTGACCTGAAAGAACTGCGATTTAGCATAAGGAAAAAAAAAGTCCAAACAAAAAAATTTAAGTTTGCATCATTTGCTTTATTTTCCCAGGGAAGTATGAACCCTTAGGTGCAAAGTGCAAGAATTTAGTAGGAGTTGGTGCCTCAGAGACAGATGCCCACTAGCAGGCACTTGGTCGGTTTAGCCAGTCGGCCCCAGTGCCTTGCACGTTGGCGCCCTCTGCTGGACAGCCGAATGCAGCATTGAGTAAAATGAGGGCTATTGAAAAGGTTTCCTGGGGAGGGAGAGGGCTGCAAAGTCTCCAGGTGATATTTCTTCAAGTTCTTCGAGGTAGAGACCAGATGTTGGATTCTGTGCTGAGCAGAGAAGTAGCCATTAGGAGCTTCGACCATTAGGTTTTATTTCTATTTAAGTACTTCAATCATAAGAAAGATGTGGTTTCTTTTAGGAGATGTATCCTATGTAAGTTTCAAAAGCAGGTTCCTTTGAGGTGATTGTCCTTAAAAAAGTCAAATTCACATCCCTGCTGAAAGCCAACTAGCATTTAGATAGTGGTTTACATTTAATCAAGGGCTGTCAGCTCTGTTACTTCATGTGCTCCTCATAATAGCAAAGACTGGGAAGATACGAACTTACCCAGTGTCCCACACTGGTGACCCCTGGAGTCTGTGTTTGAACTTGGACAGTCTTAACTGGAGCCCTTTGGCATTTTCAGGCTGCTCGGGCTACATCCCAAGTCTTTAAAAATTTGTTTTGAGGGGCCGGGGATTTAGCTTAGGGGTGCTGCCGCCTGCCTCGTAAGCGTAAGGTCTCGAGTTCGATCCCTGGTACCAAAAACAGTTTGTTTTGAGACAGGGCTTTGTTAATTTACCTGGCAAATTATGTTAATTTTGGCAGATTATGATTATGATTATTCTGTCTCAGCCTCCCAAGGAGCTGGGATTACATGTGTGCTTTGTCATTCCTGGCTAGGTTCTATTTTATTCCGTAGCAAATATATGCAATTTACTCATTTATTACATTTCTTGTTTCTTTTTAGCCCCAGGATATAAAAATTCTTTTTGTTTTGTTTGCTGTAGTGTCCCAGGTACCTAAAGCCATTGCGTGCACATCATAGGTATAATATGCATATAGATCCGTTTGGAAACAGTAAGGACATTCATACAAATAGACGAATAGCAGTAGCAAGATGATGAGTCGTACCTCATGTAAGTATGTGCGTAAAGCAGTACCCTGTACTATATTGAGTTCTTGGTCTCAGCTTCCCCACCTGTAAAATGAACCCACTGCTGACTTTCTTTCATAACAGATGAGGCAGTCCTGGGAGTCACTTAGCAGTGTTGGATGCTGTTAGGCAAGTAGAACCACTAAAGGCGCTGTGGTGGCCCTGAATAATTCCTTATTAACATTTCTTTCAGGATTAGATTATTCACCATATCTGCCTCTCCTAGGAAATTAATGGCATGATGATGGCCAATAGGATTTTCTTTTCCTTCTCGGAGACAACTTATGCTTCAAGGTTTTATGTGTACCTTGCTTATGTTGCACTGAGAACTCTTCTTGACTTTCATTCAGGGAGTTGTAGCTCCTGCCTGTAACCCTGGTATTCCAAGAGGTCGGAATGGGAGGATCCCAAGTTCAAGCTCAACCAGGGCAACTTAGCAACTTTGGAGACCCGGTCTCAAAATTAATTTTAAAAAAGTGATGGGGCTGTAGCTCAGAGCAAAGGCCCTGAGTTTGATGCTCAGTACCAAAACAAAATGAAACAGCAACAACAAAAAAGCCATCAAAAAACTGCATTTGTACTGGTTTTGTCATCTGTTAGTTCCAGAATTCCATGTCTGTGTCTTTAGACTAAAGAATGGCAAAGCAAGGGCCAGGGATTTAGCTCAGGGTTTCACTGCCTGCCTCGCAAGTGCAAGGTCTTGAGTTCAATCCCTGGTAGGAAAAAAAAAAAAAAAAAGAATGGCAAAGCAGTCATGCTGTTCCCTCTGGTCTTTTTGTTTCCCTCGCACCTGAAGTCATTGCTACCCTCGCTTCAGGGTTCTTCTTTTTTTTTTGCATTGCTTACATATAAAATTGAACAAGGTGGCTGTTGTTTTCTAGATTCAGCTTTCAGAGTACATTTTATAAATGTGGGTAGTGGAGTGTGGACACCTTAGCCTGGTTTTTGATGTTGTTTATTTTAGTTTTATTCTTTTTGTTTCCCTCGCACCTGAAGTCATTGCTACCCTCGCTTCAGGGTTCTTCTTTTTTTTTTGCATTGCTTACATATAAAATTGAACAAGGTGGCTGTTGTTTTCTAGATTCAGCTTTCAGAGTACATTTTATAAATGTGGGTAGTGGAGTGTGGACACCTTAGCCTGGTTTTTGATGTTGTTTATTTTAGTTTTATTGCCACACTTAAATAAAAATACAAAGAATTCTAGCTAGGGTGTGGAATTACTCAGGAGGCTGAGGCAGGAAGATCCCAAGTTTGAGGCCAGTCTGAGGATCAGAGTGAGAGCCTGGCTCAAGACGAAATAAAAAAAAAGTGCTGGGATGCAGCACAGTGGTAGAGCACTGTGTAGCATGCACATGGCCACAGTCTTGATCCCCAATAAAAATGATTAATGTGCACGAGAGATATAAATATATATACAGTTTTATATATATATGTGTGTGTGTTTATATATACAGTTCCCAAGATTATGTAAATATTATGTATTACATACACTAATAAAACTATAAATAAATGGGAAAAGTTGGTGTTTTATCTTCTGTGAGTTCTGTTAAAAGCATCTATGTACTTTTTCTATCAAAAAAGTGGAGCTACATTCAGAAAAATTAAAAAAAATACAAATGTAAGTTCAAAACAAATGGGAACTAAGATAATAAATCTGCTACGACGTGCTGGTATCAGCTCAAGCAGAAGTTTCCAGGATTAGTCATAATGAATGAGAAAGTTATCGCTCTGTGTCATTATTGACAGTGAAGCTTAGAAGACGGCTAAGGAAGAAGTGGTGGGCAGTTCCTCCTTCCTTGCATTTTTTTTTTTTGAAGGTACCAGGGATCGAACTCAGGAACTTGTGCTTTTGAGGCAGGTACAGCACCGCTGAGCTACATCACTGTACCCTTTTGCATTTTTACATAGGTGACAGTTGAGTGCCTTCACCTTACATGTGAGCTGTGGATTCGAGGCAGAGGCAGGTGAGAGCCAGGGGATCTCTCAAAGGTGGTACGTTCAGAAAGGGAGAGCTCAGGCGCTGGCTGGGTGGAATGTGCTCCTGAGGGCTGGCACAGCTCTCCTCTCTGTAGGATCACCGCAAGGTTTCGGAACTGGGTGTGTGCTAGTGGGGGTGGTGAGAGTGCAAGGGGGGAACAGGGTGTGGAAGACGTCGATGCACTGCTTTATGCCTGTGTGGCTCACGAAGAGGGAAGTGGCGGTGTTTAAGTCTAAAGGAGAAGTCGGGTCTGCTTGAGCAGGACCTTGTCTGACGTGCCACAGAATATATATATCATCTTGAGTAGGAGATTTGTAAAGTCTGCTGTTACTACATTTGTGATGGCAAATGTAAGTTTGTACTTAAAGGACAGA
>NW_022900930.1:40221175-40238483 GCF_012274545.1 Fukomys damarensis | reverse complement strand
ATTTGTAAAGTGCTGTTACTACATTTGTGATGGCAAATGTAAGTTTGTACTTAAAGGACAGAGAAGATCTGATAGATCATAGGCAAATGATAGTCTTGATAGGACTATGGAAAAATAGAAATACAAAAGAAATCACAGAAATATGTCAAAAGAAGTAAAGGAGTCTGATTGTGAAACAGACTTCAGGATTGACAGTCAGAGAACATCATTTTGAAATTCCTTAAATTTAGAACAAAAGTTTGGGGAGATAAGTTTGCCAGGCAAGATATAGGATACTCAGTTAACACCCCCACCCGCACCCAGCCTTCCGTGGTGCAAAAGTTGAAAAGAAATCACAGAAATATGTCAAAAGAAGTAAAGGAGTCTGATTGTGAAACAGACTTCAGGATTGACAGTCAGAGAACATCATTTTGAAATTCCTTAAATTTAGAACAAAAGTTTGGGGAGATAAGTTTGCCAGGCAAGATATAGGATACTCAGTTAACACCCCCACCCGCACCCAGCCTTCCGTGGTGCAAAAGTTGTTTTGCTTATTGACATTCAGATACCTTGGTGTTGGGTTGCTTTTATTCAGAAAAATCTAGGAATCTGATATGATAAAAAGGTTATGAGAAGGCATAGTGATCAGACTGAACATCTGATCCTTTCATTTAATGTTGGAGTTGGAGCGTTTTGATGACCAAAATTTTTACCACATTTACTTGAAAGGGTGAAGTCCATTTCTTAGAACACAGGGAGAAGAATCTTTTGGGAAGTCCTCTCCTTCTGTATTTTAGTGACTGGTAGGGATTTTACTTTATTATATTGTTTAAAAAAAACCCAAGAGATACATTTGAACTATGGAGAATAAAGGAATATCTTAACTACTAAAAGCCTTGAACACTCAACAGGCTGGAGGGACAATGTCTTTCTTGTATATTAAGGAACAGAATGGGGTGTTATCCCTCTGAGAAGGGTCATCCAGTCTGCTTTATCAAGTGTGAGCAAGGCTGTTTTTTACTCCCTTGATATACAGTGGGCCTTGTGTTCGGGATCCTGTTTGTATTGGGACTGTAAAAGCATTACAAACACCCTAACAGTGAACACTGCTGAGAATGTGAAGTCATAGCAATATGACCTCACAGAGCGCCAGATCCTTGGAAGGCTGTGTAGATCAGCAGACCCTGAAGCGACCAGGAGAAAATACACTGGGAAAGAGCTTCCCGGAGGAAGTATGGCCCAGACACGCCTTCGAGGTTGTGAGGGATTCTTCCTGGTGTCTGACTGTTGCCGGTGAGTTTGTATTGCTGTCGGATTCAAAAGTAGCGTTTTCTGTCTTGTTCACCGAATCTTGGAAGTCATGAAATGGCATAGAATGAAGCCATCTAGGAACGGAGGTATTTGTCTCACTTTGTTCCTTTTCTTCTTCTTCTTCTTCTTCTACTGGGAGTTAAACCAGGGTGGTTGCACTGGGCTATTTCCTCTATCCTTTTTTTCAGTCTTTTGCTTTTAAGACGGGATCTCCTGAAGTTGGCCATCCTGGGTTGAAACTTGCAATCCTCCTGGGTTAGCCTGCCAGCATGCTGGGATTACAAGCATGCATCACCATGCATAGTTCCTTTGTCTTTTGTTTTACTAAAGTTTTTTTTTGTTGTTGTTGTTTTTTGTTTTTGTTTTTTAAAGGAAGACCCAGAGTAGTTTGATGCACATATGTTTTAAAATTACATCTTTTCGGTACATGTAAGGAAAATGGGTGAAATCTACTGGCCTGGGGCAAGATAGTAGAAGAAAGAGGCATATATGTAGGAGAAATAAGCACGATTTTCAGGAGTACAGTTTTGAAATATATACTTATCAAGGATAAGCTTCTTGTATTTGGGCAAAACTAGCTGTGTGGTATTAGTATATTGTTTCTGTGGAGTAATTAAATATGTGCCATAAATCAACCCTGAGAAATGAGCAATAAGTACTAGTTTAGTTGTGAAGGAAATTCTTTCTTTAACATTTGTTTTTACTATTTGGTAAGCACTGTATATACAGGAAGAGAGGACATGGAAACACAATTGCATGGATATTATATATGTTTTTAATATAAAATTACTCAGTTGTAACTGATAATTCAAGGAGTAAATATTTTACATCCCAGCACTTATGTGGGAAAACAAAATGAATTGCTCTTGAAATGAAATTACCGTGCATTTACGTGTTACAGGTATGCAGACATTAATATGTACTCAATTTTTCACAAACTGCACAGTAATGTTAACTTTAGAAAGGTAGGTTCAGGATGGAGAAATATATTTAAATGCATTTTCATGAAGATTTCATCATAATGAAGCAATTTATTGCAATTGGTAGATACTTTCTCTTGGAGGTATAACCCCCCTTCACCAGTAAGCCACCTTGATTTTCCGAGAGAGGTGTGTGTGGGGGTTTGTCTTGGAAAATGAGGGTGCTTTCTGGTTAACGAGGGCTACACCTTCTAGTTTGCCTGGGTCTGTTCCAGTTTATGCCGGTTGTTCTGACATTGACGTGGTTCCGGTCAGTACAGCAGCACGGGATTGGTCGGCATCCGCTGTGTCCTCTGAGCTCCTCTCATGCTCTCACTGGGAATGTGCGAGCTGGCGTGGAGCCTTTGCCCATGGTTGAATCTAAAAGGCGCTCTGGGAGCCCCGACCCCCTCCCTGACTATCGCGGCTTCCTGCTTATGAAGTGTGCGCGCAGGGCAGGGCCAGGGCCAGTCGGTGCCGGCTGGTCCGCGGTGGGTGGGAAGTGAGTTCTTTGCAGCTCCTTGGTGCCCCAGCTGATCCAGTGAAGCTGCCCAGCCACCGCAGAAAATGGAAAGTGGACTAAGTGACGAGATACTGAGCAGGCTGTTTACAGATGCGTCTGCCTTACTATAGTGGTCTTTGTCATTGTTGCATGATGTATACATTTATAACTTAGTTTTCTCTTTTTAATGCTCTTTTTTTTCTTTTATTGAGTTTACTGGTACATTTTAGGTATACAGTACAGTTACATTCATCATTGGGATCTTGTACCTTTACATGACAGGTCTTGGTTCTTATTTTTTCCCCTTGGCCCTGCCCTCCCTTCACGCTTCCTCCCTTCCCCATTTACAGACACTTTATTTCCATCTTTTCATTTTCTCATATTTTTTTTCTTTTCACTTATTCCCTTTCCCTACCCTTCCCACTTCCCCTACATCGTTAGCCCTTTTATTCCTAGTTCACATTGTCAATTATCTCATTAGGATCTTATGTACTATTATAGTTTTTCACACCAGAGAAACTATTCGGTATTTACACGTGTGACTTACTTATTTCACTTAGGAGTATATCCTCAATATGTATCCATTTTCCTGTGAATGAATCTAATTTCTCACTCTTTATGGCTGAATAGTATTCCATTTTATAGAAAAAACACATCTTCTTTATCCAATTTCCAACTGATGGGCAAATGGGCTGTTTCCAAGATTTAGCTATTACAAACTGCCGCTATAAACATGGATGTGCATACATCACTGTGCTATGATTCCTTTAATTCTTTTGGAAATCAATATGGAGATACCTCAAAGAGCTGGGACTAGAGGTTCCATTTGACCCAGCCATCCCTTTGCTGGGTATCTTTCCAAAAGAATTATAACTTAGTTTTCTATTTCAAATTTTTAAACAACCAGTCACTCACATATTACATAATTACCTTTTTAGTGTATAAACTGCAGTGGTTTTAGTACAGCTGGTGTTGTTTAGTGTTATTATTTACCTTAATGACACTACCAACCGGAAAAGAAGCTCTGTCCCCATTAGCAATGCTATTTTTAGATTGATAATCCTTTTTATTTTGTAACAATTATAATTACATACTTAATAACTTTATATCTGTCTTCCTTCTTCAGAGTTTCCTAATTTTTTGGCCTTCAACATAATTTATTTATTTTTAATCTTTATTATGTTTATTGGTACATTTTAGGTATACAATACATTTACATTCATCACTGGGATCCTGTACCTTTCCATGACTTATCTTGGTTCTTATTTTTCCCCTTTGCCCAGCCTGCCCTTCAGCCCCTCCACCCTTCCCTGTTTACAAAGACATTTTTTCCACGTTTTTCCTTTTCATATTTTTTCTTTTCCATTTTTACCTTTCCCCTACCCCTCCCACTTCCTGTACTCTTTTAGATCTTTTCTTCTTATTATTACAACATCACTTATGTATTTTGATCCTTATTTACACTTTTAGTTTTTCATACCAGAGAAACTATTTGGTATTTACACATGTGTGACATTAATTTCACTTAAGAGTATGGCATCAATGCACATCCACTTAGCTATAAATATCTCTAGTTTACCATTCTCTTTCTCTCTCTCTCTTACTTTTTTTTTTTTTTTGGTACTACTGATCAAACTTGGGTCCTTTCGCTTGCATGGCAGGCGGCAGAAGCACTGAGCCAGATCCCTGGCCCTAGTTTATTATTCTTTATGGCTGAGTAGTACTCCATTTTATATAAAAAAACACATCTTTTTTTATTCTGTCTGCAGTTGATGGGCAATTCGGCTGTTTCCAATTTTAGCTGTTACAAACTGTGTTGCTATAAACATGGGTGAGCATATACCACTGTGGTATGATTCTTTTAATTCTTTTGGGAAGACACCCAGCAGGGTAATAGCTGGGTCAAATGGGACGTCCAGTCCACGTTGTTTGAGGTTTCTCCATATTGATTTCCATAGTGGTTGCACCAGTCTGCACTCCCAGCAACAATGAAGAAGGGTTTCCTAATTTAGACAGTGTAAGGTATCGCTCTATTTATTCTGTAAACTCAGTTAAAGAACTAAGGGACAGAGAAAGGGCCCGATTCAGCTGAGCCTGGAGTAGCTTTTATATTTTAAAAGTTGTAACAAAACAACAAAGCAGAATATGTTGTGGAGACCTTGTACAGCCTGCAAGTTGAAAATATTTACTCTGTGGTTCCCTACATAAAATTCCGACTGTCCAGATTTAAACTCTAGTAATTGTGTTAGAAATTTATTTTGTCATGAACACATCTTTGTCACCGAGTGAAAAATGAAGATTTGGAAATCCCGGTTTCCTCATCTTTTTTAGTGTTGTCATAAGGTAATGGTTGTAGTAGGCCACAGGCTATAGGTTGTAAACTCTGTTTAGAGCACAGCTTCTCAAAGGCGGCCTGTGGGGCTTCTTCCCCTTAGTAGATTTGTGAGGGCAACGCTGTTTTTTTTTTTTTTTTCATGGTGTCAATGTTGTGTGGCGTGAAAGCAACAGTCAGGTCATAGCAGAAATCAAGGCAGTGACACCAAATTTCCTGTCCTTGCTGCATTTTGCCAATGTCATGCAGTCACATGAAAATGAAGGACAGTTTCACCTAGAAATGCCCAGTACAAGTTAATTTTGTTATATTTCAACACCTCCATTCTTTTTAGTGTCATGCATGATAAAATGGGAATAAAGCACTTTTCCTCCTGTTCGTTGTCCTCAGGAAAGCACACCTGTGTCACTGGAGTTGGGGCCATACACTCGCCACATTTTCTGAGAAAGTCACTTTTTCCCGAGAAGTACACTCACAAACAATGGTTTTTGACAACATTTTCTTAAAAGCGTAGAGACAGCGCCTATTACTTTACAGAAAATGCTGGCAGATTTGCAGCCAGTGGTTAAATTAAGCTTTTGGTCAAAAATTCAAAGTTTGTGTACCATCAAAAGTTTGACAGCAACTGGGTGTGGTGGCTCATGCCTGTAATCCCAGCACTCAGGAGGCTGAGGCAGGAGGATTGCTGCGAGTTCAAGACCAGCCTGGACTACATAGTGAGTTCCAGGTCAGTCTCAACTACATAGTGAGACCTTGTGTCAAAAACAGAACAAAACAAAACAAAAAAAAATCCAAAAAAGTTCAACAGCTTCCCTATGTGTACAGACGCTTCTGGAATTGATGACGGTGACATTAATGAATGATTTTTCTAATATTGTGTAATGAAATGTGTCAAGACCAATACCCAGTGCATGGTACCAGGAAATGGGTACACATAGTTAAAAGGTCTGCTCAAAGTATAGTATGGATATTAGAGTACAAGTACAAAAGCCACTTTACCAGAACTAGTTTCTATTTTTTTTTTGGTACCGGGGATTGAACTTGGGTCCTTGTGCTTGCAAGGCAGGCCACTGAACTGCTGAGCTAAATCCCTGGACCTAGAACTAGTTTCTATATTGCAGTTAACTTTTAAGAAACTACCATTTGTATTATCTTCATGTTTTGTCAAAAAAGAATATATATAGTTATCTAAGAATACTCTACACAAGTACAAAAGCCACTTTACCAGAACTAGTTTCTATTTTTTTTTTTGGTACCGGGGATTGAACTTGGGTCCTTGTGCTTGCAAGGCAGGCCACTGAACTGCTGAGCTAAATCCCTGGACCTAGAACTAGTTTCTATATTGCAGTTAACTTTTAAGAAACTACCATTTGTATTATCTTCATGTTTTGTCAAAAAAGAATATATATAGTTATCTAAGAATACTCTTCCTTTCTGTAACTGAATATCTGCAAGAGGCCAAATTTCCTTAATGTACTCTATCCAGAATAACATACTGTCGCAAAGTGAATGTACTCAGTTTTCCTTTTAAGTCAGCCATTAAAGAAATTTGTGAGAAATGTAAACCACTGTTGTCTCACTGGACTTTATATTGTTTTGAATGGTTATGTTTTAATAAAATAGGATGGATCACAGGAGATTGGTTTATTATTTTAAACAATATATATTAAAAATTTTTGTTTCAATTGCTGTACCTGTCAATTAGGGTACCTGTCTTTAGCCCATATAAATAGAAGCTCTTTTGATTCCTCCCTACTTTTAGAATGTAAAGGTTCTGATACCAAAGAGTTTGAAAGCTACTTGTCTAAGACAGGGGCATTTGCCTTCTTAGTTTTTGAAATAGAGTACCTGAAAATATTTTTATGATTATTGAAGCATAATATAATTTCATTGAGAAGTTTTCATTTAATTCTCTAGTGTCAAGATAATTTATTCAGCTCTTTCCCCTTGTGCTATATAAAAAAATATTTTTTTCCATTTTTATATCTTCTTTTTTTAATCAAATTTTATAGCAATGCTGGGGTGAAAAACACGCAGCTAGAGGATTGTTCTGAAATGGGGAGTACTCACATTCTGGAAAAAGAGACCGCAGAAAGTCTCAGTAACGGTACCAGCAGCAACGTGGAAGCCGCTAAAAGACTGGCCAAACGCCTTTATCAACTGGACAGATTCAAAAGATCCGATGTCGCCAAACACCTGGGCAAGAAGTACGTTTTAACGCGAGACTAATGGCTTTCTGAGTTTACTGTGTGTGTGTGTGCGTGTGCGTGTGTGTGTGTGTGTGCATTTTAAATTTTCAATTCAACAACCAAGTCTGTTCTGTTTTCTTATAGCAATGAATTTAGCAGACTAGTTGCAGAGGAATATCTGAAGTTTTTTGATTTTACAGGAATGACGCTAGACCAGTCTCTCAGGTATGATTAAACATTACTTCTACTCTTTGTTGCGCCAAATAATGAATTCTTACAAAAGAAAGTGTTAGAGTTTAACTAAACTCCATTTTTATTTTTTTAACCTGCTCGGTTGACTATGTGACTTTAGATTGTGTCATGGATACTAAGCATAGCAGAGAAAAATAAATGGATTTTTTAATGAAATAACACATCAACTCATCCTCATCTAATGGTAAACCTCCGTCCAGATGGCAGAGCAAAGAATGATGGCGCAGCAAATCTGGAGAAAGAATGGATTCTTTTTGAGAGTTTTCCTTTCAGTTTTTTTATTGCAGTAACGGTCTTTGCTATCTTAGCCATTTTGAGTGTACAGTCAGTGGTATTAAATACATTCATTATGTTTGCATTCATCACCACCATCCATTTCTATAATTCTTTTCATCTTATAAAACTGAAACTCTTTATGCAATAAACAATAACACCTCATTTCTTCATTTACCAGTCCTTTGAAGCCATTGTTCTATTTTCCATCTCAATGCTTTTGATTACCCTGAGTTTACATTACATAGTTGGAATTATACAGTATCCATCTTTTTGTGACTGCTTTTGGTTAGTATACAGTAGCCTTCAAGTTCATCTATGCTGTGACATATTGCAGGATTTCTTTATTTCCTTTTTAAGGCTGAGTAATATTGTATTATATGGACATACCACCATTATCTTAGTAAGACACAGATTGCTTCCACATTTTATAAGCTATAAATAATGCTGTTGTAGATATAAGTGTACAGATAACTTTTGGGAACCCTCCTTTTAATTTTTTTGAATAGGGTGATTGAGTTTTGAATGATTAGCTAAGAAAAACAAGACAGCGTAGATTGCAAAATTCTAGATGTTTTCCTAAGGGGTTGCTTATAATCGCTAAGTAGTCTTTTAAGATATTTTGGAATCAATGCTTGAGTGGAATAAACATGATTATCAATATAGTAATCAGCAGAAAGTGTCTGTAAAATTCGAACAATACCTGCTTTTTGTTGACTGTCTTAAATGAAGTTGCCTAAAGTGCATTCATAACCACTTTTCACATTGTATTGTACTATATGCACGCCTGCAAGTTGCTGAAGGTAAAACCTGGACAGCAGGTTTAAACTGTGTGTGAAATATCAGAGCCTAGAAGTGTTCTGAGGTCTTCTGGTATAATTCTTCAGTTGTACAAATCAGGAATCTGAGGCCTGGCAGATGGAGTGGAGCTGATTGGGTTATGGTGGCTCTTTCTGTGAATCAAAGCTATGCATTGGATTTCTAAGGAAAATAGCCAAGAGTGAGGGAAAGATCTCTGTTTTTGCTGTGTGTATTGATGTGGTTTTTAACAAGTTATGAAAAAGTAATGTGAGCAGTATAATTTAGGCTAAGGAAGAAAACAATTTCCATAGCAATAAGATAATTATATGGATTTCTTAGAATACTTGAAATGAGTTTTTCCCCTTACCAGTACAGAACTAGGGCATGTACACATTATCAAATGAGGGTCATCTGGATTAATTCATGCTAAATAATACTCTTACTGTCTCTGATTTAGAGTGGTGTGTGGTTCTGGGCCTATTTACTATTATTACAAGAAATCCTATACATCGTTTATTCCATAATAGAAAGGAGAAATTTACTTTTCCCAATTTCCTTCTTGTATAACAAGTTAATAATGCAATATTATGTAGGTAAAATAAAATACCCAGAATATATGTTCATGGTGACATAATTGTAATTTTAATATTGGTCAGTGGAGATTACCACGTAACAAAATGATAAAAGAACACTTCTGTATGTAGAGTTTCAAAACAGCTTTTATGAGCATGCATTAAACCTGAAGGTTTTTTTTTTTAATCTGACCTTTTAAAGCTGGTTACTGGGCATTTAGTCATGATAAAATTACCTAACTTCCCCAGGCTTTCTTAATATTGTCTGCTCTATTATTATTCTCTCACTTTTTATATTACATTTTATAAAATTTAAACTTTAAAATAAATTGATATTGAGTGTTTTTTTGGGGGGGGTAGTAACTATAATATCTTAAATTTATATAAATTAATTGACAAATTTATAAAGGTGGTAAATTTCCTAAAATGTTATTTTCCTCCTTAATTCTTTTTTTAGGTATTTCTTTAAAGCATTTGCTCTTGTGGGAGAAACTCAAGAACGAGAGAGAGTTTTAATACATTTCTCCAATAGATATTTTTATTGTAACCCAGATACCATTGCTTCACAAGGTAATCTGATAGAAATTCTTGAATTTCTTTTTTATAACAATGGTTTATTTCCTTATTTTGAAAATTATATTTTATTGTGAAAATATAGGAAATTATAGAGGAATATGAAGATCATCTTAAACCTCTAATTACCTAAAGATAAGTATTAGTTAACACTTTAACTTACTTGGATTTACATAATATTTGATATCACATTAGAATCATTGGAAATTTGTTTGCTACTGTCTTTTCCTTCCATTTTATTTTCTCATGTCATGAAGTATCCCTTAAAAACATATTTAATAACGACATATTTCTTACTCTTAATTATTTTACAGTTCCAAAGTATGCTAGGTTATTTTCTTTAAGTTGGTCAGCTTGTCTTTAGAAGATTTTATGTACGAAGCACACCATAGTAAATTAATTATTGAAAACGAATTTGTTGATGGACATGGTGGTACACACCCGTAATCCTAGCAGTCTTCAGGCTACATTAGGAGGATTGTTGTGTGTTCTACGCCAGCCTGGGCTACATAGTAAGTTCAAAGCCAGAGTGAATCTCACAGTGAGACCCTGTCTCAAACAACAAAGAAAAATATTTTTTTCTTCCTCTTGTATCCCTTTTTCCTATACTTCTTGATGAAAATTCATGTATGTTTAGTTCAGTGGTTTGTTTTGGAAACATTTACAAACCTTACTGGAAACCATAACTCTTTGGTGCTTTTTAAAACATTAATTATAAGAATGCTGACCACTGACTTTTATCTGTGATTTTAATGAACTATGAGTTTATGTGTATTGAGCTAGTATTGATGAGGATGTTTGAGAATTTGGCTCATGAATTGTATAATAATTTCAGGAATTTAAGTATGTGTAGAATTTGTGATAGTGAAATGAAACTGGAGTAAATATACTTTTAGATATTTGGTAACATGTGCCTAGAGACACTGACAACAGAAATTGCCTACTGTATCAAGAAGTGTACTTTAAAAAATTGTTCATTTATGAATTCAGCAGCTGAATAGTCTTGTATGCACACTTACCATAAATTACTAAGATTTCTATATCTGAAACCGCCATTGCCTACTATACTTAGATTGAAAATTAGTAGGAAAAGAATAAAGAGAACTAATTCTGATTTTCAGACATGAGTAACCTAACTCTCTGTTTTTTTTTTTTAAAAACTCTATAAAGGCAGAAAAAAAATCCTCCTTGTTTGGGCAACTTTTTCCCTGGAGCTTTTAATTTTTTGTCTTCACACATGAGTTTAATATTTTGCTTTGGTTTGAGTTGTAGTATCCTAGATAAAACCATTCAACCTAAATTTATTACCTTGAATGAGTGACAGGAAAGATCAGAATAAGCTGCGATTTTTTATTTTCTTTAACTTTCACTTCTCAATTTACTTGCCTCTTAGAAGGTTAAAAATGTAACAAAATTAAATATTTTTCATTTTATACCATGTATATTAAAATATTGAGAATACATAAATTAAAACAGAAATTTTAGTCTTGTGACTGAGAAAAATCTCAATTTCATGGTTTACATTTTTCTAGATGTTATATTTAAATTGAATTACACTGTATATAATGTAGTTTTGTATAAAATTTATTGTCAGCTATTTCAATATGTGTACTCGGGCAGCATTTTAAATAGCTTCTATGTAGCAGAACTGTGTTTTTAGAGGGTCGTGTTTACTTGCCTGTCGCTATAAGTTACGTTTCTCTGTATATCCTTGCACTTTATATAGATCTCTAATTGTTGCCTTAGTGTACAGTCTCGGAACTAGAGTTGTTTTGTGGTAGGACATTGTGGGACAATTTGACATTACATATGTAGAGACCTTAGAACAATTTATTAACAGTAGACTCCAACTCTTTGCACTGAGGTCCTTTGGATAAATTTTTCACATGTATTTATTTTCTGTCTCCCCAAACAAATATGGCTAGTTGTGTTTTAGCCCAGTGTTAGATAGTGAATTAATGCTTGCTGTCCATATTTCTGTCTGTAGATGGAGTCCATTGTCTGACCTGTGCCATGATGCTTCTGAACACTGATCTGCATGGCCATGTAAGTGTAGTTTTGTGAGGCTGTTTTATAAAAATATAAATGTATCAAGGACTGATCTTTGCTTTTGAGTTCATATGCATTTCTTTTTACTCTTTATACAGTTTCCACAGCAGGTAGATCAACATAAGTCTTTAAAAAACTGAAATACCTTTTTATCTTATATGCAGGGACAGAGCACAATTTTGTGTATACCCTGTTTTCTAGGTGCCATTAGTGGTTTTAGCCCTAATGTGTATGTTCTGTATCTTCTTTGTCCACTAGATGGCAGACAGAGGTTTTACTTGTTTTTGCTTTAATTTTTGGCTAGTCATGATAGTGGTTGAAATATGATGTTGGAAAGAAAATATGTTAGATGTGAAAATTAAGTATAAGAATCCAGCCTTTTCTCCACCCCTCCGCTCATCTAGTTTTTTTTAACTAGTTAAAACAAAACACAATATCAAAATAATCTAAATACCTTCTCATCTATTTAGAGAGTAAGCTTCTTAAATTTATAATTATAAATCTTCGCCTTTTGTCTGAGTGAAATTTTAGTGTTTACTTAAAAAATTCACATTAGAGAGTGATCTTTTTGTTTGAATATACTTATTTAGGACAAAAATTATTTTATAGTCACAGATCCATTTATTTTGAAGAAAAAAATCAAGTTTCTGTGTAACTGAGGAGTAAGTATATAATCCCTTGATCTTCTATAATATAATCTACCTTACAGTTTACAAAGTTACATGAAAACAGCTAATTGTATTTTAGGTAGAATCTCCTGTTCTAAAAAGCCATGCAGTTCCCTTATTTGAAACTTCAGTGCTCCTCTTTAAAATTAAAAAAAAAAAAATAGGCAAAATGGAGCTGTGTGGGTCTACTGAGTTGAATTAGCTGTTTTGAGACCACTGGGGTGGAGAAAAGCTTCCTCCCGTAGCCAAGTAAAGAAGAGATGTAGTGCTAGAATCATAATTCTAATACTAACACGGTCTTCATGTATCTCAAAATACTAAACTCAAAAGTTCCTTTTGAGGAAGATCTAACAGATAAATTTAGAGTAATTTAGTGGTACAGTGGTATCTTGAGTCACAAACAGTTTTGTTTGCAAACAGTTTTGTTCACAGACAGAGCATTTGGCAAAATTTTCTCGTTTGTGAACTCTCCCTCGGTTGACAAGCATGACCACAGCCGTCTTTCCCACACAAACACAAACGTAGCCATCTTTTCCAAAATCGTAGAACAATTAAGAACGTGAACCGAGGTTCCACTGTATAGGTAGCATGTGTCCAGAGATTATACAGACTAAGAATATAGATATTTTCAGGGAACATTCTTGGGGAGGAGTGCTGTAATATGCTGTGTATTCATAAGTCTTGAATCTTGTTAAGGGGGTGACTACTCGAGATTGTCCTGACTTCTGTTGTTTTCATTACCAGGCAAACACGTATTCGTGACTGTCTTCTCTGTTTTGTGATAACGTATACACCCCTCTCCTTCCTTCCCTTCCACTCTTAAATTCCTTAACCTGTTCTGGCCCAAGGAGCTAAGTTGTCCACATACAACTTTATTCAACCCAGGGATTCCTAGATGAATGCTCCTCTTCACATCATATGTTTTGAAGTCTCATCAACAGATGACAGTTTTAAAGAAAAAGAACCTAGTAATAGCTCAGTTTTGTTGGAAGTTTCAGAATCTTCAGAGACTTTCTAGAGAGGTTGTTCTGTTAGTGGGATTCATTTCTACTAGGTTCTCCATTTTTAAAAAAGCTAATATGGCTTTAATAATACTTTGAAATCAACGTATACCTTATTAGTCATAATAATTTTGAAGTGTAGTAACAAAGGTGAGAGTTTGCTGTTTATTCAGATAACTCAATATGTTTGATGTCCAAAGGAGCTGTGGGTTCTCTAGTATTCGAAGCCCAAGGCTTCAGAAGCATGGGTCTGGTCCATTTGCTCTTGTTCTATCTATAGATAATTTTGAGGAATCATAAGGAGATGTGATAAAGCATCATGCATTTCTTTGGTACCTAGGGTAAAAGATATGGTTATGTTAATAGGCATTTTAATTTTGTAGAATTATGCCAATTACATGTGATTAACAATTGGCTATAATAGGAAAATTAGTGATATAAGAGAGGGAAAATTATAAATAACAGTATATCTCCCTATCGTCTTCTGAATCACATTTTTGGTGATAATTTGTCTTAGCTTTGGTTTTACAAGTGTGTACTGTGTTCTTAGAATCATATATTTAGTTTTTAATGTATTAGTTTTTTTGTCCTTATTTCCAATGTATGCTATTACAAATCTGTTGAATGTGTGGTTGCTATCATAAATACTAACTGTGTGAAATGTGTTTCTCTTATCTCTTCCCTGTGGATTCATTTTTAAAATAAAATTCCTTTCTAGGTGGTAAGTTTTTAATCCATAAGTCTGGATGTAACTTTTCTTGCATTATGATTGCCTGATTATTGTGACAGTGTCCGTTTGACTTATTAGCATGGCTCCCATATATTTTGAAGCATTCAGAGAGAAAGTGATTTATTTCTAGTGTCTGCTCCTTTCCCCTGCTCCTTACCACTTACTGCCAAGGCCATCACCACACACTACTTGATCTAATGCCAGAATAATCCTCTTGGAGAGTAAACTAATAAGCCATTTTCCTTTTCTTCCTTACCATTGTGTCATAAAAGCAATACAGCAGCATGACTTTCCTAAGAATTGCTAAGACCAGCCGCCTGTCTCCATGCTTTCTATGGGTGAGGGCTAATTTGGGAGATTAATTTATTTTGGCTTTGTCTGGGAATCCTTCCTTTAAGAACTGATGCACTGAAAATGCCTTTGTGTGAGTGCTCATATTTTTACTAATAAAACGAAGGCTTGTGTACTAATAAGTAACTTCCCATATAATGTCCATGTTAATGTTGGAATCCTCCCTCCCTAGTGCCCTCCCTCCTTTGCGCCTTCTTTTCTTCCCTTCCTCCTTCCTTTCTCATGTTTTTCCTCATTCAGCAAGCACCGATAATGTTTCTGATTCATTCTGACTTCTGTAGCATTTGGGTAAAGATCAGAAGTGAACAAAATATGTTTATGAAAGTAAAATCGTGTCTGTGATGGTGTAGGCTAGGGTGGACCTCTAACTCAGATATTACGAGGGAAGAAAACAGGGATGGTGTTTTAATTGTCTGTTGGATTGTAGTTAAACCTCGCTAGTAAAGCTATAGCCTGAGGTATATACAGCATTTTTTGTTGAGAAATACATTGATGTCCTTCAGTACCTACTTAAAAAATATACGTGAGTGATTTATCTTACCAATATTATGTTTGCTTTTATATATTAAATAAATATAATGATCTAATGTGTGATTTGCTGGATAATGCCTTTTATTTAAAAATGCTTTTCAAGTTAAAAAATAAGTATGTGAATTAAATATCTGCACATATAAATTTGGATGAAAACAAGCTTGAATTTCTTTTGCTATTGTAACTGTATTGAATATTGCTTTAACTATCAGCAAAGACAGTTGAAAATCTTGTTGATTTAATATTTATTAGAAGTGTTATGAATAAAACGTGTATGCCATATCAGAATAAATTCAGACCTATTCTTTTCCAGACTAATCATCGTGTGTGTTCTGTTGACTCTGATTAGCCAGCTCTCTCCTGTGGAAGTTAGGCTCCAGCTGCCTAGCCGGATTCACCTCCTGAAGTGGGAGTAGGGGGTAGGGCAGTGGGCGGGTCCTTCTCCATAGAGCTGGCATTCTCAGAAGTTTTAGACAGATGCGGGTTGTCATGAGGAATTAAGTAGATAGGAGCATAGTGACCTGGCCATTTTCACAACTCGCATGTGTCAAGAGATTTGCAAGTCAGTGGCTGGCCACAGTTGGACCATGGTTAGAAGTTGTAGCCAGGACATTGTTTTTAATAAAAAATTGGTGACAAAAATCTACCATTTAACATTGTGGCTGGAGATATTTAGTCGCAGCTTCGTCCAATGTCCCTCTGGGCTCTCTAGTTTTGACAGGAGCCAGTCCAGTACTTGATTTATCCTTAGAGTACTTGAGGTGTGCCAAGTCTTGTCTTCTGTGGAATAAATTTAATGGAAAGGGCAAGACCTTATTGGTTTTTGGTGTTGGGTATTAAATTTGATAAAGAGTAAAAACATACCTTAATTTGCTGCAGCATACCGTACAGTATGACTAAAAACTGTATTGGTAGGGAGAATAGAGAGACCAAGGAATAAATTAAGCTTTGTAACAGATTCATGTTAGAAAGATAGGTGGAATTCAGTTTCACATGGGTCATAGGAATTCTTTTATTTTCCGATCTGTAAACTGAATTTTTTGATTGATTTTGTAGGAGCCTAGAATTTTAAATGGTTGATAAATACTCAGTTTATTATCAATAGTGGAAAATGACTAGTACAACACTTGTAATTAAAGCAATTTAATGCTTACTTCCTTAATTTATGCTACTTTCTATTTCCACCCTCAGAAGCATCACAAGCCTCCATGAAATTGATGGAACCTATGTAGTCAGTGTCCTTAGGAAGTCCCTGTATCTGCACTTATCGTTATTGTAACTAGCAACTGCCTTAAATACATTTTGGCTGTTTCTCTGCTGTCTTCTGTGGATGCCTCTTCTTGTCTGTGCTGTTTTGTATCTTGGTGCCCTCTGCCATGAAACCTATCCTTGACTTCTGTTTTCTCTGAGCTTCACCATTTTATCCATTCCAGCCGTGAGTTTGATTTCAGCTAAGCCAGTGTTGCCTCCTTCCATGGGGTCCTCTTCTCCACCTCTTTGATGCCTTGTCTTTCTTTGGAAAAACAAAGTGGCTTCCATTAAGCTTTTTCCTCCCTCTTGGGGCTGCTCAGTGTTACAGAAAGTTTGCAGAAATACCAGGTCCCGATATCAGAGTTGCTAAGGGTTTCTAGTGGAGCATGACATTCTCTTTTCCTATTATTATTTCTGTCACCAGAAGGGGCATTTATGGAATAGCTTCAGAATCTAACCATCAGCTTTGGAAATGTTTTTAATAGAGAAATGTCATGATTTGAAAATGTTTAATCTTAAAATGCCCTTTACCCTTTAGAATGTAATTTTCTATCGTTTTGGTAATCATCTGAATTTTAATGGGACTCTTTATTTAAGTATGTCAAAGTTGAATTACACAGTGGTCAATTTTGTTGGAGTTGACGACCTCTCAAAATGAAATCTTTTCCCCTTCCTCTACCTGCTCTCACCCCTCTTATCCTACCCTTCTCTTTTTCTTTTTCTTTTGTTTGTTACTCTTATTACAGAACAGCTTCATTTAGAGAACACATCAAGGTAGCTTTTTTCAGTTGCATCAGTAGGACTTGTTTAGGGGTTTCAGGTAATCTGATTTATACATTATTCAATCACCACGTACCTTTTCTTCTTCTTCCTTTTTTTTTTGTTGTTACCAGGTATTGAACTTGGGTCCTTGTGCTTGCAAGGCAGGTGGCAGCACCACTGAGCTAAATCCCTGGCCCCCAATTTTTTTTTTTTTTTTTTTTT
>NW_022900930.1:40212493-40221080 GCF_012274545.1 Fukomys damarensis | reverse complement strand
TTTTTTTTTTTTTTTTGGTACCAGGGATCAAACTCAGGTCCTTGCACTTGCAAAGCAGACACCGGAACCGTTGAGCCAAATCCCCAGCCCCTCCTTTTCTTCTTATCACGTGAGCTTTTCATATTTCTGTAGATCTTTAGTGGAACATGATAATAGAAAGCAGGTTAAAATTAAAATGCCCTTCCTTGCTCTGCAGATGGCTTGGGGAAGGGGGAAGTAAGGACGAAGGGGTTGACTGAAAGCTGACTCCTCTCACACATTATTTAATTCATATGCTGTGCCCCTCTGTGACAGTCAAGGTAAAAATAATGCTTAGGCTTTGTACTTTGATAACCAGTTTGGTGAGTTTTCCATTTGTTTTCTCAAATTTTAAAGGAAACGCTGTCCATTAACTGCTAATGAAGTCTACTCTATAGTACTTCTGAATCTTTGATCTCAGGATAGCTTTCTACTCTTAAAATTTTTGCAGACCCCCGGAAGCTTTTCTTTGTATATTTTAATACTGCTATTGAAACTAAACTGATAAAAATTTAAAATATGCATCAAATCATCAAAACCCATTAAATGAGTAACAGTTTCTGTGATCAGTATCTATGCTTTCCTAAAGAGAAAAAAAATTAGTGAAACCAATAACATTTAAATTGCAATACTGGGTTTAATAGAAAACAAGTAGATTTTTTTGTGAGCTTTTGCATTTAATCTGTTATATCAGAAGTCATGCAGCTTCTAGAATATTCTGCATACTAGTGAGAGAATGAGAATGAAAAAAATAAATAACATTTTTAGCATTAACGTAAATATGTTTGACCTCATGGACACCTGGAACAGGGTCTCTGAACTGTACTCTGAACTACTATTACTAAGAATTATTGTGTTGAGTTATTTTTCAGTTATTTTTTATTTTTTACCATGTCCAGTTTCTTTTTCAATAGTTATGTATTATTACAGGAAAGATAAGAAAGATCCCACTACTATTTCAGATATTCCTAAAGGTTGAACTGTTAACCACTTAAATTAGTCCTGTGATCGGGGTTTATGAAAGAACTCATTTAATAACATAGCTCCCTGGTTTGAAAATTGACCAAGGATCCCACCTTGCTGCTCACCTGTCATGTGTATGAAAAATGGACACCCGAGGGCAGCATAACACCATCACACTCATTTGATGGCGAATTCTGTAAAACAAAAGTGAAACAGAAGCTTTTTAACAGAGCTACATAAGTGAAGTAATTACCAAATTGGTCGTATGCTTTTTCATCACTTCTTGTAGCATGTTGGAGGAGATGGATTTGTCATGTGGGAGGGTCTGCCTGCTGTGTTTTTAATATCCCAAGATTTATGACCAGATTTTACTAACGGATGATGAGCGTTTTTAGTTTCTCTGAAAGCATGTTTTCCACAGAGCTTCTAGACCCTATGCTATTGGAAATGAGGAACATTAGGATCATGCTGCCTCATCTTTCACCCTCTACATCAGAGTGGGTGCTGGAATCCACTCTCCTAGCAAATACCTAATTGAGAGAGCTGGCTCCATGGGCAGCTCGCCCAGGTCCGGGTTCCTCAGGCCCCATGGGTTCAGAGCTTTGTGTAAAGGTTCCATTTTCTGGATTGCCAGGGAAGGCTGCTCAAGGCAGAGACTTGTTTTGCTTTTGCAAAATTTCCGACTGGATTGGGTGGTTTCTAGAAAACCCCGGTAAGAATGCAAGTCTCTGTTTCTTTCCCCTCTTGGTTTTACGGTTACCACAAGAGTCGAGAACTGGTTCACTGATGAAGTGTAGGAAATGCTGTAACAAAGGGAAAACCTGAAAAGACAGAGAAAACAAGAGATGGAGAGAGGAGGAGGATGGGGTGGGAGAGAAGCGGAAGTGGATGAAAACGGATTTGAGATGTGTTATAGAAATGCGCCAACTCTCCACAATGAATGGAATCGCTGTGTACTGCAAACATATAATAAAAAAGTAAAAAAATTTAAAAAGTCCAGAACGCAGCAAGATGCTTTGCATGCACCTTTATGTCCTCAATACCACTGCCACTTCTTTTGTTTTCTTTGTTTGAAGGTTTAAAAATCTTTATTTTAAAATTCACATTGATAAAAAAGATATAAAGTACGGCTCCTCTTCCTCCTTCACCAAACCAGATCACCCCTCTCCTAGAACCCCAGAAACCTCTACCTTACATTTGACACTTAATCACCTCTGCAGATTTTTCTTAATTTTTAAAATTTTTGTTACACGCGCACACACACACACACACACAGTTCAAAATGGCTGCATTCATCCAGGGGAGATTTGGCACATGTATATAACACATCTTAACTCTTTTTACTTCCTCTCCTCTTCCCTCACCTTCGAGTTTTATTTTAGGCAGGAGTTGATAAAGTATAGCTCATAGGCAAAATTGAGCTGGAGTCTGTTTTTGAAAATAAAGTTTTGTTTGTTGTTTGTTTTTGGTATCAGGGATTGAACTCAGCACCTTGGGCTTGCGAGGCAGGCGTTGGTGGAACCACTGAGCTAAATCCCCAGCTTTGCAAATAAAGTTTTATTGGAACACAGGCATTTGTACATCTGTACACTAGAGAGCCAGTGTTTAGGAGTTGTGATAGAGACTGGTCTTCAAAGCTTCAAGTATTGTGTAGTTCTCTGTAGAAATTTATAGAATTTGTCTGTTTTAGACTCTTGCCTGTACTCCATGAAGCAGTTTTCAGTTTGGATATTTTCTTTCCTACACATAGATGGATGAGATTGAAGATAATCTCTTTCCTTAAAATCTTAATGGGAATATTCCACAAAGCTATACATATTAAATATTTCAGAAATAAAGAATTTCCCTCTGAAAGGCATTTAATATGTCTTTTAAAGAAAACAATTAAGGAAAACATCTTGTTTATTGTGAGAAAATATCTTTGAAAATGCAAATTTCATCAAAGCAGAGAATAGACTTAAATTTATCTGGGGATATGGTCCTATAGTAACGGGGTGCTTTGACTTTTTGATTAACATGTTTTTCTCATTAAAATGACCTTAATTAACCTTTCTGATATTTTGGGAGCTTTAAATAGAATTCTTACTTTTTGTCGAGTTTCCATTTTGTATGTTACCTTTTTAGGTTTGATTAAAATGCCTCCTGATTTCAAAGCTAATGAGCTAGGAGTCATATTCAGTAGCATCTCAGATTTGACTGGAAATGTTGCCTTAGTTTCAAGGGACCATTTCTGTGTCTCTCAGTGCATCAGGAGGCCTTTTCATAACTCCATGCTTTATTGATCTAATGGAAGGAATTTAGAACTGTGAAGGCACTTCCTTGGCAAAGAACTAGCCAGCATTTGTTTCAGAGCAGGCCCACTTTTATCCAAAATGATGAATAAATCTGGGAAGAAATGAATAGAACATGACAGTGAATGTTGCTTGTCTGTAATACCTTAGATATGCAAAATCAGTGACTAGAATTAGATTTATCCAATGTATAGTATAGTGATTGCTTGAATAATTGCATTTGAGAATGGAAGTATCTGACATAAGAAATGTTCTTTGATGACCAAAACTTCATTTTTCTTTTACTCCCCATTATATATGGCATAAAAGCCTGGGGGGAGGGGAAATGTCTAAATGCATATGCCCATAGAAAACAAAATAGATTAATAAGACACTTTATCTTTGGTTCCGAACCTTACCTAAAGGAATTTCTAGTGAGTCAGAGGAGGAAAACAAATGACAGATATAAACAATTCAGCTAATCAAGTATGCAAGAAATAGTGGATGTCTTTGACCCATTGAAAACCACGTCTTGGTTATCTTTATCCCCTGCCTTGGTAAAATGAATGGGCACACCGTGGTTGCACTGTCGCTTATTGTTCATGTCAAGAGAGGACGATTTCAGGACCCCTGCACAAACCAAAAGCCTGAGTCCCTTGCATAAGATAGTGTAGTATTTGCATATTGTTTGAAAACATCTTCCCCTATACTTTAAATCTTCTCTAGGTTACTTAAAAAATACTTAATCCAATTTTCTTTTCAAATAGTTTTTTTGAAACAGGGTCTCACTATGTAGTTGAGACTGGCCTGGAACTCACTATGTAGTCCAGGCTGGTCTTGAACTCACAGTTATCCTCCTGCCTAAGACTCCTGAGTGCTGGGATTACAGGTGTGGTCCACCACTCCTGTCTTCAAATACTTTCTGTGCAATTTATTTTGAGTCTCTAATGCAGAATATGTAGGTACTGAAGGCCAACTGAATTTGAATTGCCTTTATTAGTTTGAATTTACATATTCATTATCCAAACTAATTTCTATTTTCCTAATTTCTTTCTCACAGATGAGTGTAAAATTGGTATCTTCATTACCAGTGTAGGTGATGATGGGGTCACTGTTGAAATTCTGTAAAATACAATGCAAAATGAACTTTTTTTGTTTTTATTTTTGAGACAGGGTCTCGTGTGTAGTTCAGACTAGCCTTGAACTCACTGTGTAGCTCAAACTGGCCTCCCTCAAACTCATGGTGATCCTCTTGCCTCAGCCTCCTTTGAGCCACCATGCCTGGCTAAAATGAGCAATTAAAATTTATAAGTTTAGAAAGAAATATGATTTATAAGCTAAAATGAATCCATAAGCTTTAAAATAAGAAAGATGACAGTGGTTTTTATTTAAATAATGAAAGTTTTATTTATACCTTATATTAGAAGTTTTTGTAGTATAAATGCTACAAAAGCATTTATGCCTCAGTAATATTTAAATAACTTGTTTATGAATCTCCCAAAGAATTTTGAAAAAAAAATCACTGTCTTTTCTTCTCTTTCAGTTTTAAAGATGCCATTGGAATTTTCTAAATCATAAGTTTAAATAACACAAAAGAAAAATTTTGATGTGAACATTAAATATTGCTGCTAAGATAGCCTTTCATTGGATTCTTAATATTATCATGGAGGAGAAGCATTTTCAGGATGGCAGTGGGGACTTAAGAATTCTCTTACACACACACACACACGCACACACACACACACACACACACACACACACACACACACACACCAAACCGCACAGGAACATGGCAGAAATATTCCAAATCAACATTTTCAAAGCTCTGGAAATTGACCATAGCCTTGCAGTAATCTCATGTGTTTACTTAAGGAGAAAGCAATAAACAACGGAATCTCAGTAAGAGCAGCAAGACTTGTAATGATTTAACTTGTGCTATTACTATTCCCCTCTCTCCAGTTCTGCAATAACTGACTGAAAATCAACAGCCTCACAAATGACAGTAGCTGTGAAAAGCAGAAGCCCGGGATCCACTGGAGCGGGCAGTTTGGAGCTTTCTAAAAGCCCTGTTTCTAGGGAGCTGTCATTATTTGATTGCCTGGCAGGTCACTTGTGGCTCTTGCCTTTCTTTGACCAGATTCTGCCCTCAGGAACACTGGGCTCCTCCCCAAGACCAGTGGCCCTTGTTGAATATCACTGTTGCCTGAGGTGATGATGAGTTTTGGCAAACAACACAACCAAACCAAAACAAAAAAGGGGCTTTTGTGAGCTGGGACACAGTCTGAGCCTCCTGAAAGGCTTTGTGTCCCTCCCTCAAGGACCCATGAGTCTCTAAGCTTCATCTCTAGCTGACTGCAAACTCTGGAAGTGGAGGCTAAGACAGTGGTAAATGGCCTGGAGCGTGTGAAGATGTGCTTCAAAAAGCACCCAGAGCCGCTTGGCAAAGTCTTTATTCTTAGCCCTATGTGGTTTGCGAGTTTCTGCTCAGAGCTCTATAACCAGCTAATGACTGGATAGAGATTTTTTTAAATGCCAGAAATTTGTTTAGGAAAAACCACTAAACAAATTGGTGGCAAATGCCTAGGGGAGGGGAGGAACCTGATTTACAGAACTGCTACACAGTATTCACAATCTCTAGTTTTGAACAATGCCAACAGCAGTCAAAAAAAAAAAGAAAGAAAAAAAAGAAAAGGAGAAGACTTGCAAAGAACAGAAAGTATGGCGCATCCACAGTAAAAGATAGCAAGCAATAAAAGCTGTCCTTGTGGAAGGCCAGATGTTGGTCTTAAAGAGGTTATAGAAATAGAATAAAAACATCACACGATGTGTTCTTTGTAAGAAGTACACTTTAGATTCAAACACAGAAATGTTGAGAGTTAAGGAATGGAGAAAGATGTGTCGTGCCCATCCCTAACTGAACAGTACTGGGACTATACTAGTACCAAAGAGTACTAGCATAGCTGTGCTCATACCAACAAAACAGACTTTGAGACACATTTATTAAATGACAAAGTAGGACTTTTATAATAATAATAGGGTCAGTCCAAGAGGGTGTAATAATTCTAATCAATACAAGCAATGTTCCATTGTTGTAATAAAATGAGAATTATAATCTTGGTTTTTGCCCTGGGACAAAGAAAGCTTTGTAGTTTCATCTTTGTAGATAAGGGACCCTTGAAGAATCTTTTGATCTTTGACCCCAGTTTCTAACACACTGCTCCTAAATCCCTTCAGATTTCCTGGGTGATAGGAACACGTTTTATTCTAAGGAGAAATTCTTTGCTGACTACTGGATAGCTTCTGGATGTGAGCTGATTGCCAAGGGAACCAACCATGCCAGTAGAGATCCGAAGTTCAATCCTCCCGACACACACACACACACACACACACACACACACACACACACCCTCTGGGAAGGGAAGAATGTCTGATGGTTGACTAACTGCCAAGGGCCAGGGATTTTTCAGTCACACATACATAATGAAGCCTGTGTAAAACCCCACAAGAACAATTGGTAGAGACTCCAGGATGGCAGAAACAGCTACATGTCAGAAGGGTAGGCACCTTGACTCTACAGGGACAGAAGCCACTGTATTGGGGACTCTTTCAGATCTCATTATTCCTGCGTTCTCTTTGTAGTATTCTGTACAAGAGGAGGCATTTCCTTGAGTTCTGTGAGTCATCCTGCAAATTAATCAAACCTGAGGAAGGAGTCAAGGGAACCTCTGTTTACATTTGGTCAGCCAGAAGTGTAGGTGACAACCTATTACTTGGCAATTGGCATTTGAAATGGTGGGGGAGAAGGCACTTTTGTGAGACTAAACTGTTAACTTGTTAACCTGTTAACCTTTCTTTGTTCTATCATAGGAAGCAATTCCTCTTTTTGTTAAAGCTTTATCTTGAGATGATAGCAGTTCATCTTGAGATTTCGCTTTTCCTTCTCTTGCTATTCTGCTACATCTGCAGATACCTCCTCCACCGAGGTCTCCAGCCCCTCACAGTCCTCCATGAGGGTTGCAATCAGTGTTTTCCAAATTCCTGTTAATGTTGAGATTTTAATCTCCTCCCATAAATCACAGATGTTCCTAGTAGCATCTAGAGTGGTGAATAGTTTCCAGAGGTTTTCATTTTGTTTTGCCTAGATCCATCAGAGGAATCAGTATTTTCTTTCATTTTATCTCCTTGTGCTAATATATTTAGTCTGCTTTTACATTAAAGTTTATTTTCAAAGTATTTTTATTTTTATTTTTTAGTACCGGCGATCAAACTCAGGACCTTGCACTTACAAGGCAGGCAGCAGCACCACTGAGCTAAATCCCCAGCCCAAAAGTGTGTTTTTGTGTGTTAAGCTTGTATACTTAGAAGTCTCTTTTACTTTTTCAATTCTTATATGTAGTAAAAATTGATATAAAGTTTTTTATTTTTTATAAGATTTCAGGAACTAATGTTTTCTGTTAGAATGGTTTACATGTAATGATTATTACTAATACTGAATTGAAAATCAGACAATGTTATAAGTGTTTAAATTTCTCAGATTATATATCAAAACTATTTTGATGATTAACTGATGATTAAGTTGATTAGGTTAGGTTGTTTTTGATTTTGTTAAAAGCTAAGAATTGGAGAGGAATTTGTTATCAAGTGGTTGTTCACTCATTTTCCCAAATCGCTGGAACATGTTAAAAAGAACTCTTGCCAAGCCATATCGAGGTGATTTGATTATACTTATTACTTTTTATCTTCAGTCACCATGCTGCAGTTGATACACTTGAAAAAGCTTGGGAGAATTGAATTTTTGTCTTTCTCAATATGCTGATACAAAACAATATTTTTCATTAGGTTCCATCAGTGCTTTTAATAAACATTCATCAGAACGTTGGAACTGCAGGTTTAACTTGTGGAGTATCTTTCAAACAATTAATTGGCAAGATCAATTCTCAGTATTAAACCATGTGTCCAGTGTTTGATATAAAATCTGTACCTTCCTTGTGGATTTTTTTTTTTTATTGAGTTTATTGGTACATTTAGGGATACAGTACAGTTACATTCATTGTTGGGATCATGTACCTTTACATGGCAAGTCTTGATTCTCATTTTTTTCCCCTTACCTCTGCCCTCCCTTCACCCCCTCCTCCCCTCCCCATCTACAAACACTTTATTTTCATCTTTTCATTCTCTCACATTTTTTTCTTTTCCCTTTTTGTTCTTCCCCTACGTATCACACCTTCCCTACACCTTTAGCTCCTTTCCTCCCATTTCTAAATGTCAGTAATCTTATTAGAATCTTATGCATTGTTGCAGAATATTCACACCAGGGAAACTATTTGGTATTTACA
>NW_022900930.1:40157363-40212186 GCF_012274545.1 Fukomys damarensis | reverse complement strand
AGTATATCTTATATGTATCCATTTTCCTATGAATGAATCTATTCTCTCGCTCTTTATGGCTGAGTAATATTCCATTCACTATAAATATTTGGATAGTCTGGGTGGGCTGAGTTGTTTCGTTAAGTAGGAGAAAGGCAGCTGTGAGAGGGAAGCTGTGAATCAGTTAATCCTAAGACACACCAGGCGACACCGCCAGGCAGTTCTTCGCTTTTGAAGTCGAGGTTCCCTATACCACTCCCTTGAAACCATCAGTAACGGCACATCCTCTGCCTCCAGGAGCACGCTGTTCTTACTTGTGTAGGAATGAATAAAATAGCCCTGGATTACTTGTAAGAATACTGTGTACAGATATGTCCATTAATATGTGAGTACACTTTCTGTGGACTTGGCCCATGTTTTGCCAGTGCCTACACCACTCTGTGTTCCACATCCCTGGCCTGCATGTGACAGATTTCTCTGAGTGTCCGGATTGGGCCTCAGAGTCCTTCATGACCGCAGCTTCTACTAGTTGATTGGACCTGGCATACGAGATGATTCTCTGTGGTAGCAATTTTATTAGTTTCTCAATCACTGTATTTATATGTCTTTTTTATAGTTTAAAATTTTAACTACATTTGTATATTAATAATGTTCTTAGGTTAGTCTTTATTATCCTTAAATCAGCTGGGAATGATCCTGGGAGATACTTCCCTGTGGACCTCTTGATTGTTTTGTACATTTTATGAGCAGAGGCTTTGGTTACCTTGATTATCTCTTCAAGATTTATTTTTATAGTGAGCGGTTTGGAAAGGTGCAGTGATTTCAGAGAAATGGTCAGGTTTCCTCATTGCCTTGGGAGGCAGAGCTAGTCTTTCTTCAGTCTTGAGTAAGGTGGTAGACATACTTCTTGCCCATTATCAAAGCCTGTGCTTGCAGAAGTTTAGGGTGTTTTTCCTGTGATGCAGGTGACATTTAGCCTTACTCAAGTAGCTGTGAGAATTGGGACTCACTGAACTGGATCAAGATAATGCTGATATTCTGGCTTTTTCTAGTATTAGAAGTATCCTTGTGTCTCCCCGGGAGATTTATACCCTCTGACATCATCCACAGCAGACTTCTCGTTAACTTGAAAGGAAAGTAAATCTCATACTTCTCAGTTGTTGACAGTATTTGGGAAGTACAAATAGCTATCAGAGAGCTCAGCTCAGAAGTGCCATTTTTATCCTTGCTTTTAATTGAAACTGTATTATGTATTTATATAAGTGTGTAGCATGGATTTTTTTCTAAGTTAAAATAAAGTTTTGGTATAATTTTGCTATTTATATATAATGACAGTTTTAAAAGCATAATAAGCCATATGTTTTCTTATACATTAAAATGTATATACACACACATTTGTATTCTATTTTCGACAACCAAATCAAGTATTGCTCTGCTTAACCACATATTTAGGAATTAATCTTAATTCTGTAAATTTCACTATGATGTATTATTCGGCTCTCTTCTAGAATATTGGAAAGAAGATGACCTGCCAAGAGTTCATTGCAAATCTCCAAGGGGTAAATGAGGGTGTCGATTTCTCCAAGGATCTGCTAAAAGTAAGAACTGGATTATAGAGTTGTAAAATATGCTTGCGTATATATTTACTGATTACTTCTTAATTTGAAATAAGCTAAGGACCGCTTAACTATTTTGTGTTTTGCTTTTGGTTTTACTGGATGTTTTTCCTGGGTTTTGTTCCTGATACTTCAGACTGCAGTCATATTCTTCAATTCATAGTTCCTAAAGATGCACATTGTTATCAATAAAACTGAGGCAATAAGTGGATTTGGAATAGTTGGTGAGATGAGTGGTTACTGAAAAAATTTTCTGTGTAAGCAGACAGTTAGAACTTGTGAAAAGTCATGGAGGCATGCTCACTCTGGAAACAAAGCAGTATTGGCAGACGGTAGCAGGAGCAGTTCTGACAGTGTTAGTCTCCAGTCCCAGAGCCACTCAGATTGTTTTTGGAAATAGATTAAATTCTCAGTAATTGTAGAATGCCCGAGTTATTTGCAATTGGTTTTATTATTGGCAACAATCAGCGTGATTTTCATCAGCTTGTTTGCAAGGAGAGAAAATCAACTTTGAAATTCATACATTCTGCAGCATTATAAATGAGATGTGCATTTGATCAAATACAACATAATGATTGGTGATGAATATGAATATTTTACAAATTGTAGGGTGAGATGTGTGTTGAATAGATTTTTACAGATTTTTGATTCTGTCCTTCTCTTTAAAACTTAGTTCATGGCCAGGGATTTATCTCAATAGTGCTGCCACCTGCCTTTCAAGCATAAGGTCCCAAGTTCATCCCTGGTACCAAAAAAACAAAACAAAACAAAAAAACAAACTGACATATTGTCTGGAGATTTAGCTCAGTGCTTCCACCGCCTGCCTTGAAAGCGTAGTGTCTCCTGAGTTCGATCTCCAGTACCAAAAAGCATATCTAAAACTTAGAACACGTCCAGGTTTCTTTTGGGACCAGTCTCTGAATGAACTTGCCAAGCGACACATGCTATAATACGGAAAGGTACTGTTGAAGGGTAACTCTTTTAGAGAGCTGCATGGAACTTTTATTTATCTGTGAAGTGGTGGGGATTAACCCAAGGGACTCATGTGAGAAGCCAATGCTTTGCTGTTCATCTGCTCTCCCAGCCTTAGCTAATTTTTAAACTATAAAGTTCTACTAGATGTGAAAAGGCAAACATACTATAGAAAATGAAAAGAAACAATCAGGTGGTGTTACCAGATTCTATAGCTTATCGACCTTAATTTCAGCTAATTAAAAAGATACGTTGTGGTTAAAACAGGAGGAAAAGCTTCCATTTACTATGTCAAGAAGATATTTTTAGATTGCTTGTAGAGTAAATGCTGCCTTTTTCTGATTCTACAAATTCAAATGGGAATGGGAAATCAAAGGTGCAGGATTATGACTTGATAAATCTGTTGGGTACCCTTGGTCAAAGGTGCCTCAGGTTAACAAGTCTTTTATCAGGCAAGTCATGCTAGGACGGAGTCTCTCAGAGCATTTGCGAGGCTTTTATCAACTCATGACAAAAATGAAAATTGACAGGAACATATTCATAGTGAAGCTGTTAGTTTTTTGTAGTAGGTTTATGGTAGTAGGTGAATTATTGGGTAGATTTAGAGCGTGTTTGATAGAGCTGTCTAAAGCCAAGTGTAATTAATGTACAGTCCAGTGACTGCTATTCACCTTGGTTAAATACCCCTGCTTTCATTTAGCCTGCCAGGAATTTGCATTATGATTTGCTGGAGCTGTGCAATTGGGATTGTATTTAGAAACCTCAGGGGGAATATATGTCTTAATGCTGTTCTTTAGTGTGGGAAGATGACAGTCCAGTGACTCTGACAATGACAGTGGCGTTTGGCATGGAAATTATCTGGTGAAGTATTAACTCCCTTTCAGAGTAAACCTCAGCCAAGATGGGAGTAGAAATGGTTTTTATTGTGAATTTCAGTAAGGAAAGAGTTTTAAAACCATTTTTGCTTTATTTCACTATTTCGTGGGATGTTTCTGTCTCTTCTTCCTTTCCTCCCTTTTCCTTCTTTGCTCCCATTGTTTCTTTTTCTTTCATTTTTTTGCTCTCTCGTTTTCTTTTCTTCTTTTCCTTCTCCTTCCCTTTCCCCTTTCAGTAGCTGTCTGCTGCTGAGATAAATTATTGGGTGAAATATTTGAGTTGTGGGGTAAATGCAATTATACACGTACTATACAGATGCGTATACATGGGTAAACAGAAATGTTTGCTATCATTTTACAGACTTCTCAGTAATCTTATTCTGTGTATCATTTTGAACCTAAACAATTTTTTTTCCTCATTGAATTTATTGGTACACTTTAGGTACACAGTACAGCTACATTCATCATTGGGATCTTGTACCTTTACATGACAGGTCTTGGATCTCATTTTCTCCCCTTAGCCCTGCCCTCCCTTCACCCTCTTCTCCCTTACCTAAACAATTTTTAATGAGGAAATAGGGAGGATTATTTAATTTTGCCTCTTCATAAAAATGTAAAGCAACTCCTACGTTCAATGTAAAAATGCTTAAGCTTCACTGTGTGAACAGAGGCTTTTATTGTTACATAATGGTCTTACTGCCTTTAGGTTTCTTTGGATCAGAAGTTACACTTGATTCATGTCTGTTCAGATTGCTTTGGGCCAGAAGTCATACCTGGATTTATAACTCGTTCTGTGTGGTTGTGTAGTTACAGACGTGTGTTAAAGGTCTGCTGTGTGATCACCCGGTGGTGTGGGACTGGGAGAAAATGCCAGAGCAGCGTATACATCTGCCCTCAGGGATCACAGACTGCTGAGAGGAATCTTCTTCCCTTAAAATGGGCAGCTAGTCCACAGTAAAATGAAAACATAAACCACATTCTGCTTTCTCTAAACAGAAATGGTTAAAAAAAAGTAGGCCATAACATATTTAAGTGTAGAAGAAATGAGAAATTTGTCTCAGGACTTTAATTCAGAGAATCCAGTTAAAAGCTTGCTTCTACTTTGCCTTAGAGTACATTGAAAAGAGGGAAGACAGTTGTGCATTTTTTATAGTTTACAGTAATAATGCACTCTCTGTTGCTTTCTCAGATAACCTCAGCAGAGTTGAGTGCTTTGGTGAATAAGAACTTTTTTCCATAAGCCACTCACAGTCTTTCTCATACCTACTTCTTCTCAAGGGGTGATCAACCCAGACTATAATTCCTTCAACAAAGTATAACAAACCATCTGTCATATGTTGTGGCTTTCCAGGGTCCTCCCATCCTAACAGCTGGGTGTGGTTCACCTTCAAGTATCATTGTGGACAAGGAGGAAAAGGAGAAAAGGGGAGTTGTTCTTTGGGCTCTAATAGATCTAGTAAAATATTCCTGACACTTTAATACATATTAAAGCCTTTAAGGACAAAACTGGAGAGGATGGGAAAAAAATAGCCTCTGAGTTGAAGACTGACATTCTGGAGTAACAGTATAGGGTGATGATGGAGATTCCAACTTCACAGCTCTCCTGACCAGATTCTAATACCAGCTCCTCCCTCTTAATAGCTGAGGGGCTGTGGAAAAATGCGTTTTTTTTTGTTTTGTTTTGTTTTGTTTTGTATTGGGAATCAAACTCAGGACCTTGTGTTTTCAAGGCAGGCACGGTGCCACTGAGCTAAATCCCTGGCCTGGGAAAGTTCATTTTTAAAATGTCAGTTTTTTTATCTGTACAATGGGAGATTTTACTTTTACCACCTACTTCACCTCATTGTTTCTGTTTCTTACTCCATATTAGGGATTGAACCAAAAACCTCACACTTGTCCACTGAGGTACATCAATATCCCTTTTTAAAAGTTTGAGACATGGTCTCATTAATTGGTCAAGCTGGCCTGGAACTTGAAGTGCTCCTGCCTCAGCCTCCAGCAGAGCCGGGACTACAGACATGTGCCTCAACACCTGGCTTGCCTAGTCATTTTAGTCACTGAACGATTTAGTTTTTCATGCTTTAGAATCCTAGCATGTAGTATAGGCAATGTGCTCGCTATTCTTTTTGGTTTTAGTGTTATTTTAATCATCACTTAGCTCAAAGTTTCTGGAGTGACACTTCATTCCTTTTTGCAGGTATTTCGACTGAAGGGGTAATACATCTTTTAAAGCCAAGTGAGATTAATGCCATGAGATAAGAGTTGAGTATACCGTTCTCTTTTAGTCTGCTGCTGTCTAAGGACACATGCTATGCTCTTTGAAAAGAAAGGTGACATTGACCTAAAAATGAATCTTCGCTAACCCCATTTCCTTACTTTCTTATCAGCGGTCTCATTCTCTTCCGTGGTCCATTCCTCATTCATATATGTTCATGTCCATGTAAAGATATATGCATCCATATGTAAATCCCTCTCTATATATTTAATGTTGTTTGGGTTCTTGGTGACTTCTTCATGTTCCAAGGGCAGAGGGTACTGAGAAAGTTAGGTCTTGAAGAGTCTTTGAAGAGGCAGGCTTGTTCTTATACTTCTGAGATCTCGGTATAGTCCTGTGATGGTAGTGGAGATGTGAATGTGTATTATTTGACGTGATTAAAAGTCCCTGGGAAAAATTAGCTCCTGTTATTTGTGGTAACATAGATGAACCTGGAGGACGTTGTATTGAGTGATATAAGCCAGGCAGGCGTAGAAGACAGATTCTTACATGTGGAATCCTGCAGGTTGAAATCGGAGAGTAGAATGCAGGTTACCAATGGCTGGGTTAGGAAGGAGGATGGGCTATTGGCCAAAGAGTACAAAGGTCAGTTAGTAGGAATGAATTTTGGGGATCTGTTGTACAGTATGAGGACAATAGTTAATATGGTATTGCACTCTGGAAAATTTCTAGGTGTACATTTTAAATATACTCACCACAGAAATGTAACTGTATGAGGTGATGGGTGTGATAATGAACTTGATTTAACCATTCCAGGATATATACAATCCAACTATCCGTTGGCTATCATAAATACATGTGAATTTTGTTTATCTAAAATTAACATTTTCTTAAATATTCTTCTCATGTTCATAATACATCATTTTCTGTGCATTCCTATTCCCTAAATTTTATTTCTTTTGAGTTTCTTAGGAACTCCTAACTGTAACAGGAAAGCTGTATTTGTATCTTTAGTTCAATTTACTTTTCATTTCTGACTCTGGTAGTTGATGTCTCCATTTTTTATTGTATCTAGAGTGGAACATAGGGATTTGGTGATGCCCCCCAGCTTTTAAATGTTTAGTGATGAAATGACCACTTTGCAGTACATTTGCACGAATGAAAGGAGCTTACAGTGAAAAACAAGAGGAAAGGACACGTGGAAGAATCGCGTAGGAACACAGAGGGTGAAAGGTCATATATTTGCTGCATGGTATTTTCATCTTGAAGAGTCACTCAGACTGAAGATATTAACAGTGATTGGTGAATTCATAATTGTTTTCTACCCCAATTTTCCTATTCCCACCTACTATTTGATATTTAAATAATGTTCTCTTTAAGATACTTATTCTTGTCACAGTTAAATCTTCAATTTCCCTCCCTTCTTCCTTCTTTCTCCTTCTCCTTCTCCTTCTTCTTCTTCCTTGAAGAGTCACTCAGACTGAAGATATTAACAGTGATTGGTGAATTCATAATTGTTTTCTACCCCAATTTTCCTATTCCCACCTACTATTTGATATTTAAATAATGTTCTCTTTAAGATACTTATTCTTGTCACAGTTAAATCTTCAATTTCCCTCCCTTCTTCCTTCTTTCTCCTTCTCCTTCTCCTTCTTCTTCTTCCTCTCCAAAATTTTGCAGAATGTTTGTAATACACATAATTGAAAAACAAAGCTGAACACAGTTTTCAGTGTCTTTCAGTGTCTTAAAACATGTTTTATCCTAAACGTGCCTAAATAATCCAAATAACTAGTGAAGAGTTCAGTTATAAAAGCTGTGCCACCAGAAATCATTAAGCATCTATGTGACATCTTTTTAAAGTCATTGCAGGGCCAGGGATTTAGCTCAGTCATGCTGCCACCTGCCTTACAAGCACAAGGACCTGAGTTTGATCCCTGGTACCAAAAAAAAAAAAAAAAAAAAAAAAAAATACACTTAAGGTCATTGCAATGATTAAATGGTTGACTTAAGGGCATTCTTTAGAAATTTATTTATCTGTTTATTTTGGTAGAAATTGCTGGTCTTTTTTTATTAATTTGGTAATTCTTTGAAATTCGCTTATATTCTCTTATGGGAAGACCAAAGTTATTTTACTTTCTGATCTGTAATTAATACTGAAGCATGTGTGTATGTTCGTGTTTTATGTATGAACTGGGAGTGACAGTTAAGTAGAAAGAACATGTGTCATAAATCAGTATGCTTGGCCTAAGGGAGATTCAAATACTTCATTCAGTTAGGGATGATAAATAACATGTGAATTAAATTATTACATAACCTATTGGTCAGAATCCCACTTAAAGTTCTTTTTCAGATGCAGTTATTTTCCCCTCCTTTCTTACAGGGCAGAATTTAGGCAAGATTTTAAAAAAGGAACTTTCTAGGAAATTCATTCACATGTCTAGTAGACAGAAACCATTATATGTGTTGTTTTTAATGTAGTTTTTTTATTTAATTTTCTTAAGGAAAACTACTTCACGAACTTGATGGAGAAATTAACCAGAAAGTTATTTAAACAGAACAAGGTCAACCAAGAAAAATGCATTTTTAAATAAAGATTGATGCATCTTGTTGGATAAGGAAGAAGCATAATAGGAAATATAAAATTATGCTATGCAGGTTCATTAACCATTAGGCTTTTTAAATCAGTTATGGCTGTGTGTAAGGGGAAGCGACAACAACAAAATCGATCAGCTGTTAAAGACTTAAACAGTTTCTTATAAGAACAAAATCCCAAAAACGACCTGATTACACCGACATGGAGAACTGCAGTGTTCATGTAGAAAAGAGAGCAAAGCCAGCCCAACTTACTCCGAGCTCCACCAGCCCCTCTGATTTGACACTTTCAGCTAGGGAGATGGACAGTGTGACTCTGACAGTTGTCCTACTTTCCTGTATTTTCTCCCAGAAGGTTGACCTGAAGCAGCACGAGGTCTTCTTTTCTTCTTGCCTCCTCACCCTCCTCCACTTTTGCTCTCTCCTTTCATCTTTGCCTCCGTGATCACCACTGATACAGGCACAACTGGGGAAACTGAATTCAGGTCAGGTTTTATTAGTCTTACAGTTTACCATATTCTACTCTTGTTTTTCAAATGTTAAAATTGGAAAACACGAATACAAGGTGCAAGAACTCTTTATTACCCCTGAATATGATTCTATCATTCTCAACTTTTAGTGAAAATATAATGAAAAGATCCATTTTAACAAATGGGACATTTTCTTTTTATTCAATCAGAGGTTACCTGTCATGTTTTTTGAGCTTACTTCACTAAGCTCAGGTTTAGTACTCTTGACTGTTCTTTGAAAGCCCTGGATACCTGTATAAATAGCTCAGATATAATATATAGCATTATTAAAACCAATGATATAGTAAGAAAAGGACAGGAATGATTTTGGAGAATTAAAAGTGGGAAATGACATGAAACTGTCATTATTGTTCAGGGGATTATTTGATCAAACCATAGAAGTGGAGAAGACAGGGAGGTAGCAGTTATCCACGTGAGGAGAAGGGCTTGCATGCAGGTGGTGACAGTGTTTAGGGAAACGTGTTAAGTATTGAAGTATTTTGAGCTTGTTGATGGAGTCTCTGTTGCTAGGTTGTTTTTCCAGATTTTCCCTTTGTCTTCTCCTCTTGTGCTTGAGATGTAGCTGAACTGCACGGACTAGAGCAGAAACGAAAGATGGGGAGGCTATCTCCCCAGTTGTGCTGTTTGATCCGTTGGGAGGACTGGAATGCTTTGAGACAGCGTGAAATGGGCCATCGCAAGCCCAACGTTTTGTCTGGGCTAATCAACTTCACTTGTCAGTTTCCTGAGTATAACGTGGGGCATCATAAGATGAGCTATGTTACGTGCTAGCATTGTGTCCCTGTAGCATGCACTAGGTGTTGCAACAGGGTTGTGGCGTCTGAGGGCTCCTTCGATGGTGAGGGAACCTCAGGATGATCGTTTCACTTCTCCAGTGCTTTAGTTTCTTCGTTAGCAGAATACGGTATCTCTTCCATGCTTGCAGTTTTCAGGTTTTTAGCTTAGGCTCCTGAAGCCCCCAGTGAACACTGCCCACGTCCTCCGTTTTCCGTGGAGCACAGAATTGCCTGCTCTGCTTGACTTCTGTGCTCAGACTTTTTTATACAGTGTCTTAGGAGCAAAGTATCGCTTGGCAAAAAAGCTGGAGAAACTGTAGGTGATCTTGAAGCATCATTTCAATTTAAATACTGGAGAATATTCTTTACATCATTTTTTTCTTTGTTAATTTAAGTTTCAACTTTCCTATTGCACTTATTAGTTTAGACAGAGACTTGTGTACTCCCTAATGAAACCAGCACATGTTCAGATTTAAACCCAAGAAAATTGCTTTGCTGGAGTTGTAGCAGCATTCTTAAAAAGATTATACACAAAGGACTGTATGAAAGGAGAGGGCTCCAGTCTGAAATAAGCTTAAACTTTTTTTATAAATGAAAAGCTTGAAGTGAATTCTAAAAAATACTTGATCTGAGTTATATTTGGAGTATGTTGTTGAGAATAGGAACTTATGGGTGGTATTTAAGTGTAGCTATAAAAAGAGCATCCACTGTTGCCTGGAGTAGGTGAGCTCTCTAAGAGAAGGTCACTGAAACCTGGTAGCAACAGTATCTATGGAGGAAAGAGCTTGGATGCTTATCCCAGTGTAAGTAGAAAGCCTTTGAAAAGAAAAGCTATGTTAGCAAGCTTTTTAACAGGAGAGATTTAAAGGTTCTGGCTCAAAATATGGAATCTTGCTTCCTTTTTTTTTTTCCAGTAAAGCAAATCAAGCTGAGGTACGTGATAAAAGGCGCATGGTATGTTTTTGCTTTTGCCTTCCCGATGGAGGTCTGCAAGCACGCTATTGCTTTCAGACCTGTGATGATCATGGGCAGGAGAATGATGCTGTCTTTGGCGTGGTTCAGACCTTGAATGAAAAATGGTGACGATAATGAGGGTAATACTTTGAAGTAGCTGAAGATCCGCAAATCATGTTCATGCTTCAAAAAAAAAAAAATCTCCCCAAAGAAATCTGTTAGAACGTTTTGACAGAACAGATGCTGCTTTAAGAGTACAAACAGATTTTTAACTGAAAAGAAAAAAAGAAAAAGTTTGAGTGGGGGTGGTAGTAATCGTTAAGGATACTGTAATGGAATATTAGTGACTCCCAGGCAGATCCTATTTTTAACTGGATCATGAAGTGCTACAGGATTTCATATGCGGATGCACCCATAGGATTTTTAATGTTTGTACGTTTGCAGCATTTGTTAAACATCACGATGTGGACCATTGGGATTGCTGCTCCTATCAAGCATGAACATGTATAATGGATACAAACTTAATTGGTCACATTGTGAATTTAAACCATCTTATTTTTGCTTATTTATACCGGAAGGGGACAGGTAAATTCCTCAGGAGTGAGGCACTCCTTTCAGAAGGACTGCAATCCAGGCTTAAAAAGCTGTCACCACCAGTGATCTGTCCTGTTTGTGGTGTGTATCTATCCTTTAAGTAGCAGAGGAGTAAATTTCAATTTAAAGGCATCTGTGGCTAGTCAGTAAAAATAGCTCACAAAGGAAAACCATTTGTTCTTTGATTGTAGTAATGCTTCACTATGTAAAGGTCACTTGTCCTGAAGAAGACCGAGAAAGATGAAAACGAGCAAAAAACTAAAACTAAAATGAAAATAACTAAACAGCCAGAATAAATGGATGTTACTGAGTATGTGCAATTAACCCCACAGATTGTACTCAGACCCTGATTTAGAGCCTACTTTTAATAGCCACTACAAGTTTTACTTCAAAAGTTTTGGCCTGGTCTCTTCCCCGTTATATCACGAGCAGATGGCTCTGCTCACACAGGTGTGGACCAGAAGACCAACAACTGCTTGAAACTGGGAACAGGGCCAGGCCCTTGCCACTGCTTGGCTCTGAGCCAGTTCTTCCTTAACAGGACGACAGTCACATCCGATTAATTTTTCTAAATGCGAGCATTTAGATTCTTTCTTAAAATTTCAGTGGAAATTATTTTGATTAAAAAAATATTTTTTCTCGGTTTGGCCATGAATTAGGAAGATGAATTTGAAGAGAGTGCTGCTCCTCAGATATGTGTTGGTGTAGGATGAGGTGATTTGAAAATGAGAGATAAAGAAAAATAAAACCTGAAAGGATGGTAGGTCTCCCAGTGGAAGAGCTGGAGCAGGTTTTGTTTTGCGGCGGGGGGAGCAGATCTCACTGATCTCTGCAGTCAGCAATCTTCTCACAGAGCGATGGTGGCACAGCCAAGTAATGGCTGCACTTAGTCATCAGAAATGTTACATTGTGTTTACTTAGCTTGATTAAGGAGACAGGGAGTGTGAAATAGATTTAGAAAAATTGCCAAGAAAAGTATTTTATAAAGACTTTCGGCATTTAAAGAAATTTGCTTCAAGCACAAAGTGCAGATACAGAATAATTCATTTCTTTGCCCTGAAGTCGTTCTTGAAGTCCATCCTCTGTCATTGTTGGATTTTTGTTATTGTAGTCAGACTTCCTCATCTGCGAATTCAGCCAACCACAGATCAAAAACATTTGGGTCAACAACTGCATCTGTATTGAACAAATACAGACTTTCTTGCTGAAATTCCCTGTACAATATAGTATAGCAGTGATTTACGTAGCATTTGCATTGTATTAGGTATTATAAGTCATCTAGAGATTATTTGAAGTATGCAAGAGAATGCTCATAGGTTATCAGCAAGTACCATTGTCTCCAAGGTCGCATCTGCAGGTGTTGGTATGGTGGGAAGTGTGTATCCCAGAACCAGTCTCCTCTGGGTACCAGGAGTAGACTATAAAGTTCTTTTTTTAAAAAAATTAGCTTTTACTCTTCCTCCAGACTCTCCATAGATAGCAGCACAGTTTTATTGCTGAAGTGCTGCTCTCTCAGAAACACCCATAGCTGCCAGACATGGTGGGATACTAGTGTAATCCTAGCATTGTGGGAGGCTGAGGCAGGAGGATTGTGACTTAGAGTTGTGTGACTGAGTGCAGAGGCATGGCTCTTAGTACAGGCTGGGCAACTCAGTGGCTTAGCTAGATGCTCTCTCAAAATAAAATATAAAAGGGGAGAGTGGATGTAGTTCAGTGTGAAGGCTGGATTCAATTTCTACTATTACGAAAAAGAAAGATCAAAATCTATATTTATTTGATATATTTATCAACACCTTACAAGGAGTGTTTTGGGAATGATGCAGGAATATAACTGTCCCCTTTGCAATAGACCCTGGAGAGATACAGCCATACATTCATGTAGTTCTCCCCCTTTACCTCCCAGATTGTCGAGTGAGAATAATTTTTCCCAGAAACTGAACTTACTGTGCATTTAGATTCCACTGCTAGGTGATGAAGACCACAAAGGAAATTAGTTCCGGAGCAAATCATTTAATGATGAGGTTTCTTAATTCTAGTAGCAATTATTCCTAGAGAATGCAAGATAGGCAAGTTTTGTTACGTTTTTCTCCTTTCCCTTTCTTTTACTCCTGGAAACATAAATCAAAAGTAAATTTGAATACCCAGCATGTTACCTGGAAGGGTTACTTAAATTTCAGATTGTTAGTTACATGTTCTAAGTATAGGCTAAAAAGAAATCTTTGAAGAGTTATGGATTTTGATACCATGTTAATTTTCATTGCATGATGGTTATTTCTTACCACTTGTGTGAGATTCCTCCATTCCCCTGTTCTTAAGGACAGAGACAATGTCTTGCTGATCATAATATACCTTGCTTCTAAATATAATTTCTAGTACAGGTTAGATTTTCAACAAATACTTGTTGAGAAAATAATTGCTGTTTTAATAGTAAGAGTAGTAACTAATAATGACACAGTGGCAGTGATTCTGACCATGGATTTTCTTTGGGAGCATTGTGTGACCGATATCATATTATATGCAGAACTGTGTATGTGCCTGATTGTGTGTATAATTTCATCTTTGATTTTCTTGAGAGAGAATCCATGAAAGCAAACTTTGTTCACCCCCAAATTTAAAAGCTATAGAGCAGGACTCACCCTAGAGCGCAGACTTGTACATTAGTTTGGATTAAGACAAACCAGTGCCAACAGCAACAAAAAACTTAGAGGAAAGAATTTTTCTTTCCCCAAAGCACATGGCTCATTCATTGAGGCCCATCTGTGTGCTAAGCTCTGGGGCTGGTTTCAGAGGCAAAACCCTTAACATGACAGACAGCAATTCATACCGTCATGTACTTCAGAATTTGGTAGAGAACATGTAATGGAACGATTGTGCAAATTATTAAATGCTTTATTCAAAATTATGCACTCAATTTATTTGGGGATTGTTTTAGATACGTTCTTATCTCTGAGACACGATACCAGATACCAACAACTCACAGGAGGAGGGGTTTGATTTGGCTCACAGTTTGTAGACATTTCAGTCCATAGTCAGCGGGCTCTGAGGCAGGACATAGCAGAGCAGAATTATTCATGGCACTGTAGCAGGAAGGCCAGAGAGAGAGATGGAGGGAGGAAGAAGGGAGGCAGACCCTTCCAGGCCTTACTCCCAGTTACCCACCTCCTCCGGCCTGGCTTCACTTCCCAACATCATGTTTAGCTATCGTGGGTTTCATCAGTGGACTCATCAACTGATGAGCATCACACCCTCATGATCCTGTCACCTCCCCAAATTCCCACCTGTGAGTGCGTGAGGCTTTGGGGGAATCTGGATATAAACCATCACGCAGAGAAGGCATGCCTAATAAATATGCCATGTCTGGTGAAAATCATGGAATTTAGTAGGATTCATGAGTTCTCACTTTGGTAAAAGTTGTTCTAAATATATTGGGTGAAGCAAAGATGAATAAGACATGAGTGCTTCCCTGAAGGAATTTTTAATTTATTATAGTAGTTTTCAACCTTGGCTATACATTAAAACCATGTGGGTTAAGAGGAGGAAAAGTAGAAGACTGAAACGTAGGTACTCAAATGGAAAACTTAGGAAAAAAAAACAACTTTGGAGAAGGTTCTGACACTTTCTCATACAACTAAACATACCCAGTGATCCAGCAGATCAAGGAAAATAAAGCTTGGTTACAGAAGTAATTGTAGCATCCCCAAATTTGAAATAACATAAATATTCCCCAGGTGGATGCCTAATGGAGGCATGCAGTTTATCCCTCAGTCTGGGACCCTCAACACGAGAAGTGGACCGTTCATACATACAGCACCAATGAAGGAAGCTTTGCACTAGAGTTTTAGACAAAGGTTTTGTTATATGAAGTTCTAGGGTAGAAAAAATTAATGTGTGATGGTGGGGGGAACATCAAAGAAATGATTTCCTCTACCACTGTGACGGTGGGAATTTCCTGGGAGTGGGTGTGCAGCTATGAGGACATTTTAGGGAAAATAGCATTTGGGGAAAGATATAAAAAAGCTTAACGTCTTCTTCTAGCTCACCCTACCTCTCCCCAATTTCAAATATCTGTGACTGGGGCCATGTATGTTTCTGAAAAGGTTTTCAGATGATTATGGTATCCACATTTGAACTATCAAGTTTTAAACTATCAAGATTTAAACTATCAAGTGTGATAAAATGCAAAAAATATATTAAGTTTTCTTCTGTTGTTACAACAGATTGTCACAAATGCAGTGGCTTAAAGCAATATATCATTTTGCAGGTTCAGTGTTTGGGGTGGCTTGGTTGGCTTTTCTGGTCTACCTTTCTCATAAAACAAAGTCAAGGCTAAAGCAGGGCTCCATTTCTTCCTGCAGGCACTGAAGGTGATCTACTCTGAGCCTGCTTTGGTGCCTTGCAGTATTCGGCTCCATGTGCCTGTAGGACAGAGGTCCTTCTCAGCTTTTGAGAGCAGCCGTGTTCCTTTGGTTGTGGCACTCTTCTTCCATCTGCAAAGCCAGCAGTGATAAATCAGGTCTTTTCTCACTCTTCAGATCTGTGACCCCCTTACTCCACCACTGCCTGCCTTCTGCTTCATCTCTCCTGGTTTCCTTTGCTGGTGCACATAGCATATACTTAGTGACTGTCCTGCCGTCCACATGTGCTGTGAAGGGCTGGTACGATCACCTTGGGCCCACCTGGATAATTCAGAGTAACCTCCCCATATTAAGGTCTTCTGATCGGCAGCCTGGAATTCCCTCGCCCAAGTCCTTCCCAGAAGTGACTAGATGAATGCTTGATTAATCAGTAGATGGTAATTTGGTAAGAGCCAGCATGTGTAGCTCTACCTACAGTAGATAATTACACGGGAAATGAGAGGAGTTTCAGGATAAAGAACATTTAGGAAACTGCATTGTGGATGGCCACAGTTAGTTGTCTCTTGAAAGGCAGTTCTGATGGATGCTATGGACCAGAACTGGGGGGCCTCTGAGTGGGAGTAACGGTCTAAATGTTGGTGTGGAGAGGGGAGGGTGTGGCGTGTGATGCACTGAGAACAGCCCTTACCCGGGATCTCACTCCATGGATTCTAAATATCATTCACACTGAGCTCTTCTGGCCATAGTAACAGAAAATCAGACTTTAAAAAATCAAAGCAGAAAAATGGAAGTGTCAAAGTTTATGATCATTTAGTGGGTAGAAGTACTATTTTTAAAAGTACCAGGGCCATTTATCTGTGCCTCTTTTTCCTTTTCCTCTTCTTGCTCCTCTTCTTTCTCCTGCTTCTCCTCTTCCATCTTCTTTTTGTATTGCCTTCTCTAACTGCTGTTGGAACTAAACAGAATTACATGTGGAACTTCTGGAAAGCTAGTAACATTATTTCTAGACTTCCTGAAACCCCAAATCTACTGCTACTAGGGGATGTGGCCTTGCATAAAAATATACCACTCTCATTTTATATTGCCCCACAGGACTTACCTCTCCAAGCGCTGTTAGTGGATTTGTATCTTGCTGTGGGTGGGGGATCAGTACAATCACGACCCATGTGAAAAGATCCTGTCCTCATGGGGCATCTCTGATGTTGGCCTAAAAACTGTAGTCATGTCATGAAACTGATTTTTATAGCAATTCCACATAAAGGAAGAACCCTTTTCATTAGCTCTGCTCTGTGCCACTTAGCCTCCTTTACCCAGTGTATTTGTAAGCTTTTAAAAAGAATTTTATATACCTTTTTGTTTTGAAAGTCATGCACCTAGCCAAGAAAGTCCTAAAATACTCCCTGCCAACCTTTCAAAAATAAAAAGCAAGCTGCCTACAGTTGTTTTTATTCTACCTTCTAAAGGATGTATACATAAGGTCTACAATAATGAAACCCAGCACGGTTGGCTCTTATTTTTTAGAAGCTGAACATGAAGAATAGAATGAAAAAGGGAAGATACAGTGGCAGAAAGCTAAGGGATCTTTTACTGGGGCTCAACCGTTTCATTTTGATGATGCACATTTTGCTTTTAAGCCTTGTATGCATGGTACACATTCATCATGCTGTCAAGGTCTTCTCTCCCATCAGTTCTTTTTTCCTTCGTTCTCTTTCTGTGTTTCACCCAGAGCTGAGGTGTTGATCAGGGTGATCAAAGGCCTGTGAGGGGAAGCCATTGTTCCTCTGTTGCTCTTTTATGAGCTTTGAGAAGAGAAATAGCTCTTTGTAGGAGTTGCCTTCTGCCTTCCGAGTGAACATTAGCTCTAAGTAATTCGTACCGTAGTTACTGTGGCTATTTAGCCCTGCAAGGGAAGCACTCATCTCTTCACCATACGGCAGTCTCCTTGTCACATCCTGCCTCCAGCTCTTCTGTAGTTTTGGTGAAAGCTTTCTGTTTTCCTGTTGAAAAGGAGTATTACTCTGTTGTAAAGAAAGATAAACTTGAGTCATTTGTATCCTAATAGAGGCATCGTGAATCCATTATATTATTAAGTGAAATAAACCTGGCACAAGATTAAAAATCATATGGTTTCTCTTGCATGAAAACTGCAAATTATACGTATATCAAAGAGCAAAATAAAACAGACAATAGGAAATAAGTTTCTGGCAAATAAAAAGGAGAGATGATGGAGGGAGGGGGGTGTAGGGGAGGTAAGAAGAAGTGTGATGCGACATGAAGAGGAGGAGCAGGAGGAGGAAGAAGGGGAGGGGAGGGGCGGGACCTGGAGCTGCTACTGACTCCATCTTTTTCCACTCATTTGTAATTTACCCTGACACAGCATATCTTCTGATAGCTCTGGAAGGTTGTTGTTTTCTCTTCTTATTCCCACGTATCTTGCTTTGAGACTGTATTTCTTTTTCCACTGTTAAATTACTCGTGTTTCTGGTTTCTTTTCTCTAGGAAAAAAATGATTTTTAAAAATGAAAAGAAACTTAATGGGTCCCTTAGGTAATTTCTTCATGTGCCCGTGGACTTTTATTTCCCTTGTTAGTAAAGGTTAAATGAAAAGCTTCTTGTGAGGATCGCTCTCTTGTTACCTTCCAGAAAGTGGTGGCAGCACGTCTGCTGGCACTCACGTACGTCTTTAAAAAGGCAAAACTCCAATTTAAGGCATGTTTTGAAATTTTTATTATTAAGATAAAGAAATTTGGAGGCAGTGTTTGTGTTTGAGAAGCTCTTTCAACCTTAAAAAATCAGTAGTTTCCTAAGCTTCATATTGTTCCTTTGAGCAAAGGTGGCACCTCCATTTAAAAAGTGAAATTTTGCACAAAAACACACACATACAGAGTATGCACACATGTGTGGAAACACAGAGATAAGCATTTGTGGTCAGACAGGAGCGATCCCTTGAGTCCTTCTGTGTCATTGGCTAGATGAAATGACAGCTCTACTGACTAGTCATGATATTACGATATAGGCAAGCCATTAAAATCTACTGGGATATGGGGAGGAGCTCAAAATAAAAATATAAACAGTGATCAATGACCTGAATTGTATTATGAAGAAAGTAATTTATAATTACCTCAAAGGCAATGGGGAAGGAGAAAAACCTACTATAAATAATTTTGATAAATAGTATATTTAACAGGTATTAGTTGGCTGAAGGAAGACAACCCCCCCAAAAAAACCACTATAGAATCACCATACTCTAGTTTGTGATTTTTTTTTCCTCCACAGGGATATGAACCAATAATTTTGAAATTATTACTTTATGTATGCACTAGGATTGAACAATAAACAAATACACTGAAGATAATAAGAGCTGGGGCTCTCTTGAGAGAGGAGACCATCGTGAATGCTGTGGTGCTGAATTGCAGTGGTGTCACCAGTATGAATGCATACTTCTTAAGGTGTAGACATGGAGATGTCTACATGGACGTGTGCGTCACTGTCTGGATCAGTGTAGAGGGCATATAATTACCTTTGTGTCTGCCAAGGGGATCAAGAGGCAGTGACTTCTCATAGCAATGACTGACCTTGGAAGCGAGGAAGCAAGCTCACCAGGGAAAAGAGCCCTGAAGGATGTAGAAGGGGTTGGTTCTTGTCCTGGGGAAAATACAAGATAGGCCCAGAAAGTCTTGCATTGCCAAAGAGTAAGGAAGCGCTCAGTTTGAGAAGGCTGCCAGGAGGACCACCAGCCCACCTGGAGGAGTCCCGGTGTCCTAACCTGGAACAGTTTAAGCCAAAGAATGATGATACTAGATTATGCCTGGAGAATTAAGTGAAAATCTATTATTTTAAATGAATATTTATTTGTTTATTAAACAGTTTTTTATGAGAGAAGTGCGGTATTTGAATTAGCAAGTGTAAGAAGAAAGGGGAATAGAAAACCAGCATCAGGCAAGAGCACCGTGATTATTGTTGTACACAGATCCACTGATAAACGCCAAGATTAGTTGGTGAAAGCTTGAGAAGAAACAGGATATTTGCATAGTCTGAAAGTATCTTTTCCAAAATATAAAGATATGTAGACATCAGGAAGCCTCTAAAACACCAAGGAAAGCAGTATGACTTCTACGCACCCCTCACCAAATGCCTAATTTCCATTGTAAACATACAAAACCCTCAGTTAAACCCAGGTTGAATGGTGTTCTACAGACTCGCTGACTTGTCCTTTTTAGAAATGTTATAATCGTGGAACAAAAAAGAGGCAGTAGCAGGACAACTGATGAGATTTACTACAGGTCTGTCTTGTTATTTAGTTAGTAACATTGTGCCTACGTTAATGTCCTGGCTTTGGTGAGTGTAGTAGTGTCACCTACGATCTTCACGTTAGGGAGAAGTTGGGTGAAAGGTGTACAGGAACAATTGTACAGCTGTTTTTCATTGTGAAGCTGTTTAGAAAGAAAAGATGCTGGACAGTTAAATGTGCAAAATATATGTACAAAGACATTAAGTGCGGCATGGTTTAGAATATCAAAAAGTTGAGAATAATGCTGATGTCCGAGTATGTCGTACTATATTCAGATGTTTAATAGAAATTTTTAAAAACTGCACAGAGTTATGTGCATTGGTGCATAAAGAGGAAGGCTAAGAGGGTGGATGTATCTGCTCAGGGTGCCTGTTTTCTAAACTCACACTTGATACTTAAAACTAATTCTAAGACCATGGAAAAATTCTTGTTCTCTCTCTTCATCAGTATTGTAAATTAGTAAAAATAATATCTGCTTAAGGGCTGGCCTTGAATATTAAATAGAAAAATTCATGTGAAACCTTCAGAGTGATACTTCATGATTGCTATTTTAAAGGAATAAATGCCAGAGACCCTCCAGCATAACATTAAGTACAGAATGATGCCATTTCTGTTAACATTGCTCTGTGTGAATCTTGAAGTCTAGAAACTAATGTGTTAAATAGTGATGGCTTTGGAGTGCAACGTATTAGGGAACTTACACTTTCTAAGTTAATATTTTACATTTATTTTTCATAAGACATGAAGTTAGAGACATAGTCATAGCGATTTTAAGATAAGCCACTATCTATTATTAAATAAATTATGAAGCAAGGAAAACTCTATCCCTATGGATGGAGTCATTGTGTAGTCTTCAGGACCATTGACTTGTTCAACATAGTGGAAATCACAAGAGGCTTCCCTCTGCCCTCTGCCACTTAGGACTAGTGGATGCCTACAATTCTGTGGCATGTTGGCCCTAACTGGAGAATTAACTTAATGTGCTAGTGTATAATCCCAGCTGTGGAAGATTATCATGAGGAAGGGCATGACCAGCTCTTTGTCTTCATGGGAAATAAACCAAAATGCCTGAATGTTAGCATTTGGCCAGAAGTAATTCCAGTTATTTTCATTAGAATGATTAAACTCTGGAGAAGACCATCAGATGGTGATGCAATCTCCAAGCCTATGGTTAAAAATAGGATATAGATATCAATTACTTTTTCCTCACTAGGCGATGATGGCTTGCTTGGGTTACAATGCAAGGCAGAATTCACACTAATACATGTGCCAAAGTCATATATATTTATATACAGGACAAGGAATATATATGGAAATAACAACACATTTTCAAAGAATATGTTTATGTTGTGACTGTGACTTACCCATTTTTTATGATTATAAATGTTTATGATTTTTTCCCCTGTGCTTGTTTTGTTTTGAGGTGTATGTTGTTTTGATATTCTTCAGAGTGCTGGGGCGTTTTGCCTGGCCGCTCTGATTTAAGTGTACACAAATCTGTGTAGCAAATTTAAGGCCTTTCTATCTGTGGTTTTTGTCCATACAGTAATGGTTTCATTTGTAAAAGATACTTTTTACTTGACTTAATAATTTACACATTTATGAAGTAGCATGTGATATTTTGATATATGTATGCATTGTTTAATGTTCCAATCAGGGCCTCATAGGTTTCTAAGAGAACCACAGGGCGAAACAGGGACAAAATGTTCGAAAATGGCAAGGAAGTAGGAAGACCATTGCGAGAAATTAGAATAAAAGATACAAGGTTCTTCTGTTCCCTGACATTTGATTCCCTCTCCTCCCTTCCATTTCCCTCCCCTCCCTCCCCTTCCCGTCCCTATCCTGTCTCCCTCCTACTGCAGCAGTCGCTGTTTCTCTTATCAGTAACAAGATAGCAGAGTATTTTTCTTTTACCATAAAATTAGATGCAATGCACTGGAGCCTGTATTTTTGTGTTGCAATCTCTGGGGAGCTTAAAGTAGGTAGGAGGGGCCATCTCACAGTGCAGCAGACCACTGATAATGGTGGATAATCTGCTCGGATTGAATTTTAGTGAATTTTAGTATACTGGATTTTAAACGCACTGAAGAGCTTCAGTATTTATGTGGAGTTTTCTCAGTTCTCAAACTTTGGCTTCTTAAACTTTATAATTTTCATATGTGATAAAATTGGCCAGTTCTGGCTGCTGTGTAAATTGAGATCAGACAGTAACAAACCCTAAAGAAAGACCGGTGCACTTCGGAGGCAGGCTATCTTACAGCTTTATTCTGGTCCTTACTGGCTTTGTGATATAGTGAAGATGGACGGAGCTTGCTGAAGCTTCTTTCTCCAGCTGTGAAGTGGACGTAGCACCCATTCCTTATAATTCTGCTACAGCACTTCCTTATGACAGTTGTTAAGACGAAATGAGATTTACATAAAAAAGGATCAACGCATCCTTCTAATTTGTACCCATCTGTTTTCCTCAGTTTAATGACACTTCCCTTGTTCTAATGTATGTCCTACTCAGAGATATGTTTTCTAAAATTTAAAAAAGCAGACAATAGAAAACATTCAGTCTCCTTTTATATTTGGATCTGGAAATATTAGGACGCTTTCTTTCTTGCTTTCAATTCCTTCATTCCTTGATGACTTTGTGCCAGGACATCTTTCTGGAAGGGAAGAAGCCTTCTGCTTTGAGGAGGCTCTCAAGTGAGTTGAACTCACAGGAATGCGAGGAAACCCCAAGAGAGCTCCAGGGACAATGGTGGGACCTCAGAGAGCTGGAAGAGGGAATCAGGTTAAATACAGTTTCCTAGAAAAGATGCCCATGTGAATTTAGGATGAATAAGAAGCAAAGGATCATTGGTAGAGGGAATAACGTGGTCATTTAGATGTGCATATCGCTGAGAAAGATGGTTTCTGGGTGGCTCCTGGCCTGTAGCTGCCTGGTTAAGGCCATTTCACTGATATTAGGAATGTAGAGCAGTTTTATTAGAAATGGAGATAATCTTAAAAGGTTATCTGCATAGTATAATAGCCCACATTTTTAAATGAAACTGAAGAGTTTTCAAGGGTGTTCGATTTCAGGAGAAACTGAGACTTCAAGGTCACTCAGACTCTTCCTGCTGTAATAGGAATACAATAATCTTGATTGATAAAAAGGCACATAGAGAATGGATGAAAGGTAGGATGTATCCCCCTTGAGCATTTTGCAAATAAAAAGCAAGTCATTTTTGTCTTGATAGCTAGAGAAGGTTCCTGCACGTTATCAAAATCGACAGGAGAAGTAGAAAAAAGGGTGAGAGAGCTGTGGTCAGATTCTGAGGTGAGAGGGATAGGTTGCCAAAATTTAGCAAGTAGAGCAGCATGGAGATGATCCAGGCTGAGTTAACAGAGCAGGAGCTGTGGGCATGGAGCCAGAGCCAGGGTCTGTTTCCCCAGGCCATCTGGCCGTCAGAGAAGCAAGGGAAGCAGCCCTGAGCGAGGTGGACATGGAGCTGGCTCGGGGGAGCTTCCTGTGGGGCACTGATGTGGTGGCCGCGGGACTTCTCCCACACTGCCCGGCCTCCTCCTCAGCTTTCAGCTGGGAAATCACACCTTGCAGTTTAATTTCCGTGAGCTTCGTTGTGAACAACAAAGTGCCTGTTATCTCTAACTTGATGTTTCATTATTTGTGGCTGCTTGAAGCCCCTTTTGGAAAGAACTTCTTTTTCAAAGATAGCTAGTAGTGTTATCTTCATCAGGCTTCTTAGCATCTTTAAAAATATTTGGCTTAAATGGACAGGAGTGCCAAAAAGCCGAGTAAATTTCCAATGTTCTCACCATAAAAGGTAAAAGTGTGTTAACTAGCTTGGTTTAATTATTTCACATCATGATATTACTTTGTTCACCCTTAAATATATATAATTTTGCATTGTCAATTTACAATGCAATTTAAAAACTGGTTTATATTTTTACCACTAGAAGTAGGATGCAATCATATAACCATGTTTATTAATAGTGAATGACACTGTATGTATCTCATGGGCTTATTATCTATAGACCATTAGCTACACAAAAAATTGAAGTTAAAAAAAAGATTTCAAACTGTATAATCTTTCTTATTTCCAACCCTATAATAAAACAGATGTTTTAGGACACTTTACGGTTCACTATAGAGCTCCAGGATATGCACTGTATTTACATTTGATCTTTTCTGGCTTGCCTAGCCTTTTGTTTCTTTAAATATGCTTGGTATTTCAACAACCAGTCTATAACTGATAATTAAGCATAAGAACACCCATGTTTTTCTTTATATAGCCTACTCTTTTTTCTTCCACAAAGATTTGTTTATTGCCTAATGTCTTTATTTCTTCTGAGGGAATCATATGTCTCTTGTTACTGATTATAGCTGAGAAGAATTTCCAGTCTGAACTAATATTTTAATTGCTTAATCTTCTTTCTTTCTTAAAAATATTTATTCACCATTAAAATTTTATGAATCTGAATTTTTGCTACTTTTCCATATATTCCTTCCAAAAGGATTTGTGAACCACAAACATGTTTATTAATTAAATTACTTGGAAAATCATGCCTTTATTCAAATTAGTTCTAAGCAACATATACCTAAATATCTAAGGTCTATCTTAAAAGAGAACAAACAAAGAAGCAAAATAACAACAAAAATTTTGTTAAGGTATGTATTCCCAGGTGCCATTTTGGGAAAAAAAAAAGTTGATTAGAATATTTTATAGAAGTTTTTTGGGGGTGGAGCAGAGAACAAAGAGTTGAGGGATTTTCTGCTTTTCAGTATTTTTCCAAAGTAATTCAAGAAGACCAAAAATAACATTTGTGGAAAATACCAATGACCAATCTGTTAAAGATACCACCCTTTCAACCTGTACATTGTTTATATCTGTGTGGTGGAGTTGGCATTATAGATTCTAGAATGAGCCTTTATTTTCTTTCTTTTCTTTTCTTTTCTTTTCTTTTCTTTTCTTTTCTTTTCTTTTCTTTTCTTTTCTTTTCTTTCTTATAGATAGGGTCTCACTATGTAGTTGAGACTGATCTGGAACTCACTTTGTAGCCCAGGCTGGTCTCGAACACTTATAGATAGGGTCTCACTATGTAGTTGAGACTGACCTGGAACTCACTTTGTAGCCCAGGCTGGTCTCGAACTCACAGTGGTCCTCCTGCCTCAACCTCCTGAGTGCTGGGATTACAGGTGTGCGCCCCCACACCCTGCATAGTCTTCACTTTCATTCTGGGAAAAAGGACACTTGTTTAGTTAAACCTATGATAGAATTCTTATTCCTTATAATAATGAGTGTTTTCAAAATGTAATGTAATGTAGTATGTATGGTGAGTCTCTCTCTACTATGGGTAATGTGTGGACTTGAGTATGCAATTTATTGCCTTTGTCCCTAGAAAAAGCAATGGTGTAAAAATAGCACAGATGAGCACTTTTTTTTTTGACCATGTGGATGTCATCTAGTCATAGGACGTAAAAGTTGGAATCACCCTTGAGTTGCTCTGGATGAGCCATCTCATAAGCGAGAAAGGGGATTTTAAGAAGAGGTAAATGACTTGTTCAAAGCCGTAGTTATTGTGGACTGGAAAAGACATTATAGTGAGGAATGAAGCTAGTTCTCCTTTTCACTACCAGAGAGTTCCACCTGCCAAGATGCCCCTCCTTGGCAATGACATGCAAAACTAGTTACCCGAAAATTGTGACAATTGGTACTGTTGAGCTGTGGAACTGTAATATTCAGTGCTGGGTTTGTGGGTCTTTCCCTGTGACTCCATTTCAGGCACTTGGCTTTCCTGATTCCCATTCCATTGCCTTCTTTCAGTCTCACACTGACTAAGATTAAGTCATTTAAAGTGAAGTAAGGATAATGTTTCGTTATTGTTGCTTGTAAGTAGTTTCTCTTGGTCACAGATCAAGAAGAGGGAGCCTATACCGTGTGTGTGTGGAACCTGTTTGTTAAAGGTCTTTGCAAAGGGACACGTGTTCAGTCAGGTTCAGGTAGGTCAGTATCAAAGCTGAAAGTATACCCACCCCTTATGCAAGACTTGCTTGGTGTATCTTTACTGATAAAGTTCAGCGATAGTATGGCTGTAGAATTAGGATGTATGTAATAGACCAGAGAAACACTGTGCCCTGGGAATATTTTTTAAATGCATATTTTTCTCTGTGAACTCATACCTGCAAGACTAATCTAATCTATAGACCTCCACATCATAAAGCCATGTAATTTATGAGTAATTTAATGCACTGAAAATAACAGAGAGGCAGAGGACACAGCTGAGCGGTAGAGCAGTTATCTAACATCCACTAAGTCCTAGTGTGATCTGCAGCCATGTAGGGGAGAGAAAATAATAGAAGAGAGTGCCTGAGTTCAAGTTACTGTTCTCCCATTTCTAACTTCCTCTTTTGTGAATAGTGTTTCTCAAATGTGGCTATATATTAGATAGGACCTCATGGGAAAAAGGGAAAGAAAAAGGAAAAAAAGAAAAGTAGTATCTTCCACTCCTCAGAAAGCTCTGATTTTAGTTGATCTAGGTTGTTTTTTGGTTTTTTTTTTTTTAGGCTCCCCTGGTGATCCTAACGGGGTGGGGGGACGAACAGCGACAACAAAAGACTGTGCCATCCTTTTCATGGTCTAGTAGTTTGCCGCGGGGGAGGTTTTTAACATTTCACCTCGTCTAGTCTCAAGCTCAGCATACATACAACTTCACATTTGAAAACAGCATCTTGTTTCTCTTTTAACATCCACGTTGAAGTGACCTTTGGAAAATTTAGTCTTAAGATGTTTTTCCTGAGAGCCAAACTTGCCTTTGGAGAAGTGTCTCATTCCTATTTGGTGATCTTATAGTGCTTGAAGAATATGATTCAGAAGATTTAACTCCTCTTTTTTACACTGCTTATTTTATTTTTTTGATACCAGGGATCAAATTCACTACCTTGGCGCTTGGCAGGCAGGTGCAGCACCAATGAGCCATCACTGGCTCGAGTTAACTCTTCTTCTTTTTTTTTTCTTTTTTATTGAGTTTATTGGTGCATTTTAAGTATGCAGTACACTTACATTCATTACTTGGATCCTGTACCTTCACATGACAGGTCTTGGTTCTCATTTTTTCCCCTTGTCCCTGCCCTCCCTTCACCTCCTCCTCCCCTCCCCATTAACAAACTCTTCATTTCCATTTTTTCATATTTTTTCTTTTCCCTTATTTCCTTGCACCTACCCTTCCCCCTTTCCCTACACCTTTACCCCTTTTCTTCCCACTTCAAGTTTAATTTTTATTTTTGGTACCTGGGATCGAACTCAGGTCCTTGTGCTTGTGAGGCAGTCGCCGGAACCACTGAGCTAAATCCCTGGCCCTCGAGTTAACTCTTCTTATGTGACATTATTTTCATATCCAATATCCAGTTAGTTGGGAATGCCAAATTGTTCCCTGGAGATGAACATATCCCCATGATGATCAAAAGAGGAGCAAAAGGTTTTTGGTGATTGTTCTCCTCTTAAACATTGATTGAGGTAGAGTTCATAGAAGACTCTACTTTAGTAAACATTGTTTATTAGCCCTTACTAGTCTGCAGATGTGTCTACCCATAAACACAGCAGAAGATGAAATTCCCAGCATTTGAATTCTTACCAGCCACATCATTCTAGTATTTATGTTAACACATTTGACTTTTGAAATGGTGTGTATGATTTAAGTATCATTATTATATTTATTTAATAGATAAAAAAGAAGGAATAAATGGAGCAGAGCAAGCAAAGATCTTGGCTCCCATTTCACAGTTAGTGACAGAGCTAGAATGTATGCTGATGACATATTCCAGAGCCTGATGTCCTCAGCCTTTCAGTAGAGGTTTTCTCATCTGTAAATTAGAGAGTTGACTTCTGAATACCTTGCCAACTCCAATCTTGTGATTCTATCTAAATTATTAATTCTATATTTATACCAATACTTTAATGCAGTATATCCAAACAAAATCTTCAGTCACTTAGCCCTATTTCTAAAGTAATTAGGTGAGCATTGTTTTTGTTCATTTGATTCTAAATTATAAATACCCTTGCCTGAATTTACACATGAAGCTAATCGTTTTTATTCTGTAGTAAAAAATAAAAGTATTTAGATTGTATTCATTCATTCATCTGAAAATCAAGAGAAAGTATATTTGTCAGAATTCTGCAGAATTCTAGAATCTAGAATTCCCAGGAACTCTGTGACTCTTGAAGTCTGGTACACGTTGGGCGTTACAGAAGGTGTGTGGATAGTGTAAAGTTTATGTTTGACAAGCTGAAATGTAACAATATGCTGTTTTAGAACCTTCAGGAGTTCTTTTCATAAAAGTTGATATGCTAATTATGAATTAGTTTTATTCATTCTGTATAGTCAATTTTTAATGAATTCTGCTAGGCAATCTTTGTTAAATTTGCCGAATAAATTTTTTAAAACATGATTTTCTTATTCAGAAGAGTGTTTCTTCAGTGACCTCAAAACCGAAATTTTCTGACTATATATTTCACTGAAAAAAATATGTAAATAAAATTTGTTTATATTCAGTGACCCCTGTGTTCTCACAGGTTAAGCTTCCTAAGAAATTTCTATTGATTCTATTCTATATTGTCTCTTAGTCCTTGTATAATTCGTTCCCAAACGCTCTAGCTTTTTTTTTAGGCCTCTATGCCAGAGATTGCTACAAAAGAATCGAACATTTTAGAGAAAAGTGATGCTTGCAGGGCTCCCTTCTGTGTGACGACTTTAACTTCGGGTACCTTTATGGAACTAATAAGATATATAAAGTGTAGAGGTTGTGAGTAAGGCATTTCTGTCCACTGAGAATCTACTTGGGCTCATGTGCAGTCCATTTGCAAGCTCAGGGTATTACCCTGAATAATTTTGTGAGCATTGCAGCATCGCTTTTAACTCCGTCTGTAAGGCTGGGGTGGTCTTGTGGCTATGTGGCAATATCACCCTCCAAATTACTGGGTTCAGGAATGTAAAGAAGAGCACACTCTTTGATGTGACGATCTGGTTTTTCCCTTGGCCAGCCCAGTTCCCTTTAACAACAGAATTTTAAGTTCTCATCTCAGGTGAAGACTGTTGCTTTTGTAGTACAGAAAGCCTTTGTAATGGCGTTGCTGTTCTTTGGAAGCTTTTGATTTTAGTTGTGGAAAGAGTGATTTAACACCTTAAAAGACATCCGAATGAGAAATTTTGATCTTCCTTTTTGTTGATATTCATATTGAGAGTCTTGGATTCATACACTGAACTGAAATCTAGAGGCAACATTGAGAGACGTTATTACCCAGTCACCTCATTTTAGAGGTCGCATTCAGCTCTATGTCTTTGTTTCTTTATATCTCCTCAGGAGGTATTAAACCACAGCGGGGAAAGGACCTGATTTACCGTATTTAGTGTTGGTACCTAGTAACTCAGTTTTGTTTAGTAAATGATTTAAGAACCTAGATTTTAACAGAAACACTAAACCTGCTGGAAGAGAGGTTAGGTAGACCTCTTAAAGACATTGGTATAGGAAAAGATTGAATAAACAAAACCTCAGTCGCATGTGAACCAGCAAAAAGAATTAACAACTGGGATATCATCTTATTAAAAAGTTTCTGTACAGCAAGAGAAACCCCCAATAGAGTGAAGAGACAACCCACAATGTGGGAAAAAATTTTTACCAGCTATTCCTCAGACAAAGGTGTACTATCTAGAATATATAAAGAACTGAAAAAAATCAGACCTCCCAAATTGAAAGACCCAATCTAAAAATGGACATATGAAATGAACAGACATTTCTCAGACAAAGAAGTAGAAACAGCAAATAAACAAAAGAAAAAATGTCCAACATCACTGGTCATTCAAGAGAACCTAGGCTATTCCCCTACTGGGTATCTCTCCCTAAGAGAATTAAAAGAATCATACCACAGTGATATGAGTGAACCATGTTTGTAGTGGCACAGTTTGTAATAGCTAAAACTTGGAAGCAGCCCAGTTGCCTATTAGCTGGAGACTGGATAAGGAAGATCATTATTTTGTTTTTTTTTATAAAATGGAGTACTACTCAGCCATAAAGAATGAGAAACTAGAGGCATTTATTGCTAAATGGATGCACATTGAAGCAATACTCTTAAGTGAAATAAATAGGACACGCATATGTAAATGCCAAGTTGTTTCTCTGGTGTGGGAAACTGAAAGTGTAAATGAGAATCAAAATGTATTATTGACAATGTGAAATAGGAAGAAAAGGCCCAAAGGGGAAGGGGAAGTGGGAGGTGTAGGGGAAAGGAAAGTAATAAATATGAGGAAAGGAAAAAACAGAAACAAAGTCTTTATAAATAGGGAAGGGTGAATGGGTTGATGGGAGGACAGGGGAATGGGGAAAAAATAAGAACCGAAGTATATCATGTAAAGGTACACATTCCCAATGATGAATGTCATCATATGGAATACCTAACATGTACTAATAAACTGAATGAATTAAAAACAAAAAAACCATTGATTTTAGAAAGAGAAAAGATGCCAAAGTTACCTTCCCAGTAAGTACCAGAATATGACTTAGAAATATTACCTTCTGACTATACATTTTCCTATGATTTTAAAAAATAGACTTTTACTTAGAACCTTAATGCTTATAAAAGATCACATACAATTTATATCAGTACTGCTTTTCAAGCACATAAACTATTTTATTGAATCTTTATAATACAACTCTGAAAATACTTTTATCCTTATTTTTATAGATGAAGAAACTTGGGCTATACAGGGTCAGAGTCAAGATCCAAGTCTGGCTTTTCTACTCCAAATTTAGTGATCTTTCTATTTCTTTCTTTTACATGAAGCACAGAGTTATACAGACCTTTAAGTAACTGTAACTGAAATTATTTTTATAGCACTTTGTATGCCAGAGACTTTAATACCTGTAGCTATATTAAATGCTGACTTAGCCTTAGGGCTCTGTATTAAAATGGCAGCACAGAAAGCATAGCCTCTCAGTTTCTCTGCTGTATGGTTTTGGCCTGCTGTGTGGTCTGATTTGAAGGGCTTCTGTGCTCTATTTTATTTTCTCTTTCTCATTTTACCATAATTAAATTTTCATTTCCTCATTTTTTTATTCTAAACGAACTGTGGGCTTCAAAACTTTCCCACTAAATACAGATACTGCAGGGATAAAACAGTACCGAAATTTAGTTGGCGCTTAACATGCATAGCTGGGAGAAAACTATTACCTTTTACTCGTGTCGGTTAAAGAGACAGTAGATGAATGTTGAATATGGACCGATGCAGAAGCCTCCGTGACATGACCCTAATGCAAAGCCTTTTTGTCCAGGCTCAACTAGGCTTCTTTCTTGGGCACTCAGAATAATCTCATTATATCTCCACTTTTCTGTGTAAACCTGTCTGCCGACCATTTTTTTGGTTTTGTTTTTTTTTTTTTGGCAAAGGTCAAGTGTGAGTAACACCACTATTTTCTATTCTCAAAGCATACAGATCTTAAGATGGGGATGGAACTCTGCAGCTCGGCACTTGGGTGCCCGGGAGAGGAGGCTGGCTCTCCACAGGATCTGCTAAGTCACTATCTTCATTTATCACTTTCACTTTTCAACTCTGGCTGTTCCAATGTTTGTGTCTTGTAGAAAGATGTATTTAGAAACATTGAACTTAGAAAATTATGATCCAGAAAAGTAGAGCTCATTTTTTAAAAGAACTTTCCATTCTTTTTCCTCTAAAAATTTCTATATTTTTTACCCGGTAACAAGTCCTTGTAATATACCTTTTTGTGTAAAATGCATGTTTACCAAAAGTAGCATGAGGCTCAGTGATGGAGCTGCAGCCTGGCATGTTTATTCGTTCTCCTAACCAAGTTTGCAGTTATAATCTGCACTCCACCTTCCATTCTGTTCTTTTCTATTCTTTATTGGCTGAAGAGTCAAGAGCAAGAGATGGATACATTATCAAGAAAAGGCATTTGTTGGTCATCCTTTGCTTTCCAGCTTCTCTCGCTTCCTCCATACTATTTTGGTCCAGTAGTGGGGGCTGTGGAAAAGATGGCCCCTGCTGTTCTTTCCCCTACTGTATCACAGGCTGCTCTACCCAAGGGGCGGGATCTGTTTCCATTCCCCTTGAAGTCTGGTCTGACTTGTGTGACAGAAGGTGGCAGAAATAATGTTGTGTTAATTTTTTTTTTAATCCTTGAGAGACCTGGCAGGTTCTGAGTCAGGCTGAGGAAGGAAGTCCAAATTATCCTGCTGGAGAACAGGATAAGAGCACTGAGGTGGTCACACCCTGCCCAGGCCTGGGACTAGGGTGTCGTGGTTCCTGCAGCCCCACGAGAGCCCAATCGCTCAACCCAAAGCCAACTCACTGAGGTCTGCCTCAAGTTGCACATACGCACAGCAAATAAAGTCATTATTTTAAGCCACTGACTTTTGTGGGAGCTTGTGACAGAGTAATCAATTACTGAGGATTTATAGCTTCCTAATCTTTCTTCTTTTCTCACATCTGTTTATTCTTTGTCCAAGTACTTCTAAGGCCCTGCACTGCTTAGGGACCGCCAACTGATCAGTATTTTGTATGTTGTAGTACAAATGTGCTGAACATAGCAGCTGCTTCTCACCTAGTAGTTAGTGGCATTAAAAAAAAAATCTTTACATCTGTCCTCACTTGGAGCAGTTGTATCTGCTGACATGGCACAGAGGCACCGATTTCTTACAGCCAAAAAAATTTCTTCCCTCTTTAAAAAGAAAAATAAAAAGTTGACTTACTTTTTCGAAAGAGTAGTTCCTGCTCCTTGTTAAACTTACCTCTCAGAGTTTTGAACACTTTATGCATTCTACTTATTGATGGACAAAGAATAACGCAAAAGGAACTGAGTTTTTAAAATCAAAACAGCAAAGACAATCCAGGGAGAGCTTGCAATGTAAATCTTATGTTCAAATTATAAGTGTTCACAGGAAAACGTAGAAAGTAGTTATTTAGTTTTATTTTTAAACTTTCTGGAAGGATCTGGAACCATTTTTAAAAGTACAACTTTTAATTTCCTGCCTAGGATGAATGCTTGTTCAGAGGTTCTTGTATGAGCTACTATAAGCAATTTCCATTAAAATCTCAAGGTAGTATTTTTCTCGTTTTGTTGTCAGCTTTTTGCATGTGAACTAAAGATTTATTGTTTCTTATTCTGTTGTCTTTCTGCGTAGCAGTTCCTTTCCTCAGACAGTCCCATACAGTTGATTAAAAAAGACTAAGATCATGTTTGATCTAAAGGCAGTAAATTTTAAGTACCAAATGGATAAAAGGAAGAGTTCAGAGGATCCAAGGTGCTTTCCGTACTTGGCAGAGAGGGTGTTATGAATCTTACCTGAATGGTTCGTTTGCTATTTGTCATGCTTTCAGTCATTACTTATTTACTAACTAACAATGACTCCATGAATTCAGTCATCAACAGTTAGAATAATATTTTGGTACACTGGGTGTGGTGGCGCACGCCTGTAATCCCAGCACTCGGGAGGCTGAGGCAGGAGAATTGCTATGAGTTTGAGACCAGCCTGGGCTACATAGTGAGTTGCAGGTCAGTCTCATCTACATCGTGAGACCCTGTCTCAAAAAAACCCCCCAAAAGAGAGAATATTTTGGTATATGATAAAGTAGACTTTTTGAGTGGTGGGAGGGTGAATTTTTTAGAACGGGGGGGTGCATTTTCTAGAGAGAACAGGAATGGTGTTTATGAGAAAACTCTTGTGGTTTAAATTCAACAAATATTCATTTATGTAAATTTTTATTTTTATCATTACATGTTTACTGTACATAATGATTACATTCATTGTGGGAAGTTGATATATGTACATAACACATCTTAATTCTATGTCCCTTTTCCTTATCTTTTGGTCCCTTTTTCCATTTGCAAGAGGTCTGTCTCTCTGCTCCCCAGAGTCTTTTAGCCTCATTTAAAAATAAATATTATTTTCAACCTTACTTTAGGTGCATGTGACTTTCTTTTTGTTTTTCATCTTACAAATATTACTGCTGGCTATCTATGTATTTGTAAAGTGTTTTCATACATTTCCAGTGCCCCATCTTGTCTTTAAATTATATTTTAAGTTTCAGGAAATGGTGGCTCTACACTCTTACTCTTTTCTTTCTTTCTTTTTTTTTGGTTCTGGGGATCAAACTTAGGTCCTTGTGTTTGCGAGGCGGGCAGGGGAAACTCTGAGCTAAATCCTCAGCCCTATATACTCCTGATCTTTGAGGCAGTGGTTTCCACAGGACATTAGGCAGCATCTGGAGACATAGTTGATTGTTACTACTGGGGCATTAGCTGTTATTTAATGTGTAAAGCCAAAATACTGGTAATAATTAGTAAAAAATTTTGCGGGACACAGGATCTGGCTCACAGAAGGTGATCAGTAAATGTTTTTTCAGTGAATGTATGAGAAGTTAGTAAATGCAGCCAACGGTGTTGTGTATCTTTCTTCAAAGATACCGAGAAGCTTTGTTAATGACCATATTGCTAGTTCAGATATTTGAATAATTGTCTTAATATTCATATGTATAAGGTTTTTGCATTTTCCACACGTAACAGATAATTTTTTAGCTGTAGCTAGATAATTTTTTAGTTGTAGTATGCAGTGAATGCCTGTTTATGCTGGAGAACAGTTGCCATATGTCTACTGGAAAAAGAGACACATTAACAGATGAGAATTGGCGATGGGTTGATGATTATGTCACGGAGCCATCATCCCTAACGCGTCAGGCCTTCATTTTGTTGTGTTGTGGTGATAGGATGAATGAAGATTTTTAGAGCTGTTTCAAAGTAACATTTCATACAAGGAACATCCTTAAAGAACTGCTACTTTGGGAAAAATACATATGCTACTCATAATTAGAAAAAATGCAATACTTTAGTTCATGTATTTTATACTCTTGAAAATCAAAAGCTAATATGCAGTATGAGCCCAATATTGCATAAATGGGTAAGCTTTTATGCTTTATGATTCTGCTTTTCTAGCCTCTCTGAAATTTAGGCTTTGCAATTTTAATGAAAGAGGGAATAAATGGATGAAATTAATTACAGGAGTTTTTACTGAGTGAAAATGTTGTTTAACACATTGTAGCAGCATTACTAAGAAAAATTGAATTATGAACTTCCTCAGTAAAAAGCTTTAGCATAGGAATTTCTTTTTTTCTCATGCAGCAGAATAGAAACAAGGGATATGAAAGATTTTTCCTCAAAATGGTACTTACTGTTTTTCATAGTGATCTTGTTTCATTCCTGGCCCAGAGTGAAGGGAGTTGTTTAGAGAAGAAACATGCTTATAGTTAATAAATGAGATACAGGGTGCATTTACTTTTCTCGGTACACAGTTACTAAAGACTGTTTGGTAAAAATCTATACCTTACTTAGAAATCTGTATTTCTGTATTATTTTTGTTTTGGCAACTGTGAACTTTATGCCGTTTCTTTTTATTGTCAATGTGATGTCATATCCTTAGGAGTACTATATAAATCTAGATTGAACACTCTTCATCTTGAAACCAAACAAGATGAGACAGCCATACATGCTTGTCTAGAACTTGATAATGAATGTCGGCTAATGCTAGGAATGGTTGAGGATATAAGAGTTAGTTAATTTGGTTCAAAAGAAGAAGGGAAATTAGAACTAGTTTGATATATTTCTGTAGACCATTGCTGAAGCTTTTACAGAATGAATGGTCATTGTGAGATTGATAAGTTCCGAGTAGGATCAAGTTCAGAAGCCTTTGCTGATTGACAGAGGAAGTTCAAAGGCTCAAAGGGGAAAATAAAACTTATTGGAGATTTAATGTTCATATAATTCATTAAATCTCTTGCATTTGAAATTGTATATTGTTTTTTTGTGTTAATTTTGAAGTTACTCTTCTTTTTCTTTGGATTAAATAGGGGCAAGAAGAATCAGAGTTGTCAATCAACAGTTATTTTTGAATAGGCATTTTGAATATAGAAAAAGTAGAGGACCGGACCTCTGCTTTTCCCACAGGGAATTTATTCTCAGGACCGAAACTGACATATAAGACTCCAGCCTTTCCTTTGCCCCTTCCCAGCTTCTCTTTCACATTCATTTTCTTGAAAATTGTTTATCTTTAATTAAAATTAAAATTATAAATAATCTATCATGTAAAACTTAAAAATATGTATATGCTGTGGAATGGGTAAGTCAAGCTAATTAACATATGCATTTCTTTGCATACTACATATTTTTAGTTCCTTCTTGATATTGACATTATTTCATGGCTCTTCAAAGTGTGGTTTTGCCAGCCCCTGCAACTTCAGTTTAATCCTGTGCACCTAATGCTCCTGACCCATTGAACTTCTTTCAGTGCCTAAACACTTTTCTACTCTCTTGCTTGCCTCTAGGTCTTCATCCATGCTGATCCTGGTGCCTTGAGCACTCCTCCCTCCTTTTGATCTAGCTAACTCACACCCTTCAAGTTTTCCCTTAGGCATCCCTTTCCATGAGAAGCGTTCCTGTTGTTGAAGTCCAAATAAATGTGTTTCTATCTGTAGCATTTAAATGTACCGCTTAATGTTTATGCTACACTATATGTTAGTTTGGCAAAGGCAAATACCATGTCTGTTGTATTCATTAGTGAATAACCAGTCCCTAACACAGAGCTTGGCACGTGTGAGGCTCTCAACTGTTCACTGAATCCATGGAATGAGCGTGCAAGTGTTAAATTGTGGGGTGCAAAAGCACCATGTACAATTAGAGAAGGGGGCCGGGGATTTAGCTTCAGCAGTTCGGGGGCCTGCCTTGCAAGAGCAAGGACCCGAGTTCAATCCCCAGTACCAAAAACTAAATAAATAAACGAACTAAAAAAATAAAATTAGAGAAGGGAGAAATGAGTGAAGCAGTGAGTAGAGGAGGTCTGGATTTAGCCTGGTGCGGTGACACGTGGCATTTCCCCTCAGCACGACACTGCAACAGTTTAGTGGGATCCTGACTCAAATTAAAAAAGGAATAAAAGGACTGGGGATGTAACTCAGTGTGACGGTTCTGTGTTCAGTCCCAGTCCTGGGTGAACAAAAAAGTAGAGACTTAATCTGAACCTTTAATCTTTAACGATAAATTCATTCGTGGCAGAAGTTTGACATACTCATGCTCCTATTTCCCTTCCTTCTGTTTTTCTATGCATTTTTTTGTTCATTTATCCAGCCAATGAGAGAATGAATTTTTGAAGACCTTGTATGCTTCCAGCATTATTCGAGGTAGTGAATACAACCATAAAAAATTCTTGTAATAGAATTTACTTTCTAATGAAGTAAATGCATAAAATGGTCTAAGAACAAGTATAACCTACTCTATGCAGTATACTGTAGTTGATATATGGACACTGAAAGTACAAAGACCAAGGTAGACAGGATTGCCAAGAGATCTTGGAATGGGGTGGTGGCAGAGAGGTATAGTTAAGAAGTGGAAATATCTTTTGTGGGGATTTGTATGCGTTTGGATTCTTTTCTTTTTTAATTCAATGATGTATTTGCTTAAGAAAATTTTCTAGTGGTGGACCATCTAGATGGAGGAAATGAAGGAGAGAGACTATGAACTTAAGAGCTCAGATGAAAGATTGGAGCCCCAGAAAACCAGGGACATAGTTTTATTTGATTGGAATGAAGATACTTTGCAGAAGTTGAATCTGAGGTTTCATCAGACTTAGGTTCATTTAGTTAATGCTCATGAAGCATGTTGCCTGGATTGCAAAGATGCAGTCGAACAGATGAGGTCTCTGATAGCACAGAGTTTATATTTCAGTAGACACCAGATGAGATGATAGAATTGCAGATGAATGTGTAGAAAACTTCTGTGACCTGGATGAATAGAACTCAAGGGAATGGATAGGGGCTGGGGCCTAGGTCTAGGTAGCAAGTAATCCTCTAGTTTATTTAAATTTTATATCAATGTCCTGATATAATAATGTAATGATTACATTCAGCTTTGTAGCAGTTGCTACCAAAGTAAAGAGATAAGAGAAACCAGGGAATTACAGTGAATCTCCTAAGTAGCTCTGTTCCTCCTCTGAGTGTGGAATTTTAAAAGACATTTCTTTGTCATTTTATTAAAGTTCAGTAACTTAATGTCTCTGACTGCTTATTACTTGGCAATATCTCACTAGCTCATCGATGTCATTGTAGGCTGTTCTCCAAGAAATGCATGAAAGAAATAGAGGCCAGTGATTCATGTGATTTTTAAACAGATTTGGCCCAGAAGTGCCCTACTGGATTTAAGGAAGAGGTGGACAAGCAAGGGGAGAAGGGAAACTATAGTTTCTGCTGTTGTCTTTGTCTTTTGTTTTCCATAATGGCCATGAATTGAGGTAGTGCCTTGGCTCGGAGATAAGCATGGCTTGGCATGGATTCTTCTGTTGCTACCTCAAGCTGTTTTTTCATCCCCAAGAACAGCACTCAGTGGGTGTGGAAGTAGGCGGGACATGAAGCAATGGTTTTACATTGCATTGCCTGGCTACAGCTTGGCATTTCTTTCTTTTTTCTTTTGCTTTGCGTCATTGCTGTTGGTGCCACTAATTCTGCTTCCCTCTTCCACTCTTTTATAAGTTATTTCTTAGGGAATTACTCAGCATTTTATTTTCTTGAGAGTTGTGGCTGTGTTCTTAGGCAGTAACCTCAGAAGTGCTACCCATTCCAGCCAAAAGGGTTAATGCTGGAGGAATTCATTAAAGATGGGCGGGGGAGAAGGAGGGAGGGAAGAAAAGGAAAGAAAGACAAAGTCCTTTTTAGTGGATCTTGTACTTCTGCTTCTCCCTGACTGTCTTTTTCCTTGGGATATACTCTAAATGATTATACACTAAATGCCCACTTTGTCAAAGGAGGGGAAAGTAGAACATAAGGTAAGTGAACGGTAGAAAAGAACGCCAGTGTGATTGTCCCAGTGATTCCAGAAATCAGAAGTTAGCCTGCTTAATGGAAGAATAAAGGATTTCTATCTGCCTAGGACAATGTGTGATTATGGTTTTCATCATTCTTTTCTCCCCAAGCAAGGACATCTGTAATATTAGTTTCTTCTTGGCTCTGATCCTACTTACGTTTCTTTGTCTAATATATTTTAGTCCCTTATCTATTTGTAGCCTCTCTTCTCAAAAGCAACTTCAAAAGAAAACAGTTGTCACTGTTTTCTAAATCCCCTAAAGAAGGAGTTCTTGGAGATGGTGTTCAGTTAAACCTTAAAGGATGGTTAGAATTGGGTTGGGTTGGTGTAGACTTATTACAGCTGCTATAGGTTACAAGGGGAGTATCGTCATCTGGAGCCAAATACAGCACATTTGCCATTCTGAAAGCTTAACGGAAAGTTAGTTTCAGAAAAGTAGGGTACTAGATTTGCTCAATGATATCCAATATGAGAGAATTCACTTGCTTTATCTTTTATTCTCTCATAGTCTTTCTACATGAGTTTTATTTTTTTACGTGGGTTTTTTTTTCTTTATTTCTGAGCTGGTCACTTTGCTAAGTCCACCTGCCCATTCCAGATCTCCCAGGAGGCTTATGTATTTAGGATTGTCCTTTTTCTATTTATTTCCCTTCGTACCCAGGGGCTTATGCTATTCATTACTTGCAGCCTTTGCCTCCTCGTTGTTTATTTATTCATCATCAGCTCATTTTTCTAGAAACATGAATTAAGCAGCATTTACCTGTATGACATTATTACCCACATTAACTCCCACCCCACCAGAGGAAAGAATTATAAAAAATATTTCAAGCTTTTCTATGACTTCTTTCATTTGTTTATCCAATATGTTTTTGCCATATTTTCCTTCTGTAAGCCCCTATAACAGGCTTGGTAACAGGCATATTCCCCACTATTTGATCTGTGCCAAGATTTCTATTCCACATAATTCTTTTTTTTTTCTCACCTGCTTTTATAGAGCTCACATTCTGGGTTATTTTTTCTTTTTAGCGTTTCTGTTCTTTTTATGTCTATTATCATAAACTCTCAGAAGGATAGTTTGCATGTAGCTGTATACATGTACGTTTACAGGTCTCATTGCATTCATATATATTAAATAGCATATCATTGCTGTGGCCACAAGAAGCCTCCATAGCTATTCTGATTTTTTCTTTTTCTTTCTTTCTTTTTTTTAGTACTGGGTTTCAAACTCAGGACCTTGAACTTGTTAGGCAATCGCCAGAACCACTGAGCTAAATCCCAGCCATCATAGCTATTCTGATGTGTGTGCGTGTGTGTGTGTGTGTGTGTGTGTGTGTGTGTGTATATGGATAGATAGAGAGAATTTGCTGATCAAATTAATTTCTGCATTAGAACATGAGATTTCAAATCAATAAATGGTTCCTCAGTGACAGTATGTGGGAGAACCAACTTTTCTCTGGAAAATCAAGTGAGAAGGAAAAAAGTGTGCTGTTAAAATATAATAATTTACTTGTATGTACTTGGCATTCATGTGATCATTTATAAAAGGCCACTGACTTTGCTGTGTTTGTGCTTACCAACTTCATTATTCTGTAAACAATTCAGTGCCCCAGGAACTCTTGAGTTTTTACTGGGTGTGCAGTTCTGAGAGAGATGGCATTGGAGATGCAGAAGGGACAGGTTTTTGTTCCTTTCCTTAAAATAGAAAGGGAACTCTGCCGCTGTCTTTCAGCATGTTGCTTGGTGCTGAGCATTTAACCAATCTTCAGTAGAGAGCGGCCTATGGAACTAACTTAGACTGCACTAAAATAGCTACTGAGTATCTTTTAAATGTTTGCTGTAAAATGAGAAAGTGCACTGAATAATGAAACCCAAAAATGAAAGAAAAAATTATATCCAGATATGCACAAAGGCATTTGATGAATTTGCGTGGCAGCTCGTGCCTTGGTGTAATTTATGGAACATAGCTTTTTGTGAAGATGAATATCAACAACAGTCACATTGATGATTATATCCGATCTTTTCAGAGGAGCTGGAGGACCTGTGTAATTTACAGCCATATATCTTTCCCTTGCTCCCAGGTCCCTACACAGTCAAAGGAAGAAAGACTGTGTGTGGGTCACTCCTGAGAGGCTAGAATTTCATTGTGTGAATTCAGCAGAGTGTGATTTTTTTTCATCAAGCACCTACTTGTCCATTTGTTGTACAATGGCAGATATTTTACAAGCATAAGTTATGGTGCATATTCTCGATCTTACTGTCTAAATGGGGAAACAAAATTAGTGAAAGACACTCTATAATTGGTACTCATTTTGAGGTTCACATAAGAAATGCTTACTACTTATAAGATGAGAGCTTGGTAGCTATGTAGTAGCTACCTGGAGAGCTCTGTGGGGTGATGGAATTTGGATGGGCCTTGCAGAATCACTGGGGTGTAGACAGGGGATGGGATGTCTGCGGTGAAGAGGAAAGGGTTAGAGGACAGCAAGATTTGCGAAGTAGGCAGAGAACATGGTTTTAGTGGTAGATGGCAGTGGAGATGGCAGACTTGCTTCCAAGTGCCCAGGAGTGACAGTTTCTGAGATGCTGTGGCACTGGTCAGGGTAAGTGGAACAGTGTCTTGAGGACTGGATGGAGGATATGGGAGAGAGGCCTGGAGACTCTATTCTCTGTTTTTCTTGACCCATCCACAGTTGTTTCTTCCTCCTTGGCTTTGGGCTTCTGAAAGTGAGTTTGATGTCTATCTCTGAGGATTAAATTTGAATACATTTAAGAGAAAGGAAATGAAGGTAAAGTTAATATGTATCCATTTTTTAAACTAGAAGTATAAATAAGATCCAAATTGTATAACAGATAATGTGGAATAAGAAGAAAAGGGCTAAAGGTGTAGGATAGGAAGGGTAGGGGAAAGGAAATAAGGGACAAGAAAAAGTGTGAGAAAAGGAAAAAATGGAAACAAAGTCTTTGTAAATAGGGAAGGGAGGAGGGGAGGGAGTTAAGGGAGGGCAGGGGTATGGGGAAAAATTGAGAACCAAGACCTGTCATGTAAAGGTACAAGATCCCAATTATGAATGTAACTGTACTGCATACTTTAAACGTACCAGTAAAGTCAATAAGACAAAAAAATAAAGGGAAGTTTATTCCTACTGTGAATGTAATATTACCAGTTTATGGGAAACATTTTACAAGGCTATGTAGGTAAGAAAAATCTCAGGTTATCCACTGGGATTAAGGTTTTTGACTGTGCTGGAAACAGAACATTATAAGAACATGTACATTTTTAGATTCTGATTTAACTCATTTATTGTACTTGTCTGCTCTAAAAAGCAGACCAAGCAAAAGGTAGGGTGAGGGTTGCTTCTTTAAAGAAGGGAACATCCTGCTCCTTGTCGAGTTAGGGAATCTCTTAAGACTTTGTCACATACATTTTAGTCCCACTGACATATTACTCCCACATCCTTGTGGGTAGTAAAGTTAAAATTTTAAAAATGTTCTTTGATCTTCCACCCACTGATCTAGTAGACATTTAAGTTCAATACTTCATATGGAAGAAAGGGAAATATAACTTATGCTGTTAAAAAGCATTCCCAACCAGTCTCTATGTCTGCACTAGTTTAGAAATTATAACAATAAATTGGCTTCCGTTTTAAAGTATGTTGTTAGTCATCACACTTTAAATTACATGGTGTTACTATTTGTAACCTACTTCAAATGGTTGTCCCTTCATTGCGAAAAATATGTGTACAGCCATTGGTTGATGTCTAGACTTTTTAAAAAGCCATCTTCTAATTGCAACATATTTTGAACATCAGCAGATTAAATACATACCAAGTGTTTGTCAGTGGGCTGGATTTTATTGTGATCAGTCTTTGTCTAGGGCATCACTTAGTATAAATAGTTATCCTACTAAATTAAATTCCTCCTTCTTGCTCTGGATAAAGATAAGGGCACATTTTCCAGAATGATCATCTATTTATATAGAGTTATTTCTCGAGCAGGAATTAAAAGACCCTGGCCTTGAGTATGCCACTTAACCTTTTACAACTTCTTTACGTTTAAAATGAGCCATCCTGTTATTATCTTGCTAAATGTCAAGTTTCTTTGGCGATGTTTGCTACACAACACTGAGGAGAAACCATGACCCGTAGTTTCAAGTGGCTTGAGTATTTGGTCCTAGTAACCTAAGGCACAGACAATTTCCCCAGGTAGATGTTTGTAAGCATATCTCAAAATGAATCTTGGGGTTTAGCTCAGAGGTTCTGCTTCCTGTCTTGCAATCTTAAGGTCCCAAGATTGATCCCCAGTACAAAAACAAACAAAACAAAACAAAAACAAAAAAAACTTAAACATTATCCATGCCTTTCCTATGCCTCTTGGAGTCTCATTACAGCTTAGTTAGATTTTGTTGAGGAATAATTGAGCTTGAAGAGAAACTGTTATTTGATAAGACTATCAGAAATTGCATATACCTTGTTTTCCCAGCTAGGAGTGAGAGCTTTGAGGGGGTGTCTTGGGAACAGATGGCAGTTACATGACTCACGGGGGCTCTTGGGTGAGAGGGCTTTTGTTCCTTGTGGGATGTGGACAATGCACTCTGCTGCGAAGAAACCCAGTAGAATGTGAGTTCAACTCCTGTTCAAAATGCTGATGAAGCACTCTTCTCAGTATGAATATTTCTGTCTTCATGCTTTTTTTTTGCAAAAAACATCAGATTATTTTAGTTTCCCCAAATTATAGTGATATAGAATTGGAAAAATTGAAAACCTTTAGAATAGCACCACAAATAACGTCACTATTTTGGACAGTGACCTTTTAAGTATGTTTTATTTTCTTGGTGACTGGGTGCTGTAATTATGTGTGTGTTTAAAATGCATCGGGTAAGTGCATCCTCACCCCTGTGACTGGGTATTGTGTGCCATCTGCAGAGCCCTGTGGGGGTGTTCAGGCAGGGAGGAGGCTTTTGTGCCGAAGACTGGCTTTTGCTTTTAATTTTACTGGCAAAGTCAGTATATACATCTTTGAGAATCTTTCATTTTCATTTCACTTTTTCTTTTTGTATATATATTTTATATTTGTGTCCCACTCAAGGTGCAATTCTTGCCAATTATTAATTGCTGTAAACGTATAATTGCAGGTTGTTTGAGGATATGGAAAGAGTTTGAAGGTTTTTTTTTAAATTTCTTATGTTTCTTGTTCATTACTTGATAAAATACTATTTTCCATTTATTTATTAAAGCCCATTGTCATCGCAGAGAGACGTCTTCACAGGCACACTAAATGCATTTGTGCCCAATGTATATTTCAGTAAATATCTTGTAGTTCATGTTGTTAGGAACGCTCAGAATGTGCAAATGTACTTTGATGCCCACTTCAACAAAATAGGCTTGTGGCTTTGTGTTTATTTTAAATTTTCCGATCTATCCTCCTTCTTGCAGTATCATACAGATTTTCTCTGTTCATGTGAGTCCCGTGTATATTGAGTTGTGGTCTCAGTGCGGTGGATCAGAATGGGACAGTCACAGTTGCACTGATGCATCTGTTTTGCAGTGTTAGACACTCAGGGCAAGAAAACAAATCTATTTGCTTTTCTATGTTTGAATGAGATATGTTTATCACTGGCAGAGGAGGCATGATTTGTATTTAATTTTTGTTCAGTACATAATTCACAGCATACGAAATACTTTTTTACCTATTATCTCAAAAATCTTTGAAAAGGCAAAATGTGAAACACTGAATTGTTCTACACATATGTATACTACATTGCTAAAGAGTGATTTGGCTAACATGAAACTAACCCTAAAATACTAAATGTGGGTAATTTTAGGATTGAAAATGACCTAGGACAAACAAAGCAGACATTTTCAAAGTTGAAGGTGTCCAGAGATAGATGAGATTGCCTTGGTTAATAAGTTCCTTGACCTACAAGTACAGATGAGGCAATTAGTGAGGATATTAAACCAAGAGTCAGCTAAAAATTTTGGACTACATGACTTTAACGTCTTATCAAAGTGAGGGTCTATTGTATATATTTTAAGTTTTATACCAATGTGAATGTTGTTTTCAGAGAAAACATATAGCAGCACATAATAAAGAATATGCATTTGAGCATCTTGTTGCTTCTGCAAATGTTGGATGTAGGGCTTGAGAAAATTTCTTTTTCTCTGGAGTCCTAGAATACGTGAAGTAGAGTTTGGCTTTTGTAGTTTGTTCAAGCCAGAAACTCAGTTTTCAATTTTTTTAAAGTTTCATAAACTAATCAAAGCCACACCATGGAATGTACTCTGCAATTGAGAAGGATAAATCTGAGTCGTTCGTAGGGAAAAGGATGCACACTGAGGCCACAGTGTTAAGAGAAATAAACCAGAACCAATCTTAAATATCACATGGTTTCTTTGATACGAGATACTCAGAGTGGAAATAAATTAAAGAGCAAAATAAAACACATTAGGAAGCAAGGAGATAGATCTTTTGTAAATGGGAAGGGAACCAAAAGATGGAGGGGAGGGCAAGGGAGGACAGGGAGGCGAGGGAAAGAGAATTAAAAAGAATAAGATGTGTCATTTGCATGCACCAGCTCCCACAATGAATGTAATCATTATGTACTGCAAACATGCGCTAATAAAAATAAAAATTAAAAGCAACACAATCTGGTTAGGAGGAACTTTATATAGGTTGCGCATCAAACATTCTACTTTGACAGCAGAATGCCCTCATGTCCTTCTCCAAGTACCTTCTAGAAACTTCTTTATCAGTCAGCACAGAGGAGAGTGCTTCTGAAGAGGTGGCTGGACCATCGGAAATCTCAGCCACCTCATTTTCTTGTCTTAGCTCTTTCCTTTTAGTTTCAATCTCCTGATGTAGGAAGACTGTTATCACTTGCATTCTTTAATCCTTTATTCTTACAAGATCTCAACATCAGCTGCTTGACAGTTTCTCAGGTACTTGTAGCAATCAGGTGTGGAGTCTGAAGCTCTGTGATGTCTGTGTTTGCACATTGTCTAGGTCTTTCTGCTAAACTCTGCTCTCCTTACTTTCTTTCTTTTTTAAGACCTGATTTTACCATTTTAGTTTCTTTTTGCACCAAACCCCTTAACTTTCAAACTCATTTTATTCCTGCATTAGAAAATTCCCCTAACTTCCTACATTCTTCTCTCATCACTTCCTGTTTTTCTCATACCATATGCCATCTCCTAAAAGTTCTTAGGGCTTTTACTTCAGATTGTATGACATTTCAGGTCCTAAAGCTTATGCTGCAGAAGGTAGCTAATGCATAATGCACGTGATAATCATATTTGCTTCCTGTTAATGTTTTTCTGATTATGAAACGTATTAAGCATTTAGAAAATCTTCAAAATATTTAAAGTGTTTCATGGGCTGGGGATTTAGCTCTGTGGTGCCGATCTGTGGTACTGCTGCCTGCCTCGTAAGCACAAGGACCCGAGTTCAATCCCCGGCACCAAAAAAAAAAAAAAAAAAAAAAAGCGCTTCACTATTCCTATAGTTCAGAGGTAATTTTTTGCATATTTCTAGTCCCTTTTTAAGTGTAAAGCTGAATTATCTTCTTTGTCCTGCCCTTTCCCGTTTTAAGAAAACACACACACACACACACACACACACACCCTCACCCGCACACACCCTTCACATACCTCACACACATATACAAAATTAAATTAGAAATCTCTTACAGTTCTTAATGGGGAACAAACTTAATCTGGACATGTAATGTAGCATGGTTAAAATAGGTAAACACTTCTCTGTGATTTTATATGTGTGAATGTGGATAAAAGAAAGAATGGGTAAAATAAAAGAATGTGAAGGCAAAAGACTATTCTGTAGCTTGTGACTTCCTAAGGGTGCTGCCGTAGGAAATGGAGAAGTGGGGCTTTGTTAGCTGTAGCAGCCAGGGTAAGAGGTACCATCCTAGCTCACTGTGGAAGGACCCTCAGAGGCTCGCTGGAGGGAGCTGATTTGAGCAAATCTGCTTTGTAGGAAATGTACATGAAGGAAGTGTGTTCAACCCTTAAAAGTGGGAAGGGAGACACCAGCCTGGGAATCCCAGAGGTGGACCTTATTGGGTACCATCTGGGAAAATTGCTACCATGAATCCTTTGGAGCCATCTTTGCCAGTTAGTCTATCCCCATGGGATATTTTATTTGCATTTTTTAAACCTTGCTTGGTCTCACTTCAGCTAATTTAATGCATATAAAGAAGCTAAAGTAGCTGAAAGTTTGTGTGAAAAGAGAATGTTTTAGCTCAGATTTAGCTTATGTGGTGAAAAATCATAAGGCAGGCAGGCTGTATGGGCAGAAAACAAAGGAAATAATATTTTAAAAAACATTTCAGGCTCAATAAAAGTGGCAGAAATTGATTCAGGTGCTTTCAATGTAACCCTTCATAAAGGCCAGGATTGTGGTTGCTTTGGAGAAGGTAAAAGAAATTAAATTTAATATACAAATACATAAAATACAGAATACAGCAAATATGTTTAAAATTGATTCTTATTCTCAATTCCCTTTGAAAATACAAGCAAAATATGTTTAAATCCAAAAGCTGGAACCATTCATATATAAAGACAGGCAGATTAGGGGGGGCATTCATTCCTTAATTAAAAGGGTGACTTCCAGCCAGTCATAGGTGCTCGTTGTAGAAACATAGCAGTTTGCAAACTAGGTGTGAGCTTAGGGCCACTTCCCGCTCCCATTCTGGAACACTTTTAAAATTGACATTTTTTTTTTCTTTTTTTTTGGTACCTGGGATCGAAGTCAGGTCCTTGCTTTTGCGAGGCAGGCAGTGGAACCACTGAGCTAAATCCCGGCTGACATTTTCTTTTAAAATGTCTCCATACCTTGCAAAAGTAGGTCCCTTGCGAATGGAGGAATGGAGTTAGCAGGAAATGCTTACTATCTGAAAAATAATTTAAATAAGCAATTTGGTGACTTAAAAAAAAATTTCACCTAGTTTCAGCTTTTAATCGCTTTGATCTTTTAATTGTATATTGGAGAAGGAAACAAAATACTTTCCTTGATGCTGAGAAGATCCCTTTGACACAACTCGATTTCAGTGCCTATTTTTCTCCTAATTAGCAACATTTTTTCACTGTGTATAAAGCCTCAAGTTTTGTAAATTGAAAGGGGACCAGAAGTTGAAGGGAGGGAACATAAAAAGAATTAATATATATCCTGTAATGTACCAGCCCCTCAGGAGGAATAGAATCACTATATACCACAAACATCATGTACTAATACAAATTAAAATTAAAAATAAAAAAGTTTTCTAAGTCTAGGAGTCTGATTTTTTTTTTTTTACTTCACTGCCAAGAGGAAGCGTAACTTTTATTCCCAGTTCCTTAACAATGCCTGGCCTGCTGCAGACAACAAGTGATCATGAATAAGCTCATATGACTATGACCTTTCAAGGTAAACAGCCAAGTCAATGGGAGCTGAAGAGCAACTGGCAGAAATGTAGCAAGCTGGCAGGCATGGCTGAGTGGAGAGGAGAGGGCCAGGGGCCGGGGGCACCCCACAGAGCAGCAGTCAGTGTGGGACCCACCAGCTCTGCATTTCCCACCTACAAAGAGCTTCTTCTTGCTGTCACCCTCCAGGAGGCTGATGAATAGCTGCACCACCCTCAGGGCAGCTTCCCAGAACAGCACCACTATCAGTACCTGTGCAGGGGCAATGGCAGCCTTGATGGGGGCAGGAGGAGAAACAGCAAGCCCAGGGGAATCTGCTGAGGATGTGGGGCTCAGGATCCCCGCAGACAGCATGTCCCTGGCTCACTTTGATCTGTCTCCTGAACACCCCTCCTAGAAGCCTGAAGCCATACTGGCCTTCTGGTTGATGAGTGAATACAGCACATTGCTACTCAGCATTGCAGTTGTTTCCGTGTCTTCCTTTCATTGGATCCACCTAATTAATCGGGGGCCTGCTCAAATGCTCTATTTCATAGAGTATCTTTTCCCCTGCACAGGCTGGAAATAGATACCTTATCTCCTTACTTCCGTGCTGCTATGGTTTTGGTTTACCTGTGAGATGTGTAAAGTGAATGTGAGCTATAAGGACGCAAGCACAGTACAGCATTGACCTTTTCTTCAGCTGTTCCCATAATTTGTAATATTTAATAACAAGTAGATCGTGTTCTCCAGCCAGCTAAGTATTCTTATCTCTGCACTCGCACCCCAATTGATACTTGTGCCATATTACTTTCTCTGAGCACTTACCAACACTTCCATTCTGCTCTGTCTTGTTACCTTGCTTTATGATCTTAATAACATTCGAAGCAACTTGGAATGGTTAATGTATTTGCTTACTCATTGGCCATCTTCCTGATTAAAATATTTGTTCTACGAGAGTAGATGCTTTGCATTTTTAACATCTGCCTGGCACATAGTAAAGGCTGATAGGTACTTGTTGAATGAACTTATGTGCCCAGTCCAGGTTTCTTGTAGCTGTTTGGAGAATTAGGATAGGAAAAAGCTCTTTAACTGCCTGGGGTTTAGTAAAGGAGCAAGACAATTAGTAAGTAGTGTTTGCCGTGGATGTGCAGTGCTGTCTTGCCAGAGACTGTTAAGAATCCAGGTAGCACATTTTACCTGTATTTGGGGAGCACTTTCAAGAGGTCTGTCTTAAAAATATATATACTATATTTAGTACATAAGCCTAATTCTAAAGCTTTCTGGTATCTGGAAATAAAATGCATTGAAAATTTCTGTCAGTTTAGAAGGCAGGTAAGTTTGAGTTAGAAGGCACTTTCTTGAACAGTCGGCAATTCAAAGAATAGCAAACTATTGTCTTCCTTTAGAGAGTTAGAATTTATAAACGGACAATAAGCAAGTATTACATGCATGAATATATTAGAAAAGTGATTGTTAAATCTACTTAATCTCAACAATGCTGTTCAGAACATACATTGTGACCCATTATTGGATCATTAAATTAATCTAATATTTTTGACCAGCAGTTCTTTCATTAAATTGAATTGAAAGTAGAGTGCACTTTACATAGGAAAGATGAGTATTACTCCTTAAACGTTTTGTCTCATGTATATATGGATGATGATGAAAATGCTCTTACTGAAGTATGGGGTGAAATTATATTGAAAAGCATGGAGAGACAGTTATGTAGCCTATATGTCACCTAGAGGAGTTCTAAGATTGAAAATTAGGAATGTGCCTATGGAGAGATTTACCTTATTATTATGGCTGAAACCCTAGGTTTAGTGCTCATATGTTCTGCATTCACAGAGGAGGGATTTGGGGAGATAGCAGTAGATCTACCCTGTGAGCTCATGCTAGGTCTTCTACCACAGCCCTTACTTAGGCCTTTCACTGAAGCTCTGAGAAATTGTTATCATTAGCACTAATCACAATGTAAAAAAGTTTTACTTTCATGTTTTAATCTTTATTTTCTCCTTGCCATATTTATAAAGGAAGAAAAAACAGTAAATTTGAGGATGAAAGTGAGGATGAAACTAAACTATACACGATTATTGTCTCTTTCCCCCTTTCACACCAGTTTCAGTACAAGGCAGGCAAGTGCCAGGATTGTAAATGAATTTTCTTTACATAATGGGTTACTATTTCTGTAGAAGTGTGATCATTTGTTACCTGGGACAAGACCAGAGAAAATAAGTGTCAATGGCAGTGCCCAATCTCTTCTCTGTTGTTCCTAGCGGTTCAACTCTGGATCAAAATTTTTATGCCCTAAATGACCAGATACTGTGGTCACTGTGACCTGCCTGCCATAGAATACATATTAATATCTATTTGTCATCTTTGAAGCATGTCTCTTTGTGGCTGCTACTTCCAATCTCAGACTTTCCAATCTTGTACTGTACTCCTTTGGAGACAAGTATTAACAATTTTTGTCTATCTTGTTGCAGTTCTGGTGAGTCTTATATTATTATTATAAATGAGCTGAAATGATCAGGAGGCCATAAACATGGACTCTGAATCCCAACTGTACCACTTCTGACCTCAGGGATGGTATTAATCATCTGAGCTTTGCTGTCTCATCTGGAACATGGCAGTGATGTGATGATAATACCCATCTCTTAGTCTTATACTTTTTGCCTTTATGAGATAATTCATAAAATGTGCTCAGAACTCTGCCTGGCAGTAGTGTGTTTGCTGTGGGACTGCCAACCATAAATCCCACATCTCCAGTCTGCCAAGATAAGCAGGATAAACCCTGCCCTGAAACTGCCAGATTAATTTGATCAGAAATGAATCCCACAAACATTTTCTGAGGATATGCAACTCACCTTGCGCTTTGGGTATATAGGAGATGATTTCAAGGCGTTTACAGTCATGTTGAAGGAAAAAAGCTCATGCTTAGCATTTGAACAGAGCAGCACAAAAGTATAATGTTGTTGCAGCGAGTTGAAAGATAGCTTTCTGCAAAAAGGAAGGTGAGCTTCAAGGTGCTGTTTGAAGTATGAGTATGACTTGGATAGGCAGAGAGATATCTGGGGAAAAACCAGCAAGGTGAGGCAATAAGTATAGGAGATGTAAATGTGTATGGAACAGCATGTGAAAGGGGTGAAGGCTCTTTGGAGTATGGGGTTGGGAATGGGGTGTAGTTGAGATTATATTGAATCTAAAGAAATTACGGAAAATTCTAATTCTTGAATAAGAATTTAAGACTCCGTTATCAATAATCTCTGTAGATTTCTTCCTGACTTTCAAAAAAGAAATCTAAATCCCAGTGTATTAACTTACCTAAGATGACCTAACCAGCATATTCTTTCCTGACAAGTAAAAGTACTAAAAACCACATAATACTGAGAAGGTTGCTCCAATGTTACAGCATTAGGACAAAGAAATAAAGGAATTGACTAATGACACTGAGCTAAGATAGCATCACATAGCCATTTCCAATGGGGGAGAGTTTGCCAGTGGACCACAAACCTTGGAGTTCCTTAGTTACAGCTTCTGTATCTGCCTTGGTGTTAGGAGATTGCCAGTTGGACTAAAACCGTGTCAAAGGCCACTAGCTAAGGCTGTTTCTGCCCTTGACTGTGTGTGAATAGGTGCTGCGGGTGCTCTTTTGTATAACTCATTTGCTGACTAAGAGACAACTGATAATGAGTATTTCTTTAGATATTATAATGTGTTAAGTCTAATTTGAGTCAGCTGCTCTTATTTTATTGACCTGCCCTTTTTTTCTTTTGAACTGCAATGTGTTTATAGTATAGAATTGTATACTATAACAGAAAAATTGGGAAATATAGATAGGCAAAACAGGAGAAAAATAGTGTCCAATACTAATGTCATAGATACTTTTCTTGTTGGTGAGACAAAATACCTGATGCCCAAAGTTAAAAGAGGCAAGGTTTATTTGGCTCACAGTTTGTAGATGTTGCAGTCCATAGTCAACAGGCTCCAAGGCAGGGTGACATGGCAGTCGGGCATCGCAGAGGAGAAACTGTTCATGGTGGGCAGGAGGTAACAAAACAAGTAAGGGACTTCAGCAGCTTCTTTCTGCCCCTTTTATACTCTACCTAGGCTATGGGGATTAGGGTGGTGCTAAAATCAATCAGTGGACTGATTTAGTAACCACACACCTTTAATCCCAGTGTCACAGACTTCAGATTCGAACCTCAACCTGTGACTTCATGAGGTTTTCAGGAGGATGTCTAGACGTGAACCATATCATTTTAACCCTGTCCCCACAAGACTCATGTATCTTCCTTTATGAAAAAGGCATTTATTCTATTACTAAGAATTGCTAAAGCCCAAATAGTTTCAGCATTGCTGAAAAGTTCAAGATAAAAATCTCCTCTGAGATTTAAGGTAACCTCTTATTTGTGAACCCCTGTACAAGTGAAAAGAAAGTTAAACATTTCCAACATACAACAGCACAAGATAAACCTTACCATTCCAAAAAGTACAAATAAGGGGATATAAACCAATGGGACCAAAGTAAGTTCAGAATCCAGCAGGGCAAACATTAAGTTTTGTAGTTTCATGTGCAGCGTCTGAGGCAACCTGTGTCAAGTTGTGAACTCCAAAGGGTTTGGGTGTCTGCCCCATAGCATTTCCAGTGGTTATGGTTCTCTCGGCTTTTCTCTTGATCCAGCTCTGATCTCTCCGTGCAGTTTTTCTCAGATGACTCATGTTCCTGGCTCCTCAAACTTCTGGGGTCTCCACTGCACCTTCAGCTTCACGCTCACATCTTCACACACTGCCTCTCAGGGGTACAGTGCTGGCCTCCCAAGCTTTTTTTCTGAAATCTGGGTAGAAGCCTTCCTGACCCCACATATCTTGCATTCTGCATATGCCTAACACCAGCAGTGCATGGATGATGCCATGGTCTGCCGCCAGCTGGAGAAGTAGCCAGGCTTCCTTCGCCTTTGGCTGTAGAGATCGAGCACTCTGAATCAATCCCGAGGAACAAATTCTCTAAGCTGTTGCCATTCTGGGACATGGTGCTCTGGGGCTCTCTTCTCAAAGCAAATTCTTTCACCTTGTAACTCTGAGGCTGCAAAGGCTGGAGTCCTGCTGGTTCTTGTGATGTCCTGAAGCCATCTTTTCTGTTGTCTTCTTCTGAAATACTTGGCTTTTCCTTGCTAGTTTTTTCAGCAACCAATTTCTCCTCTGTTCCATTTTTACAGGTCACAACTTTACTGGAGCTTCCTTTATGGTATAACTCACAAAGTTTTGAATCATCTTGCTGGGCTCTTTGCTCTTGATTCTCAACATAAATGTGGCTAAAAGTCTCCAACAGTAGCCATGCCACTGGCCCAACATTGGACTGCCCTGAAATTTCTTCTTCAAGATCAGATAGTCCACCACCTTTAATCTTAGTCTCAAGCAAAATCTCTGGACATGGGCAAAATGCGGACAAACTTTCTGCTAAGGTATAACACACATTGTTGGGACTCCAGCAGCCAGTGCAGGCCTCCTTCGAACAGAAACCTCTTGAGTCTGGTCTTTACCAGAAGGATTTCTGTCAATATTCTGGTCTTCTGAACTGTGACCATCAAGAATAACCTAAGGTGTCCCAGCTCTGCTCTTTCAGCTAGCATTTACAAACCTTCCCTAACTTTTCACATTCCCACAAGCCAGTTCAAGAGGCTCCTAAACCATCTACACAGTCAGGTATAGGCACCAGCAACAACCCCACTTCTGTGGTACCCAATTCTGTGTTAGTTACTTTTCTCATTGCTGAGACAAAATACCCAATGCCTAAGGTTAAAGACAAAAGGTTTATTTAGCTCATAGTTTGTAGAGGTTTCAATCCATAATTGGCTGGCTTCAAGGCAGGGTGGCATGGAAGAAACACATTGCAGAGGAGAAACAGTTCATGGTGGGCAAAATGTAGCAACACCAGCGAAGAGCCTCAGCATTTTCTCTCTACCCGTTTTATACTCTGTCTAGGCTATCAGGGTTAGGTTTGTAACAAACCAGTCAGTGGACTGATTTAGTAATCACTCACTCTTAATCCCAGCATCCCATACTCTAGATTCAATCACCTCTGTAAAAGCTCCACCTAAGACTGCCTGAGGCTTTGGGGGGACATCAAGACACAAACCATAACAAATAACATTTTCCAGAATAACATTATATTGTACATTTATTAAAGATCTTTTCTCTGTAAGACAGAATCCAAAAATCTCACTGGCTTAACATATGTATTCATTTCCCCTTTCAGTTGTTTGTTGGTGACTCGGGGCTGCAGGTCTCTTGCTGTGTTCCAGGGGCCTTCTCCCTGGGAGATCATTCTAGGAACAGTGGTTCCTCCCTGGACAGGCTCATTCTTGTGGTAGAAGGAAAAAATAAGAGAGGCTGAGCCCATCCACACAATACCCTAACAACACGGATGTGACTGCGGCTGTGTTTACTCATTCTGTCTGTCATCCAAAGTGCATTACTTGGCAATGGCCAGTATCGGTAGAATATTTTCCTTGAGAAACCTAGGAAGTAGGATGTATATGAATACAGTTTATGATTGTCACGAATATTCTCTTCTTCCACACACAAAGTATTTGTGTACAGATAGTCACATAGCAACTATATTCCACTTACTGGTCATGAATACTTATTTCCTTCCACAGGAAAAATACACTCACTCCCTTTCCAAAGAAAAGTCATCCAAATAGAGCATATGTTGTATTTAAGAATTTTACAATACAGATATAGATGAGCACAAATGTAAGTGGCTGTGGTCTGCTTTTTT
>NW_022900930.1:40135372-40157135 GCF_012274545.1 Fukomys damarensis | reverse complement strand
AACATCTTTATATCAGTGTTTCAATAGAATTTTAATGCTTGCATTTTATTTGATTATATAGGCTGCAAGCTACCCTAATAGTCCCCTATTTGAAAAATTTTTGTTTTCAAGTTTTGTTATTTATAATTTTTTAACTTTAAAACATTTTTCCATTTCCCTAAGCAATCCTGAGTCAGAGGATGATGCATAGTTCTAGTGCTTTTTATGTTTATTATAAAATCACCTGGAAAGGCTATTTTGTATAGTTGGGGGCCAATTTGACCAGTTGTTACCTTGGTGTACCAGTTTGCTTTTTTTTGGTCCTGAGCATTGAACCCAAGGCAACAACCGTGTTAAGCTCACGCTTTACCACTCGGCCTCAGCCCTCGAACCACTCCCCTGACCTTTTTAGTACAGTACTGTTTCATTTTGACTTTTATTAAATTCATTGAAAATTTATATTTCTTCATTTTTAATTGCCTATTCATTACTAGTTTCCAGTTTATAAAATTGGGATGCACATTTTTTAATTGAGCTCTAAACATCTTTATATATTCAGGATTGTATTTTACTCAGTCACGTGCTTTTCACATTTTTTTTTCTGGTTTGTCTTTTAATTTTACCTATGTTAAATAAGCCTCAGATGTTGACTCTCAGGCAGGGCAAGATCACTGTGGACAGGTGCTGTATGAAAGTAGAATGGGGAAGAAAAAGAACGTGGAAGCAGCAGGACCAGCTGAGAGCTACGTCAGTAACTGGGCAAGACTGAGGTGGACACGCATCCGAAGAGCAGGGGTGTTACCATTGCCTTGTTTCCTTTTACACCTCATGTTTTGGGCTCTTATGCTGAAGTTTCATCAACACAGATGAACTTCCTAGAATTGGTCCTTTCTTAAAAGAAATTCTCTATTTGGAGTCCAGTAAGAAAAAAAATCAAATCTATCAATCATAAAGTAGATCTGTATTTCAGTAGAAGTAAAAGAATTGTTATATATGAAATTGTGCATTTTTCTTACCTTTTAGTTGCTTAATCATCTTAGAGGTATTAATGTTTGAAAAGAGACAGAAATTTACCTTTTTTTTTAAACTGGGAAGCAGCATTTTGGTACATTATGTTTCACTTTGGTTCTTTTTTATTTACTTTTCCTCATTGAGTTTATTGGCACTTTTTAGGTATACGGTACAGCTACATTCATTATTTTTGTACCTTTACATGAGGTCCTTCTTCTCATTTTTTCCCCTTACTCTTGCCTTCCCTTCACCCCCTCCTTCCTTCCCTATTTACAAAAACTTTATTTCCATTTTTTTACTTTTCTCATATTTTTCTTTTCCTTTATTTCCTTTCCCCTACCCTTCTCACTTCCCCTATGCCTTTAGCCCTTTCCTTCTTATTTTACATTGTTAATTATACCTTTATGTTGTTCTGTAAAATTATAGTTTTTCACACCAGAGAAACTATTCGTTATTTACACATGTGTGACTTATTTATTTCACTTTCTTGCTTTTCACCTTTTGGCATCTTGTTTTTTAGACCTTAAAATCTGCCAGGAAGTTCCTTTTTTTCTGTTTGATGAATCGGCCGGTTGTTTTAAATCAGTGCCATAGTTTAAGGACCAAATTGATGATGAAGCAGTGTTTGAAGGGTTAAAAGCACTTTGGATGATGTGAAACTCAGTGTCAGTACATGTCAAGCCAAATTCTGAAAATGATAGCTTTGAGATTCAGCTGCATTCATTTCTATGTATATAGTTTTCAAATGCCAGCTTTGCTTATTAACTTTCAGGCTTAGTGACACGTTCTCAGTAGAAATATATTCATGTTATTTTACTTCATATAAAGAAAGGTAAAGGTCAGCAACTGTCTTCTCAAAAATAGCATCCATTGTACTGTAATCACCCAGTCTTCTATGGCTGTTAGCTGCATCCTAGCTGTTTTAACTAGGAATTATATTTCCAAGGGAATTTTTTATATGAAGGACCATATTCCATGGGTGATTGTTTACATCAATACAAGTGATAGTTTTAATGGTGTTAATGGAAATTTGTCTTGAACCTTTCCTTCAAAACTAAATGCTTGATCCCCTCAAAATCCAAATTGTTCTTTGCTAATGAAGAATTGAAGGGAAGTTTTGATTTCAACCTCATGAAAGTGTTTAATCACCACCTCTGAGTATCTCAGAGGGAGCAACAGCTTTATAATTCTCAGTAGGCCCTTCCTGAGCTCAGTTGGCTCAGTAGTTGCAAATTTGTTTGCCTGTTCATCTCTGAGCTTCACTGTCTTTTATTTTGGTTCCCAAGCTTCACTCTTTTGTAGAGCCACAGAATATCCTTGAAAAAAAACTTTGCCTTGCTTCCTGTAGTATCCAAACACTAGGAACTCAGACCCCTAACAAGGAAAGAGTTGAGAAAGCTCAGGCACTAGAAGTAGTGGATTCCAGCACCAAAGAATTAAAGAACACTTTATCCAGCCTTTGACACTAGCAAATAAAGAGTTCATCCTATTAGGATTCCTCACTAAAACACAGAATTGAAGACAGCATCAGAATGTCACTTGAAAGACATTCAGGAGAACATGAGAATGGCCCTTGCACGGAGTCTATGACACCAGAAAGTGCCCTTTGTAAATAGTGTCACTTGAGGTACAGATATTTTTTCTAGTAAAGTAACATTTTACATGATTTTTCGTGTAACCCACAGAACACTCATACTCAGGTCTGAAATTTCCCCATGTTGCAGAATTGAAGAGGGAAGCTTAGGCTGAATAAATAGCTGAAGTTTGCCACACAGTCCATGGCATGCACCCCACCCCTTTCTTCTTAATCACAATACCATATTGGTGCAATATGACTCTGTTGTGCTTTCAAGTTATCGGGGAAAATGTGAATCTGAGTTATACTTGGGTCTATTTCAAGATGATTTTAAATGTGCAAAAGAACTGTTAGTAACAGATTGATCATTTCAGTCACCCTTTACAGACAGAGTTAGCAGTGAAATACCTGGCAGCAGTAAATGTCACTCATGGTATTTGAGGTTGACCTGGCCCTTCTTGAGAGGCATCCTGCCCAGAGAAGGAAAATGTTAAAATTAATGGAATCTCAGGAAGTTTCTGTTTGTGATTTTAGTTCTTCCACCTCATGTCTCATAAGTTTCACATAATTTGTAGGCAAAAAGTCCCAAGAGCTGTAAATGGTCCTGTGAATACAGTATTTCACACACTGACATTTTTGTGATATTTAAAAAATTGGGTTGAAGAGGCTAAAATGAAGTATTGTCCATGAATCTATCTCTACTTTGTAAGTTTTTACACTCATGAAGAAACTGATGGCTATACAGTTGTAAAACACTCACAGTTGATGAATAATTCTATTTTGAAACAATTGTTTACCCAAAGTCAAACTCCAAAGATTACCAAATAAACCCAGTGCATTGGGTAAAAAAAATAAAATCACTTTGGACTTAATTGTTGTGTATTATTGGGAAGCACTGTTTTTGTTTCAAATTAAAAAATTTGCTTACATGATGAGATTCCACATATATATTTGGGTCAGCTGAGCTATGTATAATGCTGGATAAACAATCAACTATTTTGTTGATCAGTATGACTCACTTTTGCCTGTGTAAGAGGTTTCCTGATACATAATAAGTTTTAAATTGTACAGTCTTTACATAGGGACTTATTAAAATAGGAAGGGGCAGTAAGAAGGATTAAGATGCATTATCAATATGTACCAACTGCCCACAGTGAATGTATATATAACAAACATACTAATAAAAATTTTTTACAAATTTGTAGCAAGTTGAATAAAAGTTGTTTTGTGAAATTAGTTATGCCAACTCAAATGTATGTATATATCATTCCTGTTGCCCCCAAAAATGTATATATTCAGCTGTACTATTTAAGATAAAATATTGTTCAGTGAAACTGTAGAACTTTACATTTCCAAGGAGTTTAGGGATCCTAACTTGTGTACCGATGAGCAAACAGGCCAGGAGAAATAAAGTGACTTTTCTAAAGTGGAGCAGCAAGAGAGCGACCTTACTCCACCCTTACTCAGACGTTCTGAATTTCATTCCAGCACCCTTTCTGTTCTATTGTTTCATTACATCTGAGCAGAAGGGGGAAAAAAAAGAGAAGTCCCAAAGAAGGCAAAGACTGAAGAAAAAGAGAGTATAGTATTGTAGGTATCAATTTTGCCGTGATATTGTGAATGTGTGATATCTTGGAGTCTAGAGATCTAGAGTACATTTCACCTCTGTTTCTGCTGTGCCTTTGTTTGGAAGCCTTGGGCAATTAACCCCATGGATTCATTTTTTTTCTTTAATAAAAACTAAACTGTCTTTATGTACTGCCTTATGTTTCTGACCTTTCTTTGTTTTTTTAATCAATAAGTATATAACTTTTATGTTTTATTTTTGTTTTTGAAGCAGAACATTTATTGGTACATATTAGATATACATAATGATGACATTCATCATAGGGAATTTGTACCTGTACGTGGAATAGATTTTGGTCAATAAAAGAGACTTTAAACATTCTTGTTTTATGAAATGAAAAAACAATTTAGATCTTTGTTTCCCAGAGTACAGATAATTGTACAAATAGACAATTGGTGAAATTGTAATAAATCAATGACAAAATTATGGATTCCTAAACAGCTGCTTAGAAGCTGTTCTTCCATCCTGCAGGTCTGCAGGAGACTTGCTAAACTAATGAGTTATGTTTCTACTTATACTTAGCTCCCAAAGCAAATTGCTGATACCCTCAAACATAGTTTTGGGGTTATTAGAAGTGTAGCAGAAGTGAGTGTGGAGATAGGCGGAGGATATTACTTTAAACCACTATTCACTTTTAGTGATCTTTTATGTATTTCAGAACTTGATCTAGAAAAAAACTATATTAGAAAGTACATCATTTTCCATTATTAATAAATATATATGGTGATTAATTCATGAGAATGTGTATGTTTATATTTGGACTTTATGTACCTTTTAAGTTACATTTATGTAATTAAGTGATTAGGAAATCTGTTTTGCAAAAAGAAGAAGAAAAAGTTTGCTGTGTTGTTCTCTGGCTTTAATTTTAAAAGCTATATTGTTTAATGTTAATGTAAGAGCCCCTCCAAAAACTAGTTGCTTATTTCAGGTCCCATTTTTCTAATTCTTAGCCTAGAAAAATGATACAGTGTTTGAGTGAAAGATTCTATTATATGCCCTTGTAATGAATAAACCTTACATTATCAAATATTTTCCTGGAATTTTATTGTTAATTATCTGTCTCGGGGAGAAATTTTATACTTGAGGATAATTTTAAAATGTTAACCATTTTCTAGTGGGTTCAGTTAAGAAAGAAAGAAGAGCATAATCTGTAGCTTGATTTTTTTTTTTAAGGGCATCCTTATAATTTGCATAACATGGGTTATGGAATGAGTTTTGGTTTGGATAATGAAAGTGATTAAAATTCTTCACCTATTTATTCCAGCAATCTTAACCACACCCACCCTTTTTACTGTTATGCTTATCCAGAAGTTTGTGATTAATTTTTTTGTGTGTGGGGGGGTTGGGACAGGGTCTCACTATGTAGTTGAGACTGACCTGGAACTCACTATGTAGCTCAGGCTGGTCTCGAATTCACAGCAATCCTCCTGCCTCAGCCTCCTGAGTTCTGGCATTACAGGCGTGTGCCACCATGCCCAGCACTTTGTGATTAACTATTTGTATCACTTGAATTGCTACATTTTTTCTCTTACTACCATATATTGTGCAATAGACCTTTATGGTACCTGAAAACTTTTCTAGGAATTACAGACACGTTAGAAAATAGTTTTCAAAGAAACACTTCTTCATATGGAGTATTTAGCTAAGTGAACAGTAAATTAGTTCATTCATTAAATATAAATCTACAATCTTCATCACGTGGAGAAATATTGTTCCTTTGGAAATAAACTCAAGTTCAAAGTATTGGTTCCTGTTTCTTTATTGGAGCCAGCCACACAACCAGCAAGTAGGAGGAACATATGTTTGAAATGGCCCTATATCCTCTAAATTCTGAAATATGGCTCTGTCTGACAAGTTTATTTGCCGTGTGCCTGGGTGGCCTTCAGGAAATTACTTGAGGTTGAGCTAGTGCCAATCTAAACTCCTTCCTGGACCTTTCTACTCCTGGAAATGAACCTCTGAAGTCCCAGAGCACAGCTTTGGTGTTAAGATTGAATCTAAAATTTTTTTCTCAATTGTCTTTATTCAGTTCTTTATTTTTTAATTAGAATTCTTGAGAGGCTCACTGATTGAAGTGTTCAAATAACATCTGAGAGTAGGAATCAAACCCAGGACCTTGTACTTGCATGGGAGGTATGCGCCACTGAGCTAAGTCCCTGGTCCTGGCTTATTGTGCTTTTGAAAGTGAAAAGCAAAGAATGGGAATATAGAAAATACTATAAATAAAAAGTTTTTGTAGCTCCTTGGTGACTACTAACAGCTGCTACTCCCAGTAAGTTACAGATGCTACTTGTTGTCCCGTTACTACTTGTTAGCTAGACCTCGGTACATTTTTCATGAGAATGGTGTTAATGATGAAGTGAAGTGAACATTAGTGTAGCTCCCTGTTGAACCATTTGAGTTTGTATTGTGAATAAGCAGCAACATTTTAGTACATTTAGGAACTTAAGGTGATTGGTTTGATTCATGAGGGAAAAATGATGTGGGGGTTTCTTTTATCCCGGCCTGGAACTATTTCACACTTACAGTGCCCCCCCCAAGACTGTTACTTAATTTTAAATGTAAGATGGTTCCATTTAAAGGTTTTTCTCCCATCCTGTTTGTTGCTTTGTATGTTGAGGAACAGATTGAAGTAAAAGGGCTGCTAGAGTGAGACAATATGTCTTCAGGGGTTGAATCGGTCATAGGGAATTTGACTTCCATCTGCCAGGTGCAATAACTGGTGATCATCCCTTAAAGATAATTTGTTTTGTGTTCTAAATGATGTATTGTGAACAAAGAAAATCCACAGCCACACTGCTGGGCAGACCTTTTCACTTTTCTGTCCAAGATGGCTAATGACCTTTTATAGGTGATACTTACTCATCCAAGTGGGACTGAAGTGAAAGGAGTAAGAGAGCATTAATGTAGCCCTGAAATCCACTTCAGTTCATAGGAAGAAAGAACGATTAACAGTTTCCAGTCAGATTCTGTTACTGCTTTCCCGAGAGCCTTTCGTATCTTCTCATCATTTTAATAAAACTTATATTCCACACCCAGTTCTCTCTTTGGGTTTCACTGGTCTCAAATCTGTCATTACTACACACTTTTCATCTTTTAGTCCTTTTTTTTATTTTCCTTTCTATCCTTCAGATCCCATCTCAAGAATCATTTCCTAGTTTCCTTAGAGAGTCGTCCCAGACATCCTGAGGCAGGATAGGTTAGAACCCTCTTAGAGTACTGCATGCTTCTTCCCCATAGTGGTGCTGTGTTACATTTGTTTGAGGGAGCATTTGATTATTTGCTAATCGGTGATTATTTGATTAATGTCTATGTCAGTGTAAGTTCAGTGGAAATAGGATTCTGTCTTGTTTTGCGTATTTTACTTCTAGTGTCTGACATAGTAAATGAGGGAACTCAAAATGTTGAATAGAATTAAAAAGATGCTTTGTCATTTACACTATAGAGCTTACAACTTGTTGTTACATAGCATCTGATGGTAACTTTTTTGTGTGAAATTAAATACAGCTTGAAGTTATTGACTGAAGTTATTAGAAACTAATAAGTAAATGACCTAAACTATTAAGCAGACTAATCAGAGAGATGAAGAATGAAGTGTTGGTGGTCTTAGAAGGTCTTTCTGATATATAAAAATGTGATATCAAAAAGTGCAAATAATCTTTCTGTGCAAATAATACATTAGGGAAGAAAATGCAAGCAGGGTTATGTACTTTGATTCACACTTTCCTTTCTTAGAAAATGATCTGTCTTTCATGTGGAGCTCTACAAAGGCAAGGATCTCTAATCATTTTCTTTCTTGAAGAAACGGTGCTTGGCATACATTAGGCACTCAGAGAATGTTGGTTGAATTGACACGTGGTGATATAAAGAGAAAATTATGGATGGGTTTTATTACATTAGCTTCTGGAACAGAATATTTCCTCAGCATTTATAATCCCATACAAAATTATTGGCTTACTCACCTGGAAGAACAGCTTTTGTGGCTTTGAAATACCATTTCTGTATTTGCATTTTGTATATATTTTGGGGTGGAATAAAGAGTACCTTCTTGCAGAACAGAATGAAGAATGTATAGTGCTTCTATTTTACAGGATAGGTTGCCTTCTCTCCCCCCTCTGCAGAAGGCCTAGTAACTCCAAGACATGGTTCTGTGTTTCTTTGCCATGTGATAGTTTGAAAAGACCTGAGCTGCCTGCAGCTATTTCATTTATGCAGAGGTGTGTGTGTTTGTGTGTGTGTGTGTGTGTGTGTGTGAACACACACATACAGTCTTCTTGCACTTCTCAGGAACAAGCCTAATGTATGCTGTGGTCTAAAGCACCTTAACCCGATGGTTTGGTTCCTAAGGTTAAAATGTGGGGTTTTCTTTTATCCAGCCCTGGAACTGTTTCACACTTCATTGTGCTCCCCCCCAAAGACTGTTATTTATTTTAAATGTAAGATGGTTCTTTTTAAAGTTTTTCCCCCATCCTGTTGCTTTGTATGTTTGAGGAACAGATGGAACTAAAAACATATGATGCTACAAGACAAGATTGAGGGCTTCTAGAGTGAGACCATACATCTTCAGGGGTTGAACAGGTAATAGGGTACTTGACTTCCATCTGCCAGGTGTGGTAACTGGTGGTGGTCCATTAAAGATGATTTGGTTTGCATTCTAGATGATGCACTGTGAACAAAGGGAATCCGCAGCCACGCTGCTGGACAAAGCTTTTCACATCTCTGTCCAAGTTGGTTAAAGACATTTACAGATATTTGTGCAGTCAGCTGGGATTGAAGTGAAAGGAGTAAGAGAGCACAAGTAGGCACAGTAGGCCAAGTGTTTGTTCTGAGAGAAGTTGTCTAAGGCCCATTTAGGCAAACAGAGGTGGCTCATCCATTAAAGTGGTACAGTAGTAGCATGTGGCTGCAGAGGTTCAGCTCAGACTCTAACACAGATGTCTGATACAGGGCCCTGCATTAGGCTTCATGTGACTGGGCTCTGAGAGTCAGGATCTTGACCTAGAGCCTTGATGGTGAGCCTATGGCCCCTACGCTGAGGTAGGCATTCAGAGCCCTCTCTGTTGGTACAGGAACCATGTCGCCATGGTTTTCTTTGGAAACTAAAACCTCAGGATTTAGGTTGCAGCCTTGGCACTTTGCTATACATAAGTGGATTTAGGGATGCAGTTTTCACACTTTGCCATCACCGGTCTAGGGCTTAGAATGCTGGAAGAAGTTAGGTTGCTGCCAACTGTTGTGGTTCTCAAGGAGTCCTAGACTGGAGACATATGAGCTGGGTTAGCCTGGAAGATGACAGGGAAAAGTAAAGCACAAAGTAAGTTTTTATCTGTTTTTTTTTTTTATTCAGTATTGTTTTGTGTACATGCATTTCACCAACACTGTTCAATACTGTTCTCTACAAGGACAACGAGTTTTTCAATCACATACCTTCCTCCTGCCCCCACAAGGACAAGAAGCTGGAGCATGTTTACCTAGACTCTAAGACTAGTCCATAAGCTAGAGGTAGAGTTGATTTTTCAAGTCTCCTTTCTGTTATCACATGTTATTATATGAGTGACCAGATCCATTGCATTTCTGGAGTCTCCCTCCTAACATTGAATTTTCCATTTTAGGGCAACCATTTCAGTCCGTAATGGAGTCTGGAAAGGTGTGTGTGTTCATGGAATGCTTAGCTTTAAAAAAGCAACTACTGTGTGTGTGTGTTGTGGTGTGTGTGTTTGTGCATGCACGCACGCCTCCTTCTGTATAAAAAACTAGGAAACCTAAGCTAGATCTTGGCCAGGTTACTTTATGTTTCTGTGTCTCAGGAATCTTCCTCTACAAACCATAGAGATTTAAGGCTGTTATTTCTGAGTGTGCTTTGAGTTCTAAGTCCAGATGGGTATCCTAGAAAAGAATTATACCTCAGCACCTTTGTCACAGCAACAACAACCTTTTGCATGTTTTGGGCCATGTGACAGTCATGGCTGTAAAGTCTCAGTGAGCACCTGTCCCTCGCCTCCTAGATGAGCGTCCTATCACTTTACTCTATTTTAGTGCAAGAACATGTAATCTAATAAGCCAAGGGAAAGCCATGAGACTCTTCTAAATTAGGTGAATGCTATGACCACCCTCCTGTTCTTAGAAAAATTAGAACAGCAAACAAAACACAAAAACCTAAAGTTGACACTTCATGCCTCTCTCCCCTTTCCAACTGTTCTAGACCTCTGGACAATTGGTGTTTAAAATTTGTTTCTGCCTGTCTTCTCTCCAGAATCCATATTTGAATCATTAGGGTTTTTGTTGTTTTTGTTTTGTTCTTATTAATAGTTCCATGACATTTTTTTTAAGAAAAGGAAGCAAGCGTCTTCCCGCACACCTTTGATGTTCTCCTATCTCTCTCATTTGGCATCTGCCAGCCATTCTACTGATACTCTGACGGTGAGCAATATTAGAATCATGACACCAGAATTTCCTGTTTGCTCCTCCCTCAATTGAATATGAGCTCCTCAAAGTTAGGGAGCAGAGGGTGTGAATGTTGTATATTCCCAGTAGGCCCACAATCAAGATATATTAAGTTGAATTCACCTTCTGGAGTTCTTCATAAAAGTGCTAGGAAAGTTTTTTTATTGATCATTAGTTAGGACCCTTTTTAGAAGCCTTTTGAAGGGCTGTGTAACAAATATTGTCCTCAATCAGAGCAAGCGCCAGAAGGTGAAATACCAACTTTGAGCATAAGTGTTAATTAGATTGCCTTGTTAAATTTCTTCTCCAACTTTGATTTAATATGGGAGTCACCTTTGTTTATTGCTGAATCTTTTATGAAAGTTATTTTGTGCTTTTTAACAGCTGCTGCTCTCCAGGAGGCCTGCATTTATTTTATAGGAAGCAGGTTCCTTGCACAGGCTGGCAAATATCTAGAAATGGTCAAGATCTCAGAGAAAGCTGGGGTGGGAAAGGGTCAAAATATGTGACCCCAGCAGCAAGCAACAAGTGTCCGCAGCAGCCTTCTTTCTGTCCCTTATGTTCTGTCCAGGGAGGGTCTTCCCTTATCTGTTCTCAGAGTTGTGCCAAAACAATCAGTGGACTGATTTAGTAATAACACAGCCTTAATCACAGTTTAATGCACTTTATCCCAGCATTACGTGTTCTCGATCCAGCCACTTCTGAAAAGCCCTATCTGTGAGTGCCTGAGGCTTTAGAGAGACAGCTCGAAATGAGCCATAACAGTAGGCATATTCACAATGCCATTATCAGTCTGGGGACTTAGCGCAATGGTTCCACCGCCTAACTCACAAGTGCAAGGTCCCAAGTTCAGTCCTCAGTATCAAAAGACAAACAAACAAACAAAAACACCCCCGCAATGCCATTATCTGTCATAGCAAAAGATCACAACCTAACTGTCCAACGATATGATCCTGATGAAATACCATATATCCACATCCACAGTCACGTAGACAGAAATGAACTAAAGTTAGATGTGGGGTAATGTAGAATGATCTTGGTGAAAAGAGGGTAGGGAGCCCAACACAGCAAGAATGTGTTTCTTCCATTCGTTGTCTATAGATGGAAGGTGACCTCCATATTAAATCAAAATCATAGGAGAAAGTTAATAAGGAAGAATAATAAGTACATACTTTATGTCCAATGCATAACATTCACTTATTTCCCTTAAGAAGACAGTGGATAGGCACACAGGTTGTATATGGATGGATTCACTCAGAAAGGATGTGTATAAACCAGCACTAATTTTGTTTCTAGGCAGAGGGGCTGAGAAACCAGCATGGGAAGGATACTAAAATTTCCCTTCATTGTCTCAGAAAACCAATCTGCAGAATACTGTTTAAAAGAAAGTTTAATGACTAAAATGTGACAGAGGAAGATTTACTTTACATTGCAGAAGTTCCTTTATTCCTAAAGGTAGTCACTGAGCTCCTTCCTTCCACCAGGTATGGATGCAAGATCTGGGATGCAGATAATTTTAAGACAGCAGTGAGTGTCCTGAAGAGGAAGAAGGACAAGATCAAGGTGGAGATGACTAAGACAGAAGGGGGCTAATTTAGGGGCATGGCCAGGGAAAAAGTGCCTTTGAAAAGGTAACATTACAGCTGACAACGGAAGGATAGGGTGGGTGCCACTTACCTGGGAGATCAGGGTGCGAGTGGTAGAGGTCCAGGCAAGGGAACAGCAAATGAGGGGGTCATTCAGGAAGGCTTCAGCAAGGACGAAAGTTTGTGACCTGTGCTCAGGCTCAGTGGAAACTACAGTCCAGTGCGCTAGCCTGGAACGAAAAGCAGTCTGCCTGGGGGAGACAGTAGAACTGGGACTGGCTGGGATTGGCTTTAGGTCAGGAGGATGAGGCCAGACCCTGAAAGGCCTTAGGAGTCCTGCTGGCCTCTCAGAAGGTGTCACAGGCATTATTTGCAGTTGATCCTCAGACTGCCGGGGCATTGCAGTGATTCTCTTCACACTGTCCTTACAGAGATTTGCGTTCTAAAATACAGAGAGCAGGGGCAGGGCAAGACTCTGTGCTTTCTGACTTGCAGAAAGGCTCATTACAGGCTTAAAAAGGAAAGGGCGATCGAAACAGCTGAACTGTGTTGTATAGCACGGGGTGAAAATTTGAGTCCTGACTTGGTCATAGTGTGTGGAACTGCCTGTTCTTATCTGTACAGGGGGACAGGATGTCACCTCAGTCTGCCACACGCAGTTGTCAAGTTGAGATTCAAAAGAAGACACCAAGTTACTTCTGTAAAGTTATGGATTTGAACAGAGGAAAGGGTTTATTACAAATGATAGTCCAGAGGTAATGCCAGTTTGGCAGTCCAGTCGGTGAACAGTAGTGCATTTCTTCCAACCTCGCAGAAATGAAGTTAGATATCAGATACTGCCTCTTTAGATGAGTACATATAGCTTTTATTCTTTTTTATTTGTCATTTTGGTGGAGAAAAGAAAATTAAGTGCGTTAATAGCCATAGTCTAATTCTGCCTTATGGTGACTGGGAAGTATGAAAAGAATGTGTTTCTTTTAAACCCATGCTCTCTATTCAGAACTACACTGAGATATGCTCTCTTGTGTTTTACATACTACTTTGTGAATTTTTATCCTAGGTCAGCTGCCAGTTCGTTTATGGTTTTACCTCAGGTTTACTTCGGTTAAACAGAGATATTTTTTGTCTATGTGATCGTCATATGCTTCAGTTAGAATCATGTATATTCTAAACTATCAGCTTTATTATACACCACTTTTTATGTCTTTGAAACATGCGCTGAACAGTATAAAGTCACAATGGAATCTGATGGTTTTTGGGTTTTATTGTTTTAATTTTAAATGACACACATTTATTATCTTCAGTTACTTGAGAAGAGAGGAAGGGCCTCGGGGACTCTGCACTCCATGCAATCCCAATAGATAGGAGAGAGCCCCAAGATCTTCCAAAATCTTTTATGTATTATTAGTTTAAACAGAATTATACCATAATTAGTCAATGTCTTTGTATGATTGCTTCAGAGAAGAGATGGAAATTGAAAGATGGCTAAAGGAGGGTGAGAGAAAGTCCTGTCTTGAGGTAAAACAAACCACGCAGCACAAGCGCTACCTTTACCTGGATCTCTTGTCAGGGAGGAAAGCAACCGAATGCCTTAGACATGCATAGGATGCTTAAGGACATCCTTTCTTGGCTGTGTAGGATAAAATGTGCAACCTTGATTCATCAGGTGAAAGTTCAGATTAGAGGGGTGTTGTGGGCTGAGGTAGTACTTTGTTCACAGGTGTTTTCTGCAAACCATTTTTGTCATTTATATTAACACAGAACTCTCCTTTACCTAAAAGGATTATGCGGCTGATCTTCTCCCTCTGGGATGCCAGATAAGTCAAGCATTGCAATCTTATCACATTAAAAAGCTTCAGTTGGCAGAAACTAAAACTGTCTTGTTTCCTAACAATGCCAAGGTTGTAATTCTTACTCAGAAGATTTCATGTTGCTGTGTACACTGACAGGGCATTTATAGCTTTCGGAAAAGGTGCTTGCTCCTTATTGATCTCAGTTGGCTTTATTGATTTCACTCTGAACTGTGTTTAAAGTTACCTTGTGCTATCCCCCGATTATTTTTTCTTGACTTTTCAGTATGTTAAGAAAGTAGCTAACATCTTTCTTCTGCACTTGCTGTGCAAGCTGGCAATTCCTGTTTAAAAATCTGGCCGTAGGAGCCTAAGACCATAGGAAACATTTAATTCTTCAGAATAGCAGTGCAGTTTGAATTGCTATTAAACAGTGTGTGACCATAAAATAGGAATGAAAAGAAAATTATTGATCACTGAGATGGCTTTATGGTGCCTTCCTTTCACTACCCTGTAATTGATTGAGCCTTTTGACACCCATCAGTGATTTTTTTTCCCCTTTTGGAAATTTAGTTCCATTTCCACCCTGCCTGGTGCCTTGTAGATTACTTGAGACTTTTATTTGTGGTATCTGTATTTTGTTGTTGACATTAATGAGCTTACTGCACAATATCACAAGAGAAATGGTGTTGCTATTTGGAATGTTAATGAATTGCTTGCCTGGCCAATTGCCATTTGTTCCAGTGTGTGAATATGGTGCGCGTGCGTGCGTGCGTGCGTGCGTGTGTGTGTGTGTGTGTGTGTGGAGAAGAGAGACGAGTAGCAGGGGTGGGATTGCATTTTTCTTTCCTCTTTGCAGCCGGTGACGTGAGCTGTGCTTGGAACAATCAGACTCGCTGCAAACAGGGTAGTTGAAGATGCTGGGGGAGGCAGCCTGGTGCTTCTGAAGCTAAGACAGATCACAGCACTCAGGAGCTGCTCAGGCGCAACCCGGCAGACTTTCTTCAGTATTAGAGCCTTAGAACGGGTAGAAAGTGCCTTTTTATTTCTCCAAACCCCTTCCCTAGTGGACCTGCAAAATGATTGGCGTGAATAGTGTTCAGAGTGCCAGCAAGGTACGGGTGAGGACCTCAGGTTCTGTGAAATACTCCCGGGAGGATTCTATCCGGCGGCAGTCCCACAGGTCGAAGTCTATGAAAATTTCCAACTCCTCAGAGTTTTCTGCTAAGGAGACCAAGGTAAAGGAAATGCCACGTTACACATTATTGATAACTGTACGGTGGGATCGCAGAATTTGATAGTCTGTACCAGAGTCTGATGTGCCGTAACAGACTGAGAAAGTAGCAGGGAATATAAAATGGCTCTAGAGAACCAGGTGAGCTCCAGGGTGAGGGATGGTACTTTAACTCCAGGTACAGCGGTTACCGGGGTGTGGGTCGGCTTTGCACAGAGCCGGTTTGTGGGAGAGAGGGTTGAGGCACTGTTCCAACTGAGAAGATTGTGGGGAACTGGTGGTTGGCACCTTGATCTTGTTTTTAGCCTCAGACATTGCTTTGACAGATGAGTTTTCAGTGCAGTGTATTTTTAGAACATCAGGAATATAGAGATGTTATGTATGATTTTATCTTCCAGTGAGTTTCATTTGCCTTCCCTTCCCCAGTCTCTCCCTCTGCCTTAATGTGTGGAACTGAGGTTCAGTGGTGCCCTGGCCCTATTACGCGACATCCTTGTCAGGTGTAGCTTGAGGTGTGTGTAATTATGAGGAACGTCTTCTTTACATATATATGCGCTGATGCCATGCTGCCATCAAAGCACTTGTGTTTTTGCGGCTGTCTTTGAGATAATAACATCTTTGTTCATATGGAATGTGAAGGGAGTGATTACGTAGTGAAGTGGGCATTTACTACATGCAACATATTCTTGAGATTCTTCCCACCACCATCTGTGTGAACAGGGTACTCAGAAACACTCCCACTCCACAGGTTTAAAAATGGAATAATAGAATCATAGGATCACAGAACTCCAAGGCTGGAGATGTGGCTGATTATAACAGACTCAGAAGCTGAAAAATGTGCAGAACAAGCTTCAGGAGGTGGATCTCAGGCTCCTTTCCACCTTCTCATAGGTTCTGCCCAAACCCACAGCGAGTGACACCTGGCTTTCACCCTCCCACTTCCCAACTCGCGTGCTCCCTCCCTGGCCACTTCCTTCTGTGATATTACAGTACAAAAAGGCTTTGGCAATAACAGGTTCCCCTCCAAATATGGCGGGGGAGGGGTGGTAAACTACCTTAGTGTGACTTTAAGAAATACGATGATTTTACATTCACCCTCTTAGATTATGACAAGTGCAGTCTCACCCTATTGATCATTAGCAAATTGTTTGGCTCTAGTAAGTTTTTAGATGTGGCTTTTTCCTCTTCAGTTTTTTTTCTTTTTCTTTTTTTTTAAGATGAAGGATTTGGAAGAAACATGTGTCTTTACAGTCTTTTAATGTGACCTGGAAGGGAGTGTACTGGTTCCTGCTGAAACCTGAGACCTCCTGTGGTGTGGTGACTGTGGTCTCCTGCTGGGTTAGACGCAAAGGTTCATGACAGATAAAGAAATATGTCTGGACATGCATGTGACTTCAACACAGCTACAAAACTGGCTCCTACAAAGAGCACTCATTAGCATCCCTAGATTTTGTTTCACACGGCTCACCGTACATACAGCCATGGCCTACAGTCAAAGGCCATGGGAAATAAAAGATCGTCAGCAGTCAGCATGAATGCTGTTAAGGTCCCACCTCCTGGGACTGGTGTCTGACGATAATTCAGACATTTTTACTGTGAGTGAATTTGGCCATATTGATGTATATAGTGTCATGGTGAAGCTTGCCCAGAATCTCTGCTCCCTTCTGTGTTTGTCACACTGTCCAGGATGTATGCAAGAGAAGACCAAATGGATTTTTTTTTTTAATGTTGCAAACCTTGTGAGGAGTCAGGAGTGAGAAAGGCTCCTGGTAGAATTGTAGTCAAGATGCCATCACATGATACTTTGGAGATTATAATCACTTATTTAAAAATTTATTATTTTTGAGGTATATAGAATCTCTGAGGTTCTTTGGTGTATATTCAATAATCTATCCAAGCTCTATTCCAGTAGATACTCTTTTAAAATTATGTATTCTTTAAAATGAAATATCAGAAGTAGTGTCCAGTTAGCTCACCTGGCTAAAATGAAATACTAGAACTAGCTAATAGAAAAAGCATTAGAATAGGAAATGTGGTAGATTGAATGTAATCATTTACCAGCCATTTTTATTTTCTAAATGAAGTAAACTGAATAACATATAGGTTTGTATCCTAAGTTAGCGAACTGAATTATATTACAGATAGGTGTAATTATGTAGCAATCTATACTCTTATCCACAGTGTACACTTTTTACTTCAAGTGTTAATCAGAATTCTCATTCACGCTACTTATATCTAGTAGTACTTTTGGCATTTAAAGTGAAATTTGTGTTTCTTCTTGGTAATCATGTAATTAACACTTTTTTATTATCTGTTCTTCACTGAAATGTACAAGATGTCTAATTTGATGAGTAGAAGAATTTTATTCCCTTACCCCTCAGACTACCCTTCCTTTCATTAAAAAAAAAAAAATGAAAAGGTTCCATTCACTCATGATATGCTTGTGGGATTTAGTTTTCTGTCTTTAGAACTCTATCTTTGTAGAATAGGCGTAATAATCATTTCAACTTTTTTAGGAAGTTGGAATTATGTATTCTATCAAAATTTTGCTCTGTGTTTTCTGTTTTGTTAGCCATTAAACCCAAAATGGTTTATTTAAATATTGATTCACTTGTCTTCACTTTTTATCTTGTTTAATCATTTTCACTCTTCATTTGATGTGTTAAAGAACTCCTGAAAAGCTTAGCTATTCCTTACTTTTAATTTTAGTGTAGTACCTTAAATGTTTTCCTTGATCTAATCACTTTAATGAAGAAAATTGAGTTTTCTAATCCTTTGTGGCTTATATTGAGATAGTCTGAAGGGTATTATTTTTAACCCCCTAGAAGCCAGCTTTTCTATGATATTGTCTTTAAATTTTTCTTTTCCATGTGGTTTCTTCTTTTTTCTTTAAAGTGATTTAACTCCCTACTCTTTCCTCTGGAGACACTGTGGCTTTTTCCTTTTCTAGTTAACATTACTTATATCCAATTCTGAAGCAGGTAAAATGAACAAGACACAAATATTCATATATTTTGGAAGAGTATTTATGCATTTTGTGGAGGTTAGCATTCATTATGCAAATGCATTATGTCTGACTTTGACTCCTGCCATTTATCATTCAGTTATCTGGTATTGGAAGAGTAATCAGTGAGCCTCCTGGCCAGGAGGGGGCAGTGCCGACCTTCCTGCCATCAGACCCAGCTGGTTTCTCTTCCTGTGAGAGAAATAAAAAAGCCAGATACTCCAGAATTTAGGATGCACAGTAGAAAAGCATACTGGCTTTTTTCTTTCTTTTTCCAAAGCTGAGGGTGGAGCCCAGGGCTTCAAGCATACTAATCAAGAGCCCTACGACTGAGCTGGGTCCTCAGCCCAAAGCGCATTGATTTAAGCCTCAGTTCTGCCTAACATTTCCATGTTTTTCTGTGAAATATATCTCAAAAAGTATTTTGGTATTTCTTAGTTTTTAACTTCAGTAAGGCTTAAGACACATCTGTAACAGTTTATGTTGGTTCCTTTCCTTTCCTGTCCTGTCCTGTCCTCTCTTTCTTATATATTGCCAGATACTTAGGTGGGAAGAAATCTCAGCCTGACATTTTTGTTTATGTTGTTGTTGAGAGTGAAAGTAAGATGCCTAGTTGAATCCCTGAGGTGTTCTTTGGAGGAACCGCACAAGGCTAGAGATTAACCAAAGGACTTCTAGTTAGTGATGCTGTGGATTCAAATGAACCATTTAAAGCTGTTTAATAGCATACCAAATAAAATGATTTATGTGATAGTGAAATGCTAAAAACTTCAAAAAATCCATTGGTACTTTATATTGTGTGTAGTGGGAACATTGACATTTTACTTTCTTGGCCAGGATGCCACTCAGGGTTTTGCTTATGAAGTAGAAATGTTCACCTAGACAAGTTATCACTCCCTGAGAGTCACCCATAAATCACAGGGACTATAAAGTGATCTTTCTTCTGAGCAATTTTAATTTTCATAATCTTGGAGAGGTTGGTAGGGTTATTTCCTCTATTAAAGAAAACCAAAGATCAATTTAGATTCAAGGAAAATGAGTTTTATATGGATTTGGAATAAACTTTGGGTATGAAAAGAAGTTAAACACATTCCTCAGAAAGAAAAATGGAAGCACTTTGCTGGAAAACACTGCTCTGGGAGAGCCTAATTCATTGCTTTGTAAAACATGTTGAAATAATATTGAAAGGCACCATCAACTCTGTTCTCTCTATTCTGCAAAAGCTTTGCTTGCTATTTCTTTAGCATTGTGAGGTAAATGCTAATCACTTTTCCCTCTGTGAGTCAAATCAATACACAAAAGAACCTGAAGAAATCTTTACAATGCCCCTGTGCAACCTGAAACTTTCGTGGGAGGTTTGCAGAAGGTTGTCCTTCTCTCCTAGATCATTGTTGTTCTTTAGACTAAGCCTGGGGGGGAGATTCCGGTCAAATGGGTCATTCATGTCTGCCTATTAAAAAATGTATTTCTCATGGAATATGGAGCAATACGTAGTCAGTTGAACTTTTTCTTACAAATGTATTTATATATTTGTAATTTTTAATTTCTCATTGAGTTCATTGGTACTTTTAAAGTATACAGTACAGTCACATTTATCATTGGGATCTCGTACCTTTACATGACAGATCTTGATTCTCATTTTTTCTGCATACCCCTCCCCTCCCTTCTCCCCCTGCACGCTCCCCTATTTACAAAGACTTTGTTTCCATTTTTAAAATTTTGAAATTAAAACAACATCTTTCAACCTCATAAATTCATCTACTAGCATAATCCTTTCAGAGCGACAGTAGACTGTTGGGTCAGCATATCCATTCTGTTTTATTTTTTTGGTACCGGGGATCAAACTTGGGTCCTTGTGATTGCAAGTCAGACGGTGGAACCACTGAGCTAAATCCCTGGCCCTAAATTTTCTCCATTCTTTTTTTTTTGTGGGGGGGTCAGCATATTGAGAATATCTTTGGGCACTAGTTATACCCTAGAATGCAGGAGAATCAGGGAGGAGGTATTGTTTACAAAGTAAATCTCATGGCACAAAGGTAAAGACAAATTTTTCTCCAGAACTCTATTTTCTTAATTTGGCTCTACGCTCTTTACACTTGTTGTGCTCCAGGAAGTTATGCTTTTCCTACTGGAATGACTGTGCCAGACTTAACACATCCTGATGTCTTAATGTGATTCTTACCCTGGGGTAAATCTTGAGACCTGGCTTTCTCTTAAGAAAGTTAGTTCTGCAGACTATATTGTTATCAATAAACTTGAGTCAGACTTGATTCAAAATAAAAGCTTTCCCTTTCTACCTTTGGTTTTATTGTAGAGTTGCCAAAGCTAGCAAAGTGTCTTGGTTTGTGTCGTTGAGTTTGGGTCCCCCCTCAGTTCTTAGTCCCCCTTGCCCCAGGTTGTTTCTGTGAATTTATCATATTCTGCATGTACTTTCATGTTAGTTAACACCATTTTTAAAGGCTGTACAAAGGATTTTTAGGTGGAAATGTTGAACAATAATGCTTCTGATGGGGTAATACTTGCTGACTTTTGAATGTAATTAACAGCAGATCTCTATCATCACACCCCATTTTCACTTTTTTAAAGTACAAATGGAATTGTGTTTGGTTTGAGTGTTTATAAAATAACTCCAATGCTTCCTCTGCTGCCCTTTCCAAAGAAAAGTCTGCATGCATGTGAGAATATCCAGAATTTCAATGGAATATTTGAACTTTTAAAAAAAATGATGGTCGAGGATCTCATGCCTGCTAAGCTAGTGTTAATACCCTTATCAGAATCAAGAGAAGGGGAAAAAGAAATATTGGTAGAAATTAAGAGGAAAAAAAACCCTTGTATTTTAAAAGTAGCCATTGTTGAAGATCAAGGAGGGTAGTAGAAAAATATTCAGCAGTGATCTGTTTTCCAGGATGATGCCTTCATTTAATACAACATGTTTTTAGGTCATCTCTAGTTTAAAGTTCACAGATTATATTCATTTTAGATTTTAATGGAAGCTTTTTATAAAATGTTTTTGTATACTCATTTGTAATGATATAGAAGCTATGAGTAGCTGAGCAAAATGGCTTCCTCCTCAGAAATTTATCGTGAGGTTGCTATTCCATCTTTGTATTAATTAAGATTTTTGAGTTTTGCCTTATCATCCAAGCAGAACATGTTTCATTAGTTTTTAAAAAAGTCATTGTAATTGAAATAACATTCCAGTGAACTAGAGCCCCTAAACAAGCAAGGTAGATAGCTATTTTATTTTCAGACACAGCAGACTTTAAACCAAAAGTGATCAGGAGAGACAAAGATGGCCACTACTTACTAGTAAATGTAGCAACTCAACAGGAAGAGATAACAGTTGTAAATGTCTAGGCACAAAATGTCATTTCACCCAACTTCATAAAACAAAAAGCCCTGGACAGATAGGCACTAATTCAATATCAGTAGTGGGCGATTTCAGTACTTTACTGTCACACGTCAACCAGACCCTCCCACCAAAAAAAAAAAAAAAAAAAACAAAAAAAAAA
>NW_022900930.1:40070498-40135027 GCF_012274545.1 Fukomys damarensis | reverse complement strand
CACCCGTCAAAGCCCCCACCCCAACAAAAAAAAAAAAAAAAAAATCAATGAAAAAATCAGTTAAAGCACACCACTGAACAAAGGACAGCACAGATATCTACAGAGTGTTTTATCTACAGAATGCATATTTTTGTCAACAAAAATTGGAACGTTTTTCTAAAATAAGCCATATGTTAGGCCCAGTGGTGGCAAACCTGTGTCGTGAAAGCTTCAACTGGCTGTTTTGTTATCACTGAAAACGCTAATAAAACTTTTGCCATCCCTGTGGGGCATAAAGTATGACTAAATAAATAAAAAAAATTTGAAATACTCTCCTGCATACTGTCAGATCATAATGGAAAGAGGCTAGAAATCCAGAGCAAAATAAGCCATAGAAACTATGTTAATACATGGAGATTAAATAATATAATATTGAATAATCAGTGAATCACACAAGAAGTCAAAGAAGAAATTTTTTTTAAAGTTCCTAGAATCAAGTGACAGTGGAAACACAACATACTAAAACCTAAGGGATTTAATGAAAGTATTTTGAAGAGAGAGGTTTACAACTATAAATGCATACATACAAAGAACACAGTGGTCTCAAATAAGTAACCTGACAATACAGCCCAGGGTCTGAGAAAGATGAGAACAATTCAAATCCAATACTAATGGAAGGAAAGTACAGAGATTAAAGCAGAAATTAATAACATTAAACTTAAAAAAAAAACACGTTCTGTGGATCAGAGTTAGTTCTTTGAAAGGATGGGGAGGAAATGTGGGAATGGAAGGTGGCAGGAGTGGGAAGAGAAGTAAAAGGACCAAGACGCGATGTGTGTATTTCCCATGATGAATGGGTTTACTATGTGTCTCTACCATGTACCAACCAAAAGACTGAGAATAAAACTTCAAAACTTCTCCCGTGTTCTGATGATATAACATTGACCGTACTTGTTTACTGTTCCTGAAATTTGTTTTTCTGGTTTGATTCCTTGCAGTGTTTTATGTTAAAACTTTTATGAAAGTACTACTGGCTAAGACCCTCTGTTCCCAGCCTGGCCCTTCCTGTGACATGCTGTTTGGTTGCAGCCTACAATAGACTTATTACTGCCAGTTTCAGATCTAGTGAGCCAAGCGCTTGTTTGATCTCAGTATGGCAAATAAGATTATATAGCTATCCCGGACGGTCTAATCTTCTTGCATTCAGGTACAATTTACCGGAATCAGTTTCCGCTTTGCAACTCGGAAATCCACTGCAGAATGCCACCGCATTTACAGTAAGCAGTAAGACCTTCTCTAGGTCCTGGAGTCCCAGCATTTCATGACAGAGTAATTTATTCCTTTTGATCTTTTCTTTACTGTTTTCTGCTAAGGTCTCCTAACATAAAAGTAAGCCTGAAGGTTTGGGGTCTTACCCAACTAGACCTAACTGTTATACATATATGAGAAAGTATTTTGGGAGGTCTTTGCTATTACCGTGAGAAACAAATAAAATACTGGATAATTCATGCTGATTTATGGTATTTCTCTTCCTCGGTACCCTTTCTTAAAAACAGGTAAAATAGAAAGGCTCTGCAGAATAGTCTTATGATTGGACAGTGTCTTAAGGGGCCTTCTGCATACCTCATCAACCCCCTGCTAGATCTTCAACCCTCTTAGACTATGATTAAATGGTATTCATGTATAGCAAAAATTCTTAAAATTAAAGTTTAAGGGAACAATAAAACCTTTATATATCTCTATGCCCACAAAATTCCCCCCAAATGACAGTGGAGCTTCAAGGATACAGCAAATAAGAGGATGCCCTCAAGATGTCAACAAAATTTGTAAGGTTCTTTTATTTTTTTTTTCTTTTTATTGAGTTTATTGGTACAATCTAGGTCTACAATACAGTTACATTCATTACTGGGATCCTGTACCTTCACATGACAGTTCTTGGTTCTCATGTTTCCCCTTGTCCCTGCCCTCCCTTCACCCGCTCCTTCTCTCCCCATTTATAAACTCTTTATTTCCATTTTTTCATTTTCTCATATTTTTTCTTTTCCCTTATTTCCTTTCCCCTACCCTTCCCACTTTCCCCATACCTTTAGCCCTTTTTTTCCTATTCCACACTCTTAATTATCCCATTAGGATCTTGTGTACTATTATAGTTTTTCACACCAGAGAAACTATTAGGTATTTAAACATGTGTGACTTATTTCACTTGAGTATATCTTCCATATGTATCCATTTTCCTATGAATGACTCTAATTTCTCATTCTTTATGGCTGAGTAGTATTCCATTTTATAGAAAAACCACATCTTCTTTATCCAGTTTCCAAAAGATGGGCAGATGGGATGTTTCCAAGTTTTAGCTATTATAAACTGCAGCTATAAACATTGGTGCATATATATCTCTGTGGTATGATTCTTTTAAATCTTTTGGAAAGATACCCAACAGAGGGACGGCTGGGTCAAATGGAACCTCTATTCCCAGCTCTTTGAGGTATCTCCATATTGATTTCCATAGTGGTTGCACCAGTCTGCACTCCCACCAACAATGGAGAAGGGTTCCTTTCTCCCCACAGCCTCGCCAACATTTGTTATTGTGTGATTTCTTCATAGCAACCATTCTTTGTGGGGTGAGGTGGAATCTCAGTGTTGTTTCCTTCTGCATCTCTTGAATGACCAGTGATGTGGAACATTTTTTCATGTATTTACTTGCTGCTTTTACTTCTTTGTCTGAGAAATTTCTGTTCATTTCAGATGCCCATTTTTGAATTGGGTCTTCTAGACAGGGTTTCATGACTTAGTTGAGGCTGGCCTTGAACTCACTTTGTAGCTCAGGCTGGCCTCAAACTTGGCAGCAATCCTCCTGCCTCTGCCTCTGGAGTGCTGGAATTATAGGCGTAGTTCACCACACCTGGCCTTACAAATTTACTTTAATATATTAGCTGTAAATTTTCTATATAGTAAATATGCTTATGTAAATTTGAATTTTTCAGATGCATTGGAATTATTTCTATTGATTACAATCACTACTGCAAACTGTATGCAAAATCTATATCTGAGTCAGTTTCCTCTTGATTGGAGTAAGTGCTTCAGTGTTGAAACCAAAGTTCACCATTTCCCAAAACCATGTGACCGTTAGGTAACAATATGTACTTAATAATTGGTAGTTACGTGGCTTTTCTTACTGTTACTATTTCTCATCTTTACGTAACATACTGTTGAGCCATCTCATCTTTGTATAACATTACTCTTCCTTTGTGTGAATTTGGTTTTTATGTTTCTTTCACTTCCCCTTGTAGTAACAGTCTGTTCCTAATTCCTGAGAGATGATGGATGATTCAGTACGTAAAGATTTTTATCACACATTGCCATTGTCAAATACTTTGTCTTTCCTATTTACTTTGTTACTTTATTTTTTGGTTATGTTTTGAAATACAATCATATTTTGTTTTATCAAAAAAATTTGGAAGGTGGAACTCAGACTGGCTCATGACACATGATAAGTGTTCCAGAGAAAGCTGGCATGCAGGTGCCTGCAGACCTGGACATCAGGAAAGCCCCTGTGGAACACAGGAAAGGCCTGGGAAAGGGAGCACTGTCTGCCTCTGAGGGTGGGTCAGAACAGGAGGATGCCTTCAATGCCTCTGAAGTAATTACCCGGCCCTCTAGACGCCTTGCCTTACTTTGTGCATCCCGGTGCACTCCCCACCACTGCCATTTTCTACTTCTTTTCTATGTTGAGTTTAACGCAAGCCTTTGGACTTAGGAGATCAGGTCCAACGGAGGCCTTTAGGGAGATTCCTATGTTGAAAGCGCAGGACTAATTGAAAAATATAAACATTTCACAAAGGGAGTTTCTTCCTTCTCTCTTCCCTCATTTTTTCTCACTTACTTGAAGAAATAAAAGACATCATGATATCCAGTAATCAGGAAATTTGTTTTTCTGGCCACCACAGGATTTTATTTTGTTTTCTATTAATACATATTTTCAGTGCATAATTATCACATTCACCTTAGGGGATTAGTACATTACACATCACATCTTAATTCTCTCTCTCTCTCTCTCGTTCCTTTCCCTCACAGCCCTTCTTCCTCTCCTCATTTGAAAAGCTCTGTTTCCATTATTTTCCTTCACTTTTTTCTTTAAATCCTTTTTCTTTGTGTCCCTTCCACCCACCTGCCGCATCTCTCATTCCCCTTTCCCCTGGAACAAGTTCTTCGTACTTCCTAGTAATGTCTTCCTCCACTTTGCTCCTTATTTATGCTTTGAGCTTCTCACACAGGAAAATGTGGTAATTAAACTGGTTTGATTTATTTCACTTAAGATTATTGTCTCGAGCTGCATCCACTTCCCTAAAAATGTCTCAGGTTTTATCCTTCTTTATGGCAGACAGAGACAGTGGGACACCTCTAGGTGACAGAAACAGGAAGTCTCCCCACTGCAGCTGTGCAGCAGGTAGAAACCCGGCCGTGGAGATGGGACTGGGAGAACGGAGGATTCCAAGACCACTGATAGGATCCTGGCATGTGGGGGTTCCGTGGAGGGAAGAGTCATAGATGTGTGAGAGATGTGGAGACGAATTAGAAATAGGTTCATAGAAAACGAAGTAAATAGCAAAATGATGTAATAATTCTAAGGAATCCAAAAAGTTTATCAAAAAGGAAATGTTGCATATAGCAAGTAGCCCAGCCATCCGTTCTAGAGTCTCCATAATGAAGGCAATAAAAACTGATGAATCTCCAGATTGATATAATTTCATTTTTTTGGATATAATTTTAATAGAAACATTGGGAGGAAAGAAAATAAGTGAGTAGGTTAGGTGTGTGTGTTTGTGTTTGTGTGCGAAATGCTCTCTTTTCCAGAGTCTTACAGTTGTACATCAGTAGTTCATATTTAGATTAGAATAATAAAAAAGGAATTGAAAGATGTAATCTCTGCTCAGCAAGAATCAGAGGTGAAATTTAGAGATCGTTATTTTTATTATATGCCTTTTAGTAGTTTTAATTATGTAAATGATACGCAGAGTCCACTAAAAACTGTGTACACACTTCAGCAGTTCACTGTATTAGTAAACGTCTGAAAGTTAATGGTCACCACTTTGAGCGCCTGTTGTAATTGTAGAGGCCAAAAATAACGTGTATTAATCTAATGATGTCTCTCTCAGTAAATGTAGTATTAAAATATGTGCATGAGTTTTTCTTTTCCTGTTGAATACATTTTTTTGAGTGGACTCTGTGTACTACTTTGAATATTTTTTAAATAAATAGAAGAAGAATAAACAGCATGTATAAGTACATATTGAGACTTAAAATTTTTTTCAGTAACTGGAATAGTTTGTTTATTTTAATTAAGTTTGTGTGTAGCAAACACCAGTCAGTAGATACCTTTTAAAAATCAGTTATATTTTTTTCCAGGACTTTGTGTGCTAGCAGTCTGGGGACTAGACTGTGTTCTGTTGCTAGTTGCTGTCAGAGGTTTTAATCTGTAATAGAATAGTAGTGAAAGACTGGCCCTTTCTTGAAAAACACTTTTTTAAAATTCTGAGATTGCCTGTGCTCTTTATTTTGATGGATGACAAAGATAGTAGTTACTGTTAAAAAAAAAAAAAACAGATTTATTTCCTCTCTGCAAAATGGAAAACTGGCAATTCTGTGTAGTCCCCTGAAATATCGCTTGAAATTTTCCTTGTTTATAAAATTTGAAAGTGTAGTCTCTACTATATTAGATTATTTAATTTGGCTGTACTGATTGTTTTGGACAAAATCTACTTCCGTTTGATTTGTCTTCATTGCTTTGTGTCATACATGAAAATGACAGGGAACAAATACTAGGCCTGGTGTTCTTTCTAAATGTCAGAGTCCTCTAGGGATTTTTTAAATATCGAAGCCATTTATTAAAAAAGACCTGCCTTGTAATGCAGCAAATAGATTTTTGACTGTGCACATTAACTTCATCATCACTGTGCTCATAATCATTAATATTCATCATTTTCTCAGGTATTTAAAAATCCTGCATGTCATTTAAAAAGTCATTTGAAGTTTATGTTTTCCTTATGTTCTCAGATTCTGAACTGTTCTTTCTTATAGCATCCATCTGCTACTTGTCAACAGTTAAGCATTAGGCAGATATGGAGGTGCGTATGTGTAATCCCAGCACTTTGGAAGCTGAAGCAGGAGAATCCCTGCCAATCTCCTCCACTAGTTCAAAGCCAACCTGAATAGCAGTGAGATGCTGTCTCCCCAAGAATGAACAAATGAAATAAAAAAGTAAATATTTTGTCAGTGGAGGATTCTACCAGATTATAACAGTTATAATCCAGGATCTTCCTTTGAAAATATGGGTTATGGTTATATATATTTTTTAAAGTTTGGCTTTTGGGATTAGCTGTCCAAATCTAGACAATTTTTAGCAAATGAGTACTAATTTTAGAGGTTCAGGGTATAAAAATTAAAAACAAAATCAGGAAATGACTGAAGACAATGAACTTGAGACGCATGGTGCTTACCGGTGTCAGAGAACAGTTAGGTATGCTAATGAGTATGTTGAAGTCAGTCCTTTGGTCATGTGTGGCTGGAGGGGTTTTACTAAGAAGATAACTACATAAACTCTGTCCAAGTTTTCAGCCTTTAGGGATTACACATACCTACTCACTCACTTTTCCCCCACAAAATGGAAAGATACTCTAGGCATTGTTTTGAATCTTTTTTTCTTCAATATCTTAACACACACACCTTTACTTTAGCTAAAAGACTTTAAATTTTGGAGGATAACACTGTTTTTCTGGTGCTACTATTAAAGTCATTTGTCTCACTCAGTTTTTCATTTATGCTTGAGGTTTACAAAGCCAGGCCACCCCTTGCTCGTAATTTAGGAAGATAGTGTGACACATCCCTGTTCTGCCACCACAGTCCTCCCACTGCTGTGACACCCACCAATCACCTTACATCTCATCCAGTCCGACCAGTCTGGCTCCTCTCTTCCCTATGCTCTTTTTAAATCTTTTCTCCACACAGAAACTCCTCCCTGTTTTAGGTTAAAAAGGCCTGCATGACCCACTTGCCTGTCGCCCAGTGGCACAAGGCACCTGGAGCGAGCTATGCCCCATCCACATGCTGGGTCCCCCGGCTCTGCCACACCAGCCTTCTTCTTATGTCTCAGGACACTCAGCCTCATCACACAGGTGCTGCTCACCTCTCCCTTATCTTTGCAAGGTTGCTCCTCCTCACACCGGTCTTACATGAAAGCTTTCTCTAACCATCCTATCTAAAGCTCTTCCCACCCTCATACTGAGAATGGAGCCCAGGGCCTTGTACATGCTAAGCAAGCACTCTACTCCTCAGCTACGTCCTTAAGTCTAAAGCTACTCTTATTTTACTCCTGTTATCTCCTCTAGTAGCGTACCAGAAATATGACAGCATTACTGTTATCTTTCCATCTTTTTTTTATTCCTTTATTGTCAATTTCCACCTGCATTAATCTAAATTCTCTGTGTTGTTGAGCATTGGATCCCTAGTGCCTAGATTAATAATGTCTAGCAGGTAGTAGTTCTTAGTAAATATTTATCGACTGAATATATGAGTGAATAAATGAATAGTTTTGAGAAGATTTAGAAGTGGTACAACTGCTACACACTCATTATGAATATGAATTATATAGTCTTCTAGTAGTTTTATAAAATTACTACACCATATCAATACTCACAGATAAACTATATGCAATATAATATATACAATACTAAGAAAAATGACCTAATTGGAATCTAGTGTTTATAAAAATCCTTCCCCTGATATATTAGCATATCTTATGGTAGACTATCTGTTGTGGTCATTGCACAATAGTGGAATAAAATAAAGATGAATAAAGCAAGGTACCTATGCCATATTGGGAGTTGGAGAGACAGATTATAATCAATGATGTGTTAAAGGAGAATTTATACTGTTGACTGCCCGTTTACATACACCATACACGTATTTTTCAACTGCAAATATTTAGTTTACTATTTAGATTTCTTTTCTTTTTTTTTTTACTGAAGATTGAACCCAGGACCTTGCACTTGAGAGGCAGGCGCAGTGCCACAGAGCTAAATTCCTGACCCGAAAAATATTCTATTTTTGTTTTTACTAAATTTTTTCCTGAGATATAGAAAACATACTATCACATATTAGTTAACGTTTGTGTAAGATTTTCCTGTGTTGCATGTAGAATGTAAAAAATTAGTAGATTCTATGAGGTGACTAATTCTCTTCTAGGCAAAGTTCAATCAGGGTTAGCAGCACATTCTGAATGCCTTATGTAAGAGGCCTTGAACATAGTCTTCTCTGCACCTAGAATACTGACTCCCTAGCCTGTGGAACATGCTAAAACATGTTTATTATAGGATGAATCGAATATATAAACTATGCTTTAGATAGCGTTTCATTAAGGTAAGAGCTTTTAAGTGAAACTTCTAGTTTCCATTCTAGATCCGCATTTCTAGACATCATTTATAATAGCTATTTTTGTGACTGCTGACGGGTTGTACATGCAGCACAACACAAGGTTAAATTAATTTGTTCAGGACATCGATTGTGGCTCTCTTTATATGGGACTGTGTCTAAAATCTACATCTGACTGTAGATGGGGGAGAACAGAAACCATGGTCGCACATGTGTCACCCTGGGTGAGGGACAAAGAGATGAACGAATGTGTACAAGGTGGGTTCTGATAAAGCCTTCCATATCATGTGTCCTTTAAACGGGTATGTAAAGACTGTCAGGGAAGGGGGCTGGCTTCCAGAAACGTGGCTTCAGTGTGTACTTTTTTCTAAAGTGGACCTAGATGTTAACACTCTCCTGGTCAGGGCCTCCAGCTTTTTTTCTTTTCTTCACCTCTGCCTGAGTGTTAACTTTTGCCACTTACAGGACAAGGAAGAAAAAAGGCATAATCTTTACCCATAATCTAGTTTAGTACATTGCAGTGTATAAAAACTAAGGTGGGCCCAAAAGTCAAGTCCAAATACTAGTCTTGAAGAAGCTTCTTCCATTGAGGGATAAGGCATCTTTCCGATACTATTTTACAGCACAAAAAAGAAAAGAAAAGCTGAAGACCTTTGCCTCAAGTATTTTGATTTTTTTTCTGGGACATTTGACATTTATCTGGTAACTAGTTTCATTATTAATTTTAAAGCCTGTCTTTTTCAAACATTTTGTTTTTCTGATGCCACTGACAGAGTGGTGCATGTTTAATTCTTCCTTAAAGTCAGCTTGCTTGAAATTTCTGTGTGAGCCTGAGTTGCATTGGAAAAATGGAGCAGGGATATCTGGTGCTGTCGTTCTTTTTGGTCACTGTCAGTTTCACTAAAAAGGGAAATTCTGTTATATCTTCTGAAGTTTTCATGAGTATTCATGGACCACAGGGAGGAAAAAAAAAAACACCTCCTTGGAATTTAGAAATAATTTAACCAAAAGATATGAATTCCATTAACTATGCAAAGTGTGATTTGGGGAGACAGAGAGGGAGAGAAACCCCTGGTTACACAATGCGCTGCCATAGAGAAGAAACACCAGACAGCCTGTGTGGGCTAAGCTTTGAATAAAATTGCTTTTTTTGAGAAGCAATCAAAAGTAAGGAACAAAGACATAAATGTAAATTTAGACCAAAATACCTTGATCTGTGTAATTTAACCGATTTACTTTGCCTTCTCATTCTTAAAAATGATGACCTTCACACGTGAAGACTCTTTCTGTCCTTTCTACTCAGCTCAGTGTATGTATCAGAACAGCTATGCCTGTTCTCTAGCTCCTGGGTTAAGTTGCAGAAATCTCAGTTAGAGACAGATTGGTGAGCTCACAGAGCAGTGACTTCTAACCAGAGGCACATGTGAAGTCTTAGGAAATAATTCATGTGCAGATTCTTCTTCAGAAACAGGCTCAGCAGACCTAGAGTAGGGCCCAATGAATGATACTTTTAAAAGTTATTTGGCTAATTCTAGTATGTACTAACATACTTTAGATGAGCCTGCTACGGTAAAATGCTGTTTTATTAGGGATTGACATTGGAAATATTTCTGAAAACCAGTTTGTGGATATATGATCTTAGTTCAGATATCTGCCTTTCATTTATATCCAGCTGTTACTAGTTTTACGTGGCTTCCATAACAAATTACCATCAACTCAGTGTCTAAAAATAACAGAAATTTATTCCCTCACAATTTTAGGGGTCAGAAGTCTGAAGCCAAGGTGTGAACAGGGCCTCACACTTCCTGAGGGTCAGAGGAAAGTCGGTCCCCAGCCTTTTCCAGCTTCTGGAGGTTGCCCTCATGCCCTGGCTTAGTCGATATCACTGCAGTCTCTGCTCCTCTTTGGGTGCTTCCTCTTTAAATTAAACTCTGCTCTCTTATAACAATGTTTATAATTGTATTTAGGGCCCAGCCAGGTGCTCTTATCATCTCGAGCTCCATCGTATTTTTGAGGCTTTTTGCATGTCACATCATATTCCAACATTCCCAGAATTAGAAGCCGTGTTTTACAAGTCCATATTTGGTCCCCAGAGTGGGCTGTTATTACATCATTGTATGCATCCACAGGGGCTTCTGTGACACCTTTCTCCTCTTACCCCTTGCTGCAAATCCATGGCAACGTGGAAGTGGACAGCTTTCCAGGACAGTGTTTACCCACAAATCTTGCCTTCTTGAACTAGGCCAGGTTACTTATGCCAGGATTTGTTTTCCTGAGCTGCAGGCTGCACCTCCAGTTTCAGGCACTCACATAGCATATGCCTTTGGTTCCAAGTGGAGTGAGGATAGGGTCACTGAGGCAAGCCTGTCATTTCCACTGACAAAGGAACTTCAAGATGTGTCCTAGCAATGGTGGCTCTTCTTGAAAGCTCGTCTTTTAAGAATAGATTCTTACAGTGACCAGCATTATTTGAATCTTTTCTACAATAGGCACAAACCTTGTAAACTTTTCACAAGTGCATTACCTTAGACTTAGCATATGGAATGCTGTTAAGTTTGGTTTCAGGAGGAGAAAATACAGTTAGTTGATAGTAAACATGGAAAGAAGGGTTGGGGATTAAAAGAAGGGTTGGGTAGAATGCATGCTTAACATGTGGAAACCCTTGGGTTCAATCTTCAACACAAAAAGAATAAATTAAAATGAGGAAGAGGAGGTGGAAAGAAGGAGAAAAGGAGGAGAAGAAGATGTTTCTAAGTCAAAGTTAATGACAACAGCTGTGAGACTTTAGTCTTTTCCAGATACATAAGAAATATTTGATTCATGCTCTTGGACGCTTTTAAGCTTTGAGATCCCTTTGTGTTATTTGTTGTAATGAAAGTGGAGGATAAGTTCCAATAAGATGCATTAGAGATGCCCAGAGATTAAAGAGGCTCATGAATGAAGGCTCTGCTGCAGTTTGAGGTGATGACCACCCAGTAGTATTTATTAATGTGTGCCATTGTTTGATGTTTTCTAGTTGTACTAAATTAGTCATATATGACTCGGGAAGGCTGTGCAACCCAGGAGGGTTATACTAGTGCCTAGGTCAGCGCTGTCCCCTGAATAACTAGTACCCTGGTCACTTGTCTCAGGAACGGGCCAAGCCCTAGTACTTCATCACTGCACTGGGACTGGTCCACTGGAGGGTAGGTGGCCTAAATGACAATAGTTACTTTCTGCCTGGGACTTGTCATTGCTGAGACTAGAAGAAAGAACTGTTTACTTTTTCATGTTTAGACACTTAAAGGTGTAAATAGTTACTGCTGAAAGTAGATGGTTTCATGTGTACTAGATCAATAAGAACTGGAGATATGTAGGGTGGAAAAGAAGAGTTGAAAGTTAAGGGGAAATTTTTTAAATTATTAAATCTCTGAAGCCAGTTCCATCCATACCTCTTTATGATTTGATGACTTAAACTGTAGGTCCCCCTTCTCATTAAAATAGTTAGAATTTAGGTATTTTATGTTTGAAGCTAAGAGAAATCTTGATTCACATATGGAATATTAGTGTGGAGAAGTGAAGACAGGATTGACTAAGAGTTATATAGTCTGTAGGTATAATAGAAAGTTAGTAGAACAAAAAAGTTGAAAGTACAAATTGAGTATCCCTTATCTGAAATTCTTGAGATGAGAAGTGTTTGTGATTTCAATTTTATTTTCAGATTTTGGAATATTTGCATACACATGGTAAGGTATGTTAGGGATCAGACTCAAGTCTACACCTGAAATTCATATGTTTCATATACATCTTACATACACAGTGTTTTCGGTATTTTTGTGCATGAAACAGTGTTTCATGATGCAGAGTTTTCCACTTATGGCATATTGTAGGTATCCTAAAAGTTTCAGATTTTGGAACATTTCAGATTTCAGATCCATGGGTGAGAGTCTTAGTATCAACAGGAGTATGTGAAATGAAGACCACAGGATGCACCATGTTTTCTGGGCCACACAGAAAAAGAGGTAGTGGCTGTTGGGCAAGAAATAAAGAGGAGTCAGATGAGTTAAACTCTTGACTGGGCTGAATTGATAAAAAGAGAAGGAGGTGAGGTAAGGGTTGGATGCCCTTACTGAACATCTTTCTTTTATTAAGAAAAATAGGGTCATCACATAGCACTGCAAAGTCAAGCAAATTTCATTGTAATTTTGGTATATGTGATAGTGATAGCACCGATCTTTTAGAGTTGGCATGCTGCGCTAAGAAATCTATCTTATATTTTATATATATAAGGTGAGGACTTGTCCTACAATATGGCAAGCCCGTTGAATTTGACAAGATAGTTTGTCCTTAGAATTTTGTTGTGAGATATCTGGCTGATTGAGTAACAAAAAAAAAAAAATGTTTTTTTTTTTAATTTTTATTTTTTTTTTATTTAGACCATTTCTCTTTAGTCAGAGAGTCTCAAGGACAAAACAGTTTTAAAAACAAGTGTTGTAGGGCAGATGTGAATATATTAGGAGACTTTTGGATACTTAGATGTCATTTTTAAACTGTGTACCTTTATGAACAGATTTTTTTAAGAAATTCTTGCCACACTATGAATTATTCTGAGTAATACTGAGAGTGTGACTATAAATAAAGAGCCGTTCTCGATCTCTTTTCTGTTGCAGTTTCTCAGCCCGCTATTACTTGTGGGTTCAAAATGGCTCAGACAGTAGTAGAATCCATTTAAAAGCCCTTTATCCAGAAGTCATGAGACCCTCTGCGCTTCCTTAGGTGTTCACCTCCAGGAGACATTAACAGTACTGTATCTAACGCTTTTGGAGTTTTTTAGTAAATTTAGGTTCTTCTAAAACAATATCTAGTTTGATGCATGGTCCTAAGATTTGGTTTATTTTATTATGATTTGTGATATTCTCTCAATGTTTGAGGACACTTAGTAAAGACATCATCGCGTAATGAGGATAAATCATCTCCTGATTGGTATTTGCTACCATAATTATTTATATTAGAGCTACGCTGGAGAACTTCCGCATAGGCTGTGAAGACGCTGGCTAAAGATACATGTATTGAATCCTTAACAATACAAAATCTGTACCCTACAGATTGGTGTACTATATTTGGAAGGAAATGCATTACTAGTGCAGTCCTTCTGCTTACATGCATCTAGACGCTTGGAGGAGTTGTATTAAAAGGCAGAAGATAAGAATGCAAAGCATTTCTACTTGTTATACTGCTTGAACAAGTTTTGAAACTCATCTTTCCTCATTTGCAAAATGAAGAGTTGGGTGGCATCTGGGGTTTTTTTTTTTTGGTACTGGGGATTGAATTCGGGTCCTTGCGCTTGCAGGGCAGGCCACTGAACCCCTGAGCTAAATTCCCGGCCCTTTTGTTTGTTTGTTTGTTTGTTTGTTTCTTTGTTTGTTTGTTTGTTTGTTTTTCCTTTTCTCTGTCTTAAAGTGAATGAAATACTTGCTAAGCCTTTCAAGTTCCAATAGATCCAAATCCTTCTTTGAGGAAAAATCTTCCAATACCATCATTGTTAGTTTGCGTAGTTATTCTTGTGTTCAGTATAATTTTTTATTGTAATTGTGTGTATAAATGAATATGACATTATAATGCTTTATCCAACATTTAAAGCATTTTCCTGGAAAAAGCTGTTATTGTGGAATAATTTGGTTACAGAGCCCTTATATTTAATGTCAGAGCTAGAACAGGGAAGCTATCTTAACTGACTTGACTGTGTCACTGCTGTTACCAAGGTTTAAAGAAGCTTTCTGTCCCCTCCATCAGCACACACACATGCTGTCTTCACACACAGGTGTAAAGCAGATTATGGCATTAGAACATAACTTAAAAACTGTTTATGTCATTAGCGTAGAAACACTAAACTATTCTGAAATGTGTTTCCATATTTAGCTTTGGCCACCCTTTTGTGTATGTCTCTAAGTAAGTCGCTCTGAAAACAGTTGGATTTTTTTCCATTAGTGAAAAAGGTGTAAGAACCACCAAAGTCCAGAAGAATGGAACTATAAGGCCATGTTTTGAATGACAAAAGTAGGATGTGCAGTCCACTTTTAATCACTTCCCAATGTTGTCATGATGAGATGTAATATACAGTGCTGCCTCTTATTTATACAATTTCTTTACTTTATGAAAGCATCTTTGATTCATAAAACTCTGCTTGCCCTGTGCTCCTTTGCTTCACTGAGTGTCCTCACTTTTCAGAGCCAATAATACTCTGACAGGGGCCTCAGGCCGCCCAGTCAAGACAGCTGGAGAGTGAAAGACGTTGATTGCAGATGCAGATTGCAGGACTTTTGGGTGAATTCAGAATAAGGAATAGGATGAAAAGTAATTTGATATTATTTTCTCTCTTTACAGGCTCTATACAACTCCATTAAGAATGAGAAGCTTGAATGGGCAGTGTAAGTATGCTGGATACCAGCCTTTTACTAATGAACTACTCTCTTTTTTTCTTGCTGCCTTGGAGGTGATTTTAGAGAAGGACTAAGTATGCATTACCAGTTCTCATTTTACATCACGAGTCCTACCTACTTTCTATAAAACCTAAGTAAACCCTGAGTAGCCCATGATTTTCCCCCTTGGTACACAGAATACTCCTGTTCTTTTTAAATCTCATTTATATGCCTATAGGCAAGTAATCATATTTTTTGATGTATCCTTTAAAAATAGTATTCAAAGAAAATCTTCTGATCAAATTAAATTTACCCCAAAACCCAATGCACAGGATTTTAATACCAACTGCTTGTTTTCATTCTCTCTTACTATCATCATAGATCAAAGTTTTCCAATCCTATTTCCTGTAGTTATCCTAGACCATTGATAATAATAACCGCACAACGAAAAAGGGTTCTGTGCATAGATATGCTTGAGAAATGATGGATTAAATAGAGCTAATATTTCTAGGAACATTTATAGCACTTATTGTATATTATCAGTCTTTGGTACTAAATGTTGTGTTTCAGGGTCCCTACTGTGGGAAATGTTGTGGATAAATTGCACTTTATGTAAACCAACCGTACTATTTTTGTTAAATTTTCATTAATCAATACAAGTAAAACTTTAATTTAAAAAATGTCCAGGGAACAATCTTTGCTACATTTTTAATCAACTTACCAAGAAATTAGGTCAAAATGTATTTTTTAAATGGAAAATCCATGTGAATCTTACTATTTTCACTGATATATAGCATTCGTATTTTTTAACCTTGTTGCCCAACAGCAGTCTGCAGTGAACTCAAATTTACGGAATCCTAACGTGGGTGATAAATCATGTTCTATCATATTTGTCCTGGGCAAAATGACTTAGCAGTTGACTGTATCTCGTGTGTAATATGCTAGAGTGAATTTAAAAAGTCAGTGCCACTTAAATTGTTTTCCGAGTGTAGAGTTATTCGATACTGTTTCAAATTGAGTTAAAGACTTTAATATTTGCATGTATATGAAACAGCTTGTATGTGTTCATAAATAATGAGAGTCGTTTAAAGACAGTGTACTATTTCAAGGAAAACCAAGATTATTAGGAATAGATGGTCTAAAATTCAAAGTATAAATATATTTAGACTCACTTCTTTTCCTAAAAAACAAAAACTGTGAATATATTTAGAATGTTGCTGAAATGTTAAAGGGAGAATTTTCCCACTAGAGAAAACAAATAAAAAAAGGAAATACTTTGAAATATATTCATACTGGAGTAGAGAATATTTTGAGTATTATTTTATAAAGCAAACAAATATAATATTGAGAACCTGCTTTGTGAATCACATATCTCAAATGCATTGAATATATTTCTGTCAATGTTATTTACGTATTTTTTTGTAGTTGGACTTTGGCTCAAGAATACTTTATCGTAGGTCCTACCTGGACATATAGGGATTAGGAAGTTTACTCAAAAACTGGATACTTCTGTGGCCCTTTTGTCTCATTAGCAGAGTGGTCAGTTCAGGAACCCAGATCCCAGAGTCAGGTAGATCTGAGTTTGAATTCCAGCTCTGCCTTCTACTAGCTGGGGTTACTGGGCAAATTAACCTCAAGGCCTATTTCCCATTTACTAGATGGAGCAACTCTTGCATCTCATGGAGCCAATAGGATAACACTGTGCAATGTTGTAAAACAATAAACAGTAAGCAAATTACCCTTCTGCTGATACCTAATGCTATAGCTTTTAAAGCCCTGGTTTCTGTTTTATGTTTTTCTTTTTGTATCTCTCATTCATTGGCTTATACATGTACTACTTCTTATCCTCTATAATTCCTAAGGTTCTGTTCTTATAGACTCACATAATTAAAATTACTTTTCTATACCTATAAAATGAAGGAAATGGATGAAATCACAAGTTTCCTTTCCTTCTTAATTCTTTTAAGATATATATGCATCTGATTTCTTCCCCAAGTTTCAATTCAACATTTGCGTTTTCCTGCAGGGTATTTCTACCAACACTTAGCACTCATCGTTTGTCTCCAGCCTTTGGTGTATGTTTTCCATTGATGTTGATGACGCCCCCATTCTGCTTACTTGGATTTTAGCTTCTGAGTCATCTGTTGTCCCATCCACCCTCTTACTACTCTAGAAATGGCCTTGAACACCACAAACAGTCGCTTCCTATCAGGTGCCTCTTACTCCATCCAACCCATTCTTGTACTTTAATCTGTCCCTCTGTGATAATTAGGCCTTGCCTGTAATCTGTTTTATCCTCTGCTATTGTCTCCACATAGTCCTCATTTCAACCAGGCTGCCAGAAGATGCATTTCCCTGTGCGTGTCCCCTGGTTTCCTGCCTTTTTGCCATGTTCCTGAAGTAATCTCCGCGTCCAGCCTGCCCCCACCATCCATTGCAGCTCAGCTTAGATAACACCCATTCCTTGAATGTTTCCTTCTTACCAACCAGAAATCATCTCAGCACTTGTGCATCTATTTTGCTTTATCTGATGGTACCATCAGTTTCTGTTCCATTACAGTAATTTGTACTAAGGTATCACTGAACTGTAACCTGCTCTAAGGAAATGATGAGCGTGTAGAATTGTGCCTTTTTGTCTCTCTTTGCTGATATTATAGTGCCTCTATGTAATGAAGACTCCATACAAAGCTACAGAAAAGGCTGGGTGTGTAACTCAGTGACAATGTGTGTTCTTAGCATATGGGTGTCCAAGGATGGCACCGAGCACGGTGGTGGGGGGTGAGGGGATGGGGAAGAGCTGTAGAAAGATTGTTAGTCATACCCAAAGAACTGCATTCGTGAAAGATAAACCTACAATTGTTTAGTTTAGAAAGTAGTTCCCAAAAATCTACAGCTGCTGCAGATTTTCTATGGTAATGTGTACTTGCATGGGAAGTATCTTAATGTCAGATTTTAAAAACATAGAGGAAATGAATATATAGAATCATGGAGAATTTTAATGCATGGAGTTCTAACTGGTTTCCATGGATACCTAGGTCTTCAGGGAGATGTCTCCCTCATGGTACGAGTGAGGGGAAAGTGGGAAAACGATGGGAATCCAGTTCTGCCTCTTACAAACGTCATGCCTATTTCAACTGATGAAAACAACTCTGCTTTTATTTATTTTTAAAAATGTAACATTATATTAATATTTCTTTTTTAAAAAGATATCTACACTTACAGTATTTTTGCTGAAAAATGCTAATCTAGCCCAGTGCGTTTATTTCATATATGAAGGGAAGTAAAATGAAGCAACATTCATCTCCAGATCCAAAGGCATACACAGTAATGCAGGAAAATGGGGATTTGTTTCCTTGTGAGTTATGGCTCCCACTAGGAGCTCCATGTTGTCTGGCTTCTCTGTAGGCACAGTTTTATAAAGTCTTTAGAGAGCAAGGATCGTGTCTAATTGTATGCCAGTCTTTGACACTGGGCAAATTTAGAATGTTATATCAATGTGTTTCATTAAACGTTCATAGAATTACGAATGTTTCCCCCCAGGCAAGTTAGATGGTATGGATCATTCATTCCTCTCTTCCACACTCTGTAAGCAGCTTTTTTTCAGTGTCTGGCCCAGGGCTGCACCTGTGATACAAATGAGAATAAGGTACAGATCTGTGCTTAAGGAGAACACAAGATGAAGGGTTGCCTGGGGAGGGAGGGTCGGACAGTGCAAAGATAAAAGTGTAAAAATGGTAGTGGAGTGGGGTGAGTCAAACTGACTAGTGAGAGGTCTTGACTTCCTCATGCAGGGCAATTACCATTTCTTTTCCAGCTTCCTTTGCTCAGTTGTTCATTATTCATAAAGCATCTATTTGTTGAATTCCTTTCTACTGTAGTAGGCTGGGAATTTGGGAGGAGCAAAAGTGTATAAAGCATTTTCCTTGGTCTTAATTTATAGTGTAAATTAAAATTTTTTTTATAAAGATATCAGTTACTCTCTGCTTGGGATGAGGTTAGTTAAGGTAGATATGTGAATTTACAAATTACATTGGAGTTGTTTAAAGTATAGCTTGTTGAAGATCTTCAGACAATACATGAACAAAAGTGGAAAGTAAAATAAGTGCAGCTGAACAAAGCAGGTCTACATTTTTATTTTTGAAAAAATAATAGTAATGAAAGTTTCACTTAATTTTTTTTCATTTACTGGGAAAATTAATATTTTCTTCCTTCTCTTGACCTCTGTTTATTGGTGTTATTCTCTGTCATTTAGGAATTGCAAGAAGCCTCCGTTACCTCATTCCAAAAAACTAGTAGTAATGATAATAACAATACTTCATATATCCTGTCTCACATTAATTAAGCACAATAAAGCCAGCTTTGAAAGGTGCCCTGTGGGATCACATTTACAGTAGTGTTGTTTTGTCGCAGCAGCTTTGGTCTTGCTGATCATTTTGCACCATTGATGTTTTTAATTCTGATAAGCATTTTGTAACTTGGCAACACTGAATCATACTTAATAATTAATATTGCCCTAAAATCCTGCAATTCGTTTTCTAACAAGAGCATTTTAAATCCTCAGTTTCTGTGCTTCTAAATTAGACCATTTCTTTTCTGCACTCACATAGTGAAGTGTCCTGGCTAATCACATGGGGTAGCGACACCCCAAATGTTTTCCTCCCCTCTCATTGTGAGTTAGGAGCATTGACCCTGAAAAGTGTGGTTTTAAAATCCCAGCAGTTTGTTGTTAGTCTGCCTTATCATTTCTTTCCCTCCCATGAACTGTATCATGCCAGGTCTTCTCAGGAAGGTATTGCTGTCCCTTAGTGACAGATTTGATGACATTAGGAAGTAAATCTGAATGTGAGACTGATATAAACTCTTTTACCTTTTAGTCTCTAAAACTAGTCTTTCTCCGAAAAAAAGAATTCTACTAGAGCTCTTTTACTTTAATTTTTGATTTGCTTTCCATCTTTTACTTAGCTCAGTATTAATCCTAATTTTATTGTAAGTAATCATACATAGTAATTAAAATATAAACTCAGATACTGTGAGGGGAATGGCCATCTCCAAAATACAAATAGTTTTATTTTCACCCATGGGTTTTGTTTGTTTGTTTCTTAGTCTGACTTAGAGATATACCATATTTAATGTATGAAATAAGTTGAAGATAATGTGATTTTTTTTTAGGGCATGAAGATGGTGAGTTTGATTTTCATTTTTTCCTTTATTGTTTTTAAAAATTTGTTTTATCGAGTACATTTTACATATACACAATGGTAATATTCATATAAAATCTGTACGTGTACATGATATACCTTGTTGCTTCTTTTTTAACATTTCTCTTCCTTCCCTTCACCCCCTTTCCCCTCATTTACAAAAACTTTGTTTCCATTTTTTCCTTCTGTTCTCTTATACTTTTCCTCCTTTCCTTTCTCTCTCCTCCATTCCTAGTTCCCCTTCCCATTTGAACATTTTATTCATACTTCACAATATCTATTATACATTTTGGTCCTTATTTACACTTTCAGATTCTCACACCTGAGAAACAATGTGATATTAAATGTGTGTCCAATTTATTTCATTTAACAGGATGGTATGAGAGTGCATCTATTCACCTAGAAATGTCCCAAGTTTATCCTTCTTGATGGCAGAGTAGTACTCCATTTTATTTTTTTTTAAATTGAGTTTATTGGTACATTTTAGGTACACAGTACAGTTACATTCATTATTGGGATCTTGTACCTTTACGTGACAGGTCTTAGTTTTCATTTTTTCCCCTTGTCCCTGCCCTCCCTTCATGCCTTCATCCTCTCCCCATTTACAAACATTTTATTTCCATTTTCTCACATTTTTTTCTTTTCCCTTATTCCCTTTCCCCCACCCTTCCACTTTCCCCACACTTTTAGCCTTTTTCTTCCTATTTCACATTGTTAATTATCTCATTAGGATCTTATGTACTATTATAGTTTTTCACACCAGAGAAACTATTCGGTATTTACACATGTGTGACTTATTTGTTTCACTTAGGAGTATATCCTCAAAATATATGCATTTTCCTATGAATGAATCTAATTTCTCATTCTTTATGGCTGAGTAGTATTCCATTTTGTAGAAAAACCACATCTTGGCAACAGACACATAAGAGCAGGTATAACAATTCCCAATTTGAAACTATACTACAAAGCCACTGTGATAAAAACAGCATGGTCCTGGCAAAGAAACAGACCTGAGGATCAGTGAAACAGATTGGAAGACACAAAAACAACTCCAGATGTACTCAGCTACCTCATCTTTGAGAAAGGAGCTGACCATCCCCACTAGAGGAAAGATAGCCTTTTTAATAAATGGTGCTGGAAAAATTGGATCTCAACCCACCAAAGATTAAAACTAGACCTTTATCTTTTACCATGCACTAAATAAAAATCCAAGTGGATTAAAGATCTAAATATTAAAACAGAAACACGAAACTTGCTGGAAGATAAGTTAGACAGAACTCTGGAAGACATTGGCATAGGAAAAGACTTTATGAACAAATCCTCAGTAGCACGGGAACTAGCAGAAAGAATCAACAACTGGGATCTCATCTTATTAAAAAGCTTCTGCACTGCAAAAGAAACCATCAACAGAACTAAGAGAAAACCTACAATGTGGGAAAAAATTTTTACCAGCTGCTCCTCAAACAAAGGGCTATTATCTAGAATATATAAAGAACTCAAAGCAATCAGCCCCCCCAAATATAAAGACATGATTAAAAATGGGCATCTGAAATGAACAGACATTTCTCAGACAAAGAAGTAAAAGCAGCAAGTAAATATATGAAAAAATGTTCTACATCACTGGTCATTCGAGAGATGCAGATGAAAACAACACTGAGATTCCACCTCACCCCAGAAAGAATGGTTGCTATCAAGAAATCATGCAATAACAAATGTTGGTGGGGTTGTGGGGAGAAAGGAATCCTTCTCCATTGCTGGTGGGAGTGCAGACCACTATGGTGCAACCACTATGAAATCAATATGGAGATAACTCAAAGAGCTGGGACTAGAAGTTCCATTTGACCCACTCATCCTTCTGCTGGGTATCTTTCCAAAAGAATTAAAAGAATCATATCACAGTGATATATGCGTACCTATGTTTATAGCAGCACAGTTTGTAATAGGTAAAACTTGGAAACGGCTCATTTGCCCATCAGTTGGAAATTCCATTGTATTTTATTAAAAAAAAACCCTCACATCTTCCTTATTCATTCATCTGTCCGTGGGCATTTGGGCCGTTTCCAAGATTACTAACTGTGCTACTATAAACATGGAAATGTATATATAATTGTGGTATTATGCTTTTAATTATTTCAGGAAGATATATAGACAAGGAATAGCTGGGTCAAATGGAACCTCTAGTTTAGTTTTTTGAGTATTCTTCACACTGATTTCCACGATGGTTGCACCAGTCTACACTCCCACCAATGGTGTAGAAAAGGTTCCTTTTTCCCCACAGCCGCACCAGCATTTGTTATTGGTTGATTTCTTGATAGCAGCCATTCTTCCTGAAATGATACAGAATCTCAATATTGTTTTAATTTGCATATCTTGAATGACCAGTGATTTTAAACATTTTTTCACATGTTTACTTGCCATGTCTACTTTTTCATCTGAAAAGTGTCTATTCCTTTCAGATGCCTATTTTAGGACTAAGTCTTTAAATTGGGGGACTGATTTTTTTTTAAGTTCTTTACATGTTCTAGATAGTAGTCCTTTGTCCGAAGAACACCTGACAAAATTTTTTTTCTCACTATGTGGGTTTTCTCTTCTTTGATGTATAAAAACTTCTTTTCATTTTTGTACAAAAGCCTCTTTTTTTTTTTTTTTTGGTACCAGGGATCGAACTCAGGTCCTTGTGCTTGTAAGGCAGGCCACCGAACCGCTGAGCTAAATCCCCGGCCCCCAAAAGCCTCTTAATAAGAGAAGATCCCAATAGTTTATTCTTTGTAATATTTCCTTTGTGACTGGGGATTTGTCCATAAAGCCTTTGCCTATACCTATGTCTTCAGGAGTTTTACCTATTCTGTCTTCCAGAAGATTTAGTGTTCTGTTGTACTATTTAGATCTTCGATTTATTTCTGTGTTAGTTTAGTGCATGGTGAGAGATATGGGTCTAGCTTTAGTCTTTGGCATGTGGAAAGCCAGTTTTTCCAGAACCATTTATTAAAGAGGCCATCTTTTCCTTTGTAATTTTTTTTTTACTTATAAATAATTTCCTGTGATTTTTAATTTTCTCAACATTAGAATTGTGCATCAAGGGAAATTGAAACTCTTTGTGTATGCTTTTTAGATTTGAAATTGTATCCTGAATAAAATCATACTTCACAATCACAATTTTTTACCTTGACTTAAAAATTATTGTTTCTGTAAAAAGATACATATGGTAATTTCCTCTTTATTGCAATGCATTATATAAAAAACTTTATATTTGTTTTTAAATGCCCTAGTGAGTCTAGATATGTGAAATTTTTAATCAGAATAGTTTTTCTTAATACTAGATGTAGATGAATGAAAGAAAATTTCTTCTTCATGTAAGTTATTTTGGACCAAGACAGTTATGTGAATACTTTGAAACAAAAGTAATTCTCATTTTAAATTTCAAAATTGTAACCTATAAATGGGTAAATATTTACTAGTAAGAAAACTAAGGCAAAGAGAAGTTACTATAATTTGGACCTGATTGCAGACACAGCAGAGACATTTAATTTATGGTTGAGAATTTAAATGTATAGAGAAAGGGTTTGGTGGACTGGTATTAGGAATCAGCGGTAGACAAACTTAGTATGGGAAATTTAATAAAATCATCCTAAGGAGATATTTGACTATAAACAAAGAATAAAACCTGTTTCCATCTGAGATACTTATACTGTTAAAATATATTTCCTAAATATGCACTGTGCCTCAGATTCTAAAATAAGATTTACATCCCCATTGTCGTTCCTGTTGAGTGGACCACACTTATCTTACTAACATGACAGGCACTGCATCACGCAGTACTCTTGGTAGAATGACGACACTAATGTTAATACTAACACTGCAAATGTGGGAGATCATCTTTATGAAGATTAAGGGTAATTAATATGTGTTTGAGTAAACTATTATTGGTTTGATTGTTCCGTTTATAAATTTAAAGAAGGCTCACTGACTATAAGAAAACAAAAGAAACATTCTATAGTGATGAAAAATTGACCACTAACTTAGGATTTTAAGCTAAAGAATGATAATCAATTAAAATTTGTTAGCTAGAAATAATACTGAACATGGATCAATCTGCTGGATTTTGATATTTTAAAAAACTCAGGGTTTAAAATTAGGGAAGACTCTCATACAGCTCTGTGAAGTGTAGTTTAATAAGAACCTGAATCATAGCTCATGCTTAACTTTCAATCTGCAAGTACTTGTTTTTCTCAGTGAAAAGCATGTTTTTCTCGATGGAACTCAAGCATAGAGAACACAGGAAGGATTTGTCACCCAGTTCCTTGCTTTGAAAGGAGAAACTTAAAAAAAAAAATAAAAGGAAGAAAGTAAAGTGATAAGTTATCTGCTTTATGTCATCTCTGGGGGAGAGACTAAGATTCTCAGAATGTTTATGGATTGTATTATGAAAACAGCTTCAGTTTTGATAAAGATGATGGCAGAAGTGATGGACTTTACAGATACTATCTTTGCTTCATATTTTCTTCAGTTTCAGAATATGCAGAGCTCACAGGTTGGTGAGCAGATGGAATGTGACTATAATATTAGTAGCCTACTTGTCCTAAAGCAATTTTAGAATCACTGAAGTGCGAAGAGTTATGGAAGCTGAGTTATAAAAATGTTTTTCCTAATGTGTTGATCATTGTGAATTTTACATCATCTCTATCAATTGCTAAGGTTTGGTGCTTGTTCAGGAATGATATAAAAATACAATATCTAAATGACTTATACTATGTGTGCTATAACTACTATAGTACTTTGAACATTTTAGGTAATATTTGCTTGGATTTCTTTGCGCATTTCTGCCTGCATGCACATACATGCATTTTTCAGAACGTGAGAAAAATTTAATTAGGCAGATCAGTATTCCTGAAGGACGTTACTTTTGTTCAGCCACTATAAATTTCCCAAGAAATAATTTGAAAGCATATAACATCTAGCTTAACCTCAGTGTACACCAAAGGCTTTTTTAAATAAAACATTTCAATATCTACACATAAGGTTTTCTTTCTTTGGAATTCATACTACAGTCAGGAAACTACATCTTCACATCTGTAGGATTCTTTTCGGTATAAAGGGCTAGTTACAGAGCTTCATATTTTTTTTTTCCCAGTACCAGGGATCAAAATCAGGACCTTGTGCTTGAGAGGCAGGTGCAGTGCCAATGAGCTAAATCCTCAGCCCCAGAGCTTAATATTATTAATAAAAGCATAGTCTCTTTTTTACATTGAAAATAAGGTATTTTTAGAAAGCAAAATGTATTTTCTGCAGAATGTTAAAATTTAACTATATTTTTAAAATTAATTGTTTTTGGTAAGTGACAAGACAGCTGCATCTTAAACTCCTTATCGCTCAAGGCATAATATGATATAGTTTAACAGGAATCCCATGATAAGCCAGCGTAATTTTTGTAAGTCTGTGCTCACTTTATTTACCAACAGCCATCTGATCACAATATTGGGATGATAACCAATATAATGTTATGTTTCTATATTCAGCCACTGCATTTAATTTTTCAATCAACTCTATTGAGGAATAATTTATATACAATGAAATTTATCTATTTACAGGTACAATTACATGTTTTTAAAAAAATTTACACAGTTGCCTAGTAAGAACCACAGTCCATCACCCAATTTCTGTTACTCAAATAAGATTCCTTGCACTTACAATTCAGCAATTTTAATATTGCTTTTCCACCTTTCTAATACTGCTCTGTACACAACTCTCTTGAGACACAGAGAGTAAATATTTTATTAAAAATGTATCACCCATTATGATGTGTCTGTTTCTACTGCTAGATTTTGAGTCCCTCTAGGGTCCTTAATCTGCTCTCATCACTGCCTTGAACACTACCTGCAACCTAGAACTCCTACTGCTCACTCCTCAGCTGGCACTGAGAGCCTCAAGGACCCTGGTTTCCAGGTGTTTTGGAAGAGTGTGCCTTCCTGCTGTGCTCCTTGGACATTCTCATAGATAATGCATCGCCTTTAAAATTTTTTGAATCAGGGAGCCTCCATCAACTCCAGGGGTCCTAAAAAGTGACAACTTGATGTAAATCCTGCCTTCCTATATTCCTTCACCTGACTGGACCTTGATATTTCACTGGGACAACATGCCATTTTTAGGGTAATTTTGAGATAAGAAAATGTCACAATGATCACAATAATAACGAGATTCAAGGTGGAATTTGGTATTCGATTTGTTCCCCATTCCTTTCCTGAATGTTTTGTAGCCCAGCATGCACAGGGCAGAGTGCTGAGTCAGTGAAGTGGAGCAGCTGTTCTTTGATCTGAACCACGAGGTGCCTTCCGAATTCCATTAGACATCGTGATAGGAACCTGAGTAACTACCAGTTCTGCTGAGGTTACCTACCAATCTTGGCTACTCATTGAGAAACCGGGACTTAAATGAGCAGAGGGGAGCCTGTCGCACAAGATACCACCCAGTTGGGCAAAAGGGAGAGATTGCTTTGGTTGATACTGGCAAAGAAGTAGAGGCAGAGGTAGGGTTCACCTTGCTTTAGAGACATTCAAAGGTGGATACATGTGGTTTTCCTATACAGGGAGGAAAGAAGAACAGGTTCATCTTCCCAGCCCTTTACTTATTCACAAAAATGTTATGTTTTGTTGTGGAGGATTTGAATGGTGAGACTTGGGGAATGTGCCATATATCAGAGAGAACAGAGCTTTGAGGTAGCACTTAGTTTGGATTTATCGCATAGGCTTTCAGGGTTAACTGCTATGGAGAAGTGTGGGGTTTCCTGATATTTCTTTCTTGTGTTTACGCTTTCCTCTGTATCTACAGGATTCTATAATCAAGGACTACCAGAGCTAGGATGGATTCAAGGCATGCATTGCAAAGCTCCAGACTGTTTTGCTCATCCCAGTCTCCTACTCCCTAAATGTACCTTCATGTCTTGCATTTTCTGGCCTAGAGCAAGCTTTGAGATTGGCACAGAAAGATACTGAGACCTATAGAAGTGCTGTAGGCTACCTGGGGTTTACAGTGGAATTTTAAGAAGAGCAGGAACTCAGCCCCAAATGTCTTGAGAGATAAACTTATCCAGAAATAGTGATGAAGGTGCATGTAAATGTATTATCAGCATATGGCTGTTGTAACAGAATGCTACAAACTGAGTAACTCTAAAAACACACAAAAAATTTTGCAGCCATGGTATGAGGTGGTACCTTCAGCACTCTGGGTGCCTGAGGCAGCAGGATCACAGCTTTGAACCTGGTTTGCCCAACTTAGCACGAAGTATCTGAAAATTAAAAAATTAAATAAAGGGTGGGAGGAATAGCTCAATGCTAAGGCCCTGTTTTTAGTTGCATTTAGTTGTTCAAAGCAAACAAGTAAAAACCCACAAAATTATTGTCTCGTATTCTGGGGTCTAGAGGTCTAAGGTACAGCTGTGACATAGTTTGCTTCCTTCCAAGGAGGATCCTTGGCTTGCAATCACATTTTCCCTTTGTCTTTTATACATTCTTTGCCTTCTCTGTGTTTGTCTCCTTTCCGAATTTCCTTTTTATTAAGGACATCAGTCATATTAAATTAGGCCCTGCTCTAATGACCTCATCTCAGCTTCATCATACCATTTCCAAGTAGTCACATTCATGGGTGCCATGAGTCTGTTGTCTTTTGGGAAGGAAGATACAGTTCAACTGATAATACTAGCAGCAGCATTATAAATACGAAATGGACAAGATGGCAGATTAGGAAGCTACAGACCCCTTTTCTCTCGTGAAAACGTTAAATAACATTGAAGTCTGAATAAATTAACTTCATATAAACTCTAGAGACCAAAGATCTATAGCAACCAGATGAACTTGGAATCAAGGAAAAGACACATTCTAAATGTTAGGAAATTTCAGAGCAGTATCACTCTCCTTTACTACAGCCCTGCCCTGGCTTGGTGTGTAGTCTGGAGCAAGGAGCACCATTTCTGCTTCCCTCCTTTGGGATGGATGGAAGGGAGCCAAGCTTGTTTACAGCACTGTGGCCTGTCTGTCACCTGCCTACAGTGATGTTTTGTTTAGTTTTCCTGCCCGACACAGACGTCCAACAGAGTGGCAGTATAATTTGAATGTCAGACTGGCAGAAGCCACAGATGCCATGGCACTGGAAAATATCAGGAGGGTTAAAGCCTGCACACACCACCACAAAGCAAGAGGGTGCAGGCAGAGGAATACAAAACATGAATTAGTCAGACTTTTGCATTATAAACAAATGTCAAAGAAAGTCACTTTAAAGGAGAGCAAGTTTGTTTCAGCTCCTAGTTTCAAAAGTAGTAGCAAGAGAGAAAGGAAAAGAAGAAATAGTTGAAGCCATGATGGCTGAGAGTTACCCTCAAATGTCAGAGAACAAAACATAGATGCAGATATTCTACTAAGTAGAATAATTGCGGGCTGGGGATGTTAGAGGGGACTTTAAATGAACAAGACAGATGACTTCTCTATCAGGAAGAAGGCAAAACAAACAGACGACACTATCCTGGCTCAAAGAAGCCCTCTTTAAACATATATACATGTATACAATGAACTTAAATGGAATAAAACATTATGCCAACACTAATCAAAATATAATGGGAGTAGCAATGTTAGTTTCAGGCAGAGCATACTTCTGAGCAAGAAAACTTATTAGGAATAAAAATGGCTATTAAACAATAATAAAGGAGTTCTTCAAGAAGTCATAGCAGTCTTTAATGTGTATGCATCTAATACTAGTGTCAAAATATGAGGCAAAAATTAACTGAGAGATTTTAAAAGCTCTCTGTAAGAAATTGACAGATTCCACAGGCATAATGTCAGTAAAGACATCGTTGAATTCAACAGCACCGTCAATGAACTGGATATAATTGACATCCATGGAAGACTTAATTCAATAACAACAGAATACCTATTCTTCTCAAGATCACATGGAATATTTGCTAAAATAGATCACAGTTCTGGGCCAAAGAAAAAAGCATACAGTATCATAAATGGAATTAAGTTAAAAGTGGAGATCATAAGTGGAATTAAGTTAGAAATCAACAAAACAATAGCTATAAAAATCCCTAAATATTTGTATATTAAACAGTGCACTTTTAAATAATACATTGGTAAAAAAATAAATAATTTATTGGTGAAAGAACTCTTGAAGTAAAACTTTACATTTTATCTAAATGAAATTTAAACTTACCATAATTCGTGGGATGCAATATTTGAAGAATTTATTACAAAAAAAGAAAGATATCAAATCCATAATTGAAATTTCTAACTTAGGGAACCAGAAAATTTAGAACTATTTAAGATCAGAATTAAGCAGAAGAGAAAAAGAAATTAAAAGTAAGTCAGAAATCAATGAAATTAAAATCAGGGAATTAAGATAGTTAACAAAACCAACAGCTAGTTCTTTGAAAAGATCAATAAAATTGATAATGTCTTACTACGCTAAGATAAAAGTATGAAGACTTAAGATAATAATTTTAGTTATGCAAATGGTGAGGGGAAGTAGAACAGCAAATCCCCTGACTCTGACAGGATAGTAAAGATATGGCCAACATTCCTACCCTGCAGATTTGATCAAGGTGAAATAGCTCAGTGTCCTGAAAGGCATAGTTACCCCAAACTCACCCAAAATAAATAAAAAGTTTAATTAGGTCTGCACCTATTAAAGAAGTGGAGTTTGTAATTAATAACCTTTTCAAACAGCACCACACCCAGATGCTTTTCTTGTTGAATTCTGCCAAATAATTACAAAACAAATTTTATCATTTCTCTACAATCTCTTCCAAAATATGGAAGCAAGGGAACACATCTTACCATGTTCTGATAAGCTACCATTGCTATAACCAAACTAGAAAAAGACAATAAAAGAAAAAGTACAGACCAATATCTCTCATAGACATAGTTATAAGATCCTCAACAAAATTCTCAAATCAATGCAGCAGTGTATATAAGAGTTATTCTCTGTGACTATGAGGAATTTATTCCAAGTGGCAAGACTTACTCAGAATTTGAAAATCAACTAATGACGTGGATCACATGAACAGGATAAGTAGTAAAAATCACACAACCTTATCAACAGATGCAGACAAAGCATTTCACAAAATTCACTACCCATTCACGATAAAAACTTCAGCAAATGGGGAGTAAAAATTCTTTTAACTTATTTAGAACAGCTATAGGAAAATGACAGCAAACACCATACTTACTAGTGAGAAACTCTAGTCTTACCTGATAAGATCAGAAACAAGGCAAGGATGTCCCATCCTACCACAACAAGCTTTGAACATTTTACTGCAAGTCCTAGCTGATGCAGTAAGAAGGAAATGTACTGTGTACAGACCTGGAAGAAAAAAAGTTTAAGTATCTTTGTTTGCAGATTGCATATCTATGTCAAAAATAAAAAACAATCGACAACCTCCCCCATAACAAAGAATTCTTGAGACTAAAACTAATATGTAATTTTTACAAAATTACAAGATAAAAGATTAAAATCTGAAAGTCAATTGTATTTCTCGTATAACAGCAATGAATAAGTGAAGTTTTTCATTAAAAACAATACCATTTGTATCAGTACTCCCCGTAGTGAAATGTTCATGCATAAATCTAAAAAAATGTGCTCAATTTGATGAGAAAACTAAGAAACTCTTGAGGAAGAAATCGAGGAACTGAATAAGTGGAGATTGCAAGTTCGTTCGTGGATAGGTGATTCAGTACTATCAAAATGTCCATTCTTGGGCCAGGGATTTAGCTCAGCGGTTCGGTGGCCTGCCTCGCGAGTGCAAGGACCCGAGTTCGATCCCCGGTACAAAAAAAAAAAAAAAATGTCCATTCTTGTTTTGTCTATACATTCAGTGCAGTCACAGTTTTAATTCTAGCAAGTTACTTTGTGAATGCCAGAAATGCTTTTTTTCCTTTCTTTAAACTGGTGGATTTCACCTTATCCTTTACTGTCCAACTCCAGTTTCATAGTCTCTGTGTTGATTTCCCATTGTGTCCAGGTTAATACTTCATTTCTTTCTGGAAAATGTGTTTTGTCATCTCTCCATTATTATTCCCCATGCCTTGTGCCACACACATGCAGACCCACAAATGCCCTATGAATTTATGGGTGATTTCAATATTTGATTCACACATAGCTGATCCTTTTTTTTTTAATAACAACTTTGGAGTTTGTGTTTGTGTAACACTGGACAAAGCTAAATCCCTGTGATGAAACTTAGCAATATCGGGTAATTCAGAATCTGCTCAGTGACTGGATCGACTTAACAGTGGCAACTTTTTGTAAATTTTAGGAATTATTCTTTCTTGTGGCATTCTGGGGAAATGTAAAATTCCAGTGGAGCTTTATGATTTCTTTCCTACATTCTTTGTCTAAAAGCCACCTGTCCAAAGTAGCATAGCACATGAGAAATTCATGCTTTATACCTGGCTTTTAGAAAGAACAAAGAAGTCGAAAGGTTATCTTCTGTCAGCACTAGAACTGTTCCCATTTTTGATTTGAGAGGCATCATCAAAGTCGTGATGGACTCGCGCTCCCTTTGAATCGGGCCGCCGTCCGCTGTGAAGAGTGCTGTGGGGAACTTCTTCGGTGGAAGGTGCTGAGATGATCGGAATCTTAATAGAAAATAACCTCTCAAAAATGTGTTTAAAGTATTCACGTATGAATCATTCTTTTAAAAGCAAGGCAGAGAGTTCTACTGTGTCTTCTGCATTTTACCTTAACAAAGTTATGTCATCCTTAGAAATGCCTCAATTATTCAGATTATGTAAGAAAATCCTAGAAGGCTGTTTACTATGGGAATGAATGCACTTTCCTTATAGGGTTCTTTGTCATCCATATTGTACTGACTTATCTCTTCCCCTATACATCATTGAAACAGCCTCCTCTTATGAAGACAGTCACATTTATTTTATTCTTTAAGAGCTTTTATTTATTTATCGGGGGGGGGAATTTAGACAAAGTCTCTCTGTCCTTGAATTCACTATGTAGCCCAGGCTGGCCTTGAACTTGCAGTGATCCTCCTGCCTCAGCCTCTGGAGTGCTAGCATTACAGGCATGCACCACCACATCCGGTGTCAGTGACATTTATAATGTCTATTTAAAAATAAATAAGTAGAATCCTGTGATGACACAGTCAGGAATAACATGAATCCATGCGTAAGGATACCAGTTCCTTTCCTCTGTTATCTGTCTCAGCTAACAGTTGCTATGCATTCTCAGAAAAAGGGAGATGTTTTGATAAAAGGAGCAAAGGGCGCCCCATACAGTGAGGTGTGAGAGAGGGAAAATCTTTCCATCCTGGCAGTTGCAGCCAGTGTAGATCCATGTGCTGTTCATATCTTTATGATCACAGTTACCACCAGATGGCACCAACCCTCACGTGGGCAGAGGACAGATTTTTACCTTCCATGGTCATTCATTACGTTTCACAGTATCGAGAATATCTGTTTTGCAGGATTAAACATATTTGTTAGGACTTTATTGTGCATATTTCATATTGCATATTTTTCCATGTATTTTTCTAGTTCAATGTCTTGGTTTTTAACACTCAAATGTCATAAATACACATAACAGTAGCCCTGCCCAAAAGTAATGTGACTCACTTTCACATACTCATATGTAATTTGAAAGTTTTTAGTAGCCACCTTATAAAAGTAAAACAAACTGGTGAAATTAATTTTAAATCTATTTCATTGGATTTTTATTTGATCCTATTTATGAGACTGTGATTTCAATATATAATTAGTATAAATCTTGAAATGTTGTTTGTACTATTTGTTTGAGAAATCAGACTTAATTTCAGTTAGGACTTGCCAAATCTCAACTTCTCAGTACAGTACCCATATGTATGGCCAGCAGCTACACATTAGAGACTATACTGCTATGACTTTTTTTTTGGCTGTTCTTTATATAGGAAAAAATTCATATTTTACCCCCTAAAACTCAGTATCATATTTTAAACAAGACAGTATGTGGAGGAAGTCTCAAATGACTTACATGCAATTATTAGAATATCAATTGTGCATAGTCATTTTGAAAAGTGCGCTCACATTTAATAAAAAATTCTGTTGGGCTGGATGTTGCTAGTCCGTCGAGGAACTTTATTTTAGCATGCTAAACATATATTTAAAAGCATAATTATTTGGTGTGTATAAGCAGTATTTTAATCATTTTTATATCATGCACAAATAATTACCTATAAGTATTTTTACTTTTCAACAGCTATTATATATTCCTCATGTGGAGTTGGTCACATACAAAAATACATCTTAATTCCTTTCCTATCTCCTTTGCGAGCTCTCCCTCCTCATTAGCTCCCCCTCGCTCTATCTCTTGATCCTCTTCTTGTTTGAGAAGGATTTGTCTCCCTACTGCTGAGTATCTTTTATTTTGCTCTTTATTTATAATTTGGGTTTCTTGTATAAGAGAAACCATGTGATATTTAAGCTTGTGTGTCTGATCTGCTTCATTTAACATTATATTGTCAAGATGCATCCATTTTGATATTTTCCTTTGAAGCAGAGTAGTACTCTTTTGTGTATAAACACTGCCTTTTCTTTATCTGTGCATCTGTTGATGGACATAGAAGCCACTTTCAAGATTTGACTAACTGTGCTGCTATAAACATGAATATGAATGTATCACTGTAATGTGGTATCTTTCATCTTTCAGGAAGATACCTACAAAGAAAATAGCTGGGTCAAATGGAATTTCTATTTTTAATTCTTTGAGGAATCTCCATACTGATTTCCATAGTGATTGTACTAGTTTATATTCCACCAACAATATAAAAGTGTTCATTTTTTTCCTGCAGCCTCTCCAGCTCTTTTTGCTATTTGATTTATTGATCATCGTCATTGGATAAACTTTAGTGTGATTTGTATTTGCATTTCTCTAATGGCCAGTGATGGTGAGTGTTTCTCCATGTGTTTATTGGCCATCTGTATTTATTTCTTCTTCTCTGAAGTGTCTGTTTATTTCACTTGCCCTTTGTTTGATTGGGTCTGTCATTTGGTGGTGTCTAATTTGTTTTTAATTCTTTATATAATTTAGATATAAGTGCTCTATCTAAGCAATAACTAACAAAAATCTTTCCCATTTGGTAGGTTGTCTCTTCACTCTGTTAGTGGTTTCTTTTGCCATGCAGAAGTTTTTAATTTGATATGATTCTATGTGTTAATTCTTGGTATTATTTCTTGTGCAGTTGGGGTTCTGTGGAGATAGTCCTGTTTACACCTATGACTTCAAGATTTTTACCTATTTATCTTACAGCAAATTAAGTGTTTCTGTTTTAACTTTTAGATACTTGATACATTTTGATACTAGTTTAGTACATGGGAGAAACGGGGGCCTAGATTCAATCTTTTGCATGTAGATAGCCAGTTTTCCCAACACTATGTATTACAATGACTATCTTTCCTCCAATGTGTGTTTTTGGCCTTGTCAAAGATCAGATAGTTGAATGTGCTTGGGGTTGTTTCTTTATCCTGTGTTCCAGCAGTGGCGAACCTGTGGCAGGCACAGCTGGCTATTTGTCATCATTGAAAACTCTAAAAGATTCACCGTCCCAGCCCTCTGTTCCACTGATCTTCATGTCTGTTTTTGGATCAGAACAGTACCTACATTGTAGGAAATTATTTGGGGTTTATATCTAATACCTTGTATCTCTTTTCCCCTTCTTGTTATACCCTCAAAGCACTTTGTTACCCAATATATAATATGCAGGAATGGATTATTATATTTACATTAAGCAGGACCTGTCTATAGTGTCAACTCTATAGTTCAGAGCTTTTCAATTTCTATTTGTGTTCACTGGAATCCTAGGATTTTTCTTAGCATTCAGGGTTCTACAGTCTTTTGACCCTAAATTAAGTTTTAAATATGTGTTCTAAACTGTTTTCCACTCGAAAATACATACACTAAGTAAGTACATTTAATAGATTTTTATACATCAGTGTATTGATTTCTGGCCCAGAATTCAACATAAGTTTTTATTGCCTCTCTGAGTTTGCATATTAGGTTATTTAAAACAAGACATTTGTCACTTGTAGCTATTTCTCTTTATGAATCAAAATGTCCACAAAACTGTATAACAATTGAAAATTCAAATACTAATTCTTATTTAATCTATGTTCTGTTTTTCTTTTTAAAATAAGAAATTATATTCTCAGTATGATAAATGTATCATAATAAATGTATCAGTGTCAAATACCACTCTATGGAAAATGAAAAACAAAAGACCACAAAATTCATTTATTTTTGCTCTCAATTTACTTTATGAAGCCATGGATTTTAAATGCCTTCATTTATCAATTATTTCTTTATATAAAACATTTGATAAATCAAAACAATATCTAAGGGTGTATTTCTTATGTTTATCAGGTGTAATCTAAAGCAATAAAGTGACAAAAATAAGGACCTACTTTTTATAAGCAAAGTTGGAAGTTGGTACATTCATTCTCAAATAGATTTTAGGTTGCTAATATAAAAAATACTTTATAAAAAATTGTAAGTTGCACTGACATAAAAATTGATCTACAACATGGTGATCCTCTATACACTGTTTGAGTGTGAACTTGGAATTCATTTTCTCACTGCAAGGGATTTTTATTTTTAGTTTTTATTTAAATTTAGGTTATAACATTGCTAAATCTTTTGTTTACTCAATTTAATTGGCGAATAGCAATTCTGTTTGTTCATGCTGTACAAGGTGATTATTTTAAGCCACATGAGACTGGAAGAATCACCAGTCTAGTGCTTTCTATCCTTGGATCAGCATCTTTCCCATCTCTGTTCCCCTTCCTCTCCCAGCCACTGATAATGACATTTTTACACCTTTTTTCCAATAAAATTCCCCTTTTAGATTTCACATATAAATGAGATCTTACAGGTTTTTTTTTTTCTTTCTAAGCACAGTTCATTATATTTTATATTTAGCACAATGTCCTGTGTTCCAGCCAGGTCATCAGGAATGCCAGGTGACCCTTCTTTATCAAGGCGGTGTATTACTGCCTCATGCATAGACTAACCCCCTCTTCTTTGCTGGGAAAGCACTGTAATTCTCCCAGTGGGTGCCTGAAACTATTGGATAGTATTGAACCATATTTGTACTCTCTCTTCTCCTGTACATACACACCTGTGATAAAGTTTAATTTACAAAGTAGGCACAGTAAGAGATTAAAAAGAATAATAAAATATAGCCACTTTAACAATATAGATAAATAAAAGTTGTGTAAATGCAGTCTCTCTCTCTTTCAAAATCTCTCAGTGTATTTTACTCTCCCTTTCTCTTGTGATGATGCAAGCCATGGTTCAGACTGCAGTTGATCGACAGATTAACTAGCACCTTAGAAGGGCAGCAGCAGACAGGGGAGATCTGCTATAGATGCCAGGTTTTCTTCAGCTGTGCATCCACCCATGGGCTCTGTGGTTGCTTTCCTATCTCGGCTACTGGGAATAACCCTGAAATAAATATGGAAGCGCAAATAAGCCTTCAACAGATGAGTGTCGGTGCTTTGGGTGTATACCCACAATTGTGATTACTGTTTTTTGTGGTAATTCTGTCTTTAGGCTTGTGGATGATTTGTCTCCAGTTTTTCATAATAGCTGTACTAATTTACATTCCCATCAAAATGTATGAGGGTTCCCTTTTCCCCACATCCTAGCTAATAAAACTTATCATTTTTGACAGTAACAATTCTAACAGATGTGAGGTGACATTGTGTGGTTTTATTTTTTCCGCTCTTAAATTTTTTCTTAGTTTTTATTAATTTGAGTACATGTTTACAGTACATAGTGATTACATTCCTCCTGGGGAATTGGAACATGTGCATAACACATCTTCATTCTTTATAACAGCCCCCACTCACCCTTCCCTCCATCTCTTGGTCCCCTTCTCTTTTGGAAAAGATTTATCTCTCTTTTTCCTGTTACCTATTAATTATTTCACTCTTTATTTATATTTTGGGTTGTTCGTATAAGAGAAACCATGTGATATTTGAACTTGTGTATCTGACTTACTTCACTTAATGTTATGGTCTCGTGGCGCATCTGTTCTAAAAATGACTGAAGTTTATCTCCTTTTCAGTGGAGATAAACTCTTTTATGTCTATATAACCACTGTCTGTCTGTTCATGGACACAGACTGCTTCAAAGATTTAGCTATTCCAAGACCTGTCATGTAAAGTTACAAGAGCCCAGTAATGAATGTAACTGTACTGTATACCTAGAATGTACCAATAAACTCAATAAAAAGAAAAAAAAGATTTAGCTAGGGCCGGGGATTTAGCTCAGCGGGTCGGTGGCCTGCCTCGCAAGTGCAGGGATCTGAGTTCAATCGCGGGTACCAAAAAAAAAAAAAAAGATTTAGCTATTATGAACTGTGCTGGTATAGACACAGGTATACATATGTCGCTATAATATGATGTCTTTCACTCTTTGGGGAAGGGCACTAGAAGGGTTGAGTAGAAATTCTGTGATTAGTTTTTTTTGAGGAATTTCCATAGTGATTGTACTAGTTTACATGCCTACCAATAATAGAGAAGGGTTCCTTTTTCCCTGCAGCGTCACCAGCATTTATTATTTGATTCTTTGATGATAACTATTCTTTCTGGAATAAGATGGAATTTCAGGATTGTTGTAATTTGTAATTCTCTAATGGGCAGAGATGTTGAACATTTTTGTCACATATCTATTAGCCATTTGTATCTCTTTTGAAAAATGCTCTCTGCAGATTTTTGAATCAGATTATTTTCCTGCTAATGAATTATTTTACATACAGATAGCAGTCCCTTTTAGATGTGTCACTTGCAAATATTTTCTTCCATTTCAGAGGTCATCTCTTCACTCTTAAGTGTTTTCTGTGCTTTTTAGTTTGATAGAATCCCATTTGTCTGTATTTGTGTTTGCTTTCTATGTTTGTTTTACAGTCCTGTATTAAAAAAATTGCCTAGACCAATGTTGGGGAGTTTTTCTTCCTCTGTTTTCTTCCTCTGCTTTTACAGTTTTAGGCCTTGCATTTAAGTTTTTACCTATTTTGAGTTGAATTTTGTGTATGCTGTTAGGTAGGGTCCAGTTTAATTATTGTGTTTCAGTATTCAATTCTCCCATCATCATTTTTAGTAGACTGTCCTTGCTCCATTGTGTGTTTTGGCATTTTGTCAAAAACAAATGGAGTAGAAATATTTGGATTTATTTGTGGGCTCTCTGTCCTGTTCCATTTTTTAGTGTGTATATTGGTCAGCTTTCCTGTTACTGGGATAAAACTAGGGGAGAGATTTTTTATTTTGGCCCATGGTTTCAGAGTCTTCAGTCCGTGGTCCACTGGCTCTCAGATGGAATCCCATGGTGGGGAGGTGTGGCAGAGGAAGCTGCATAACATATGGTATCTGCAAAGTAGAGAGGAGGAAGAACTCTTACAGGAGCCAGATCTAGTCCCCAAACTGACACCTTCATGACCCTCTCCCTCCATCTGGGCCCCACCTCATACTAGCCCATTCATCTTATTGACGAAGTTCGTGCTCTCCCAGTCCAGTCACCTCTCCAAGAGTCTCTTAATCTCAAGTTGAGAGCCAAGGTTGACTGACACAGTGCTTCTGTCTTTATTATCATTACTGTTTTGATCACAACAACTTTATAGTATACAGTCACCCTTACATAGCTATAGATTTGGCATCTGTAGATTCAGCCAAACCCAGAGTGGAAATTTTAAAAGAAGCTATGTATGTTTTGGACATGTACAGATTTTTTTTGTTACCCCCTAACAATGCAGTATAACAGCTGTTTACATAGAATTTACGTTACATTCATGTAAGTAATACAGAGATGATGTAAAGTACACAGGAGGCTGTGCATAGGCTATATACAAATACTGTACCATTTAATATGAGGAACTTGAGCATCTGCAGATTTTGGTGTCCATGGGGAGTCCTGGAACAACTCCCCCCTGCTACTAAAGGATGACTGTTTTCAGTTCTGGGAGTATGGTACCTACAGCTTTGTTCTTTCCACTCTGACTTGTCTATCTAGAGTCTTTTCTGGTTTCATAGGAATTTTAGGATTATTTTTCTACTTCTCTGGTAAATAGCATTGAAATTTTGATGGTATTTGCATTGAATCTCTAAGCCCACTTTGGTAGAATGGATATTGCAATGTTAATTTGTGTCCAGTACATGAACATTGATCATGTTGTCTTCAGTTCCTTTCATTGTTTTCAGTGTACAGCTCTTTCACCTCCTCGGTCAAATTTATTCCTGATTAACTTTTTGGATGTTATTGTAAAAGGAATTGTTTTCTGAATGTCTTTTTAAAAATGTTTGTTATTACTATGTAGAAACACTACCAATTTTTGTCTGTTGATTTTGTAACCTGCAGCTTTACTGAATTCATCAGGTCTATGTTTTGTGGTGAAGTCCTTAGGATTTTCTGTATGTAAGACCCTATCATCAGCATATTGACACAGTTTTTCTTCTTTTCCTCATTGGATTGGATACCTTTTTGTTCTGACTGCTCTAAGTAGGACTTCCAGTCCAATATAGTAGAAGTACAAGTACAGTAGAGTAGAAGTACAATGTGTTGTCATCTCTTGGCTGTTGCTGATCTTGGAAGGGAATCTTTCAACTGAATATGATGTTGGCTGGGGGATAGAACAGTATGAAACTTACTGATAACATTAGAATAAATTATTAGAGAGGTAGAAATCTCCTTTCTGGAATGGGTTGATTCCAATCTGTGAAAGATTTATTGTAATATACTTGATATTGTTGTCAGATGGTGTTTGCAAGCACAGATCGTTCTTTACTTTAAAAGTATAAAACTAGAAACTAGGTGAAAAACTTGTGTATTCATAAAATGAAATAGTGCTACACAATCATAGAGAACAAACTATTGATTCATATGACAATATGGATGAATTTTAAATGTGTTTTGTAAAATGAAAGTAGCCATTGCTGTGGCCTTCTAGGAAAGACAAGATATTATGGTCATGGAAGACACTTAAGTATGTGGGTGCTAGGAGAAGACCAAAAAGTGCTGTAAATATCCACATTTACATATTTAGAGAAGAATTTAAAATAAATGATTTTATTTTATAGGCAAAGATCCATTTATGAATACTAATGTTAGTGGGTAAAAAAAGAAGAAAGAAGGTGCTTTTATAGTTAACAAAACATCTCCCCAAAAACATTTACAAAAGAAAATAGTAAGTTTGTAGAATAAAATCCTTTCAGAGGCTACCTTAACCAAGTAATCATGGTGAATATTGCTGCAAACCTACAACACTTCAATCTGGTGCATCAAGATAGGTAACATCATCTATGTTGTGTGCCCAAAATTGAGCCATCTTCTAGGCACGAGAAAGCAGAAGACAAGCCTCAGCTGAAGATAACCTGCAAAACCATTAACCAGTGGTCTTCAAAATGTCCAGGCCACACAGGACTATTATAGACCAGAAGACCTGACGAGTAAATGCACTGTGAGGTCATTGATATGGTTCTAAAATAGAAAAATAATTAGTTTTAGAAAGCTGGGGAATACTAAAAAAAATCTCAGATTAATTCATAGTATTTTACTAAAGTTAATTTCTTAGTTTAGAAAATGTATTGCAGTTACAGAAAATTGTAACAGGAGAAGCTGGGCATATGGAAACACAGTGTACTATCTTTTAAGCTTAAAATGGTTGTACAATAAAAGTAAAATTTAGATGTTTAAAAGGTCAGTTTTACTTTCCTAGCTCTCACATTTATTTATAAAATACCAGTGGAGCAAAAAGGCTATTTTTCTATGATTACCACCATTCTTAAACAAGCTTTTAAATGATTTATTTACTTTATGATTTATTTAAAAATATATTTTGCTGGTTATTTTGAAATTTTAATAAAAGATTCAGTAATCTAAATTCAATTTAAAAATACAGACAAGAGTTTAATTTTTTTTTAAATCTGGAAATTGAAGCAGCTAAGACAAATGCTTTTATTATGATGTTTTATTTTTCAACCATATAGTAGATCTTGTTAGATTTCTTCCACTGCTCCCTCCCTTTTACTAAACTAATGCAACCATCCGTCTTCTGCATCTGTGCTTATTGTATGTTATGATTTCAGATTTAAATTTGCTGTTGTTGATGAACAGTGACTTAGGAAAGCAAATAGGGCTTCTCTTTTTTGCGGGGTGGGTACCAGGGATTGAACTCTGGTTCTTGCACTTGCGAAGCAGGCTGCGGAACCCCTGAGCCAAATCCGGAGCCCAAATAGGGCTTCTCTTAGCGGCTAATAAATGCCCCAAACCTTCATGGTTGCAATAAGTAGCACATATAAGATGCCAAAGCATTGTGAGTGGCCCTATTGTCCTAGTCTACTGGCAGCTTCACCTGGAGCTTTGATACTAGGAACTAGCCTGGTTATTTGGCAGACATAGTTATTCACTGGGCTCAATCTGTAATTCTTTTGTTGTTTTCTATATGTGAGCCACTATGCTAGGCCCTGCAAAACTACAAAATTCAAAAATCATAATCCCTGTCAAAAAGATGTTGGAAAAGAAACAAACATGAAAGCATTATTAATACCATGCAAATAGAGAAAAGACTTCAGAGATGTGATGATCATTACCTTTCTTATCTTTTTTTCTTTTCTATTTGGTCTTGGGGATACATTTGTTGAACCCACTGTCTTCTTATGTATAACATCAAATACTAATTTTGGTCTTGCAAGATTATCATGATCATTAATACCTGGTGCATAAGGGACGCTCAGTGATGGTAGCTATGGTTATGGTGGTTGTTGAGAAGACTGATTGGCCACTACAAAGCAGAAGAGTCATCCTCCGGTTTTTTCCCAGTGGGTATTGTGGTAGATTCCTGGCTCAGTCTTTGTGTCGTCTTTCTTTCAGAGATGATGAAGAGAAAAAAAAATCTCCCTCAGAAGGTACTGATGAGAAGGCAAATGGAACACACCCAAAGACCATCAGTCGCATCGGGAGCACCACTAACCCGTTTCTGGACATTCCTCATGACCCAAATGCTGCTGTGTACAAAAGCGGGTTCTTGGCTCGGAAAATCCACGCAGATATGGATGGAAAGAAGAGTAAGCATCACTTGTTGTCATTTGCGGTTTCATCTATTTCATCTTTAGGCACAGATATTGAAGTGAATTTTTCTGAAATAAAATCAAGGATGAAGAAAAATTCGAAATAAATATATGATATATAAATATATTGAAAGAAGTATTCTTCAAGTTTGAGCAAGCCTCTAAATCTAAATTTGCCTGGGGTGGTAGGTAGGAGAGAAGGGTCCAGTTGGTATCGGGACATTGAAGGAATCCTGTGCTGCGATTACAGGCATGCACTTCTAAAGGAGTCCAGTACAACCTTTCAGGCCTTAGTTAATTACCTTCATAATTTCTGGTTGGTTAGGGCAATTCTAAGTATCCTAGGGCTGGGTTTTTGTTTTTGTTTTTAGCAAGTTCTTCCAAGTTCCTAGTTTCAAAGGAACTGTTTTACCCTTCACTCCTGCTTCAGGACAGATGTAAAAATACATGAATAGATTGCTTACCACTGGGAGAGTTTACTTCTCTCTTCAAGGCAGGCATTGAGAGGACCCTAAAAGGTTTCAACTTCTTTAATTTCTATCCCCAACTTGCTACAATTTCCAAATCACTTCAGCCTGGGCAGATTATTCAGCTTTTCTAATATACAGGGAAATGCATGATTTCTAATAATAATTTGCTTAAGCTAAAATTCAACAATGTAAAAGGTATAGTTTGAGTGTTGAAAAAAAAAACAACAACCACACATATTTATATAACCACCATCACAATCAAGATAAATAGCATTGCCATATCTGGAAAATGTTCTGTGGTACCTTTTGTAGTTAATTCTTTTTCCTCTAATGCCAACCGATGACAAGGACTTTTTTTGTCTTTGGATTCTATATTCTTACCCTTTCTAGAAATGCAATAAGTGGAATTTATGTACAATAATGTTTCAGTTGGGTTTGCTCTTTGCAGAGTCAGCTATGATGTTGTGCACTGTGTGAACCATGAGCTTGTCCCTCTTTAGTGTTACGTGGCATCCTACTGTTTCAGCAGCCCAGTTCATCCACTCACCAGCTAGCCCTTTGGGTTGCTTCTAGCTTTTTGACTACTATAACATGAAGCTGATTTGAACACACACACCCATATGTGTGGGTGTGTGTGTGTGTGCCTAAGTTTTTGACTCTTTTCAGTAGTTACATAGTAGTGAGGGAATGTGATGTTAGGGTATATGCTAAGTATATGTTTACTAGAAATTTCCAACACGTCTTTACAGATCTGCTTTCCTGCCAGCTAAGTATTTTACATCCTCTTGACAAATCGATCCTTTTGTCGTTATAAAAGGACCCTCCTTACACCTAGTCACATTCTTTTTTATTTATTTATTTATTTATTTATTTTGGTATTGGGGATTGAACTCGGGTCCTTGCGCTTGCCAGGCAGGCCACCGAACCGCTGAGCTAAATCCCCAGCCCCCTAGTCACATTCTTAAAGATTACTTATTCTAAAATTCCTATAGCCACTTAGCTTCTTCTTAGATTTTGCATGCTATGGAACATTTTCTCCAACATTTATTAATCTATAATTTTGTCCTTGAAAATGTCTTCTTTTGTGTGGTATATTGGTGGGCTCTAGAATCTTTGCTTTTTAATTACAGTGTGTAGACTGATTATACTTATAATAATAATTGATACACTCAACTTTACATCTGCCATTTTGCTGTTTTTTTTTTATTTATTGCATCTGTTCATCTTTCCTCTTTTCCTTGTTTGTGATTATCTTTTATTGTTCTGTTTCTCTTTATTTATTATTAGCTGTACCTCTTTATTTGTGTTAGTAGTGGTTGTAGGATTTACTGCTTATTTAAATTATCTCAGCCTAACTTCAAATTATACCACTTTGCATATAGGTTGACATCTTTATAATTGTTGTTTTTCTTTCTTTCTCCCTACGCTTTGTGCTTTGTCACTCTTTTTAATTGTGTAAACCTCATAAAACTAACAATAACATATTGCTAATATTTTTCTTTAAACACAAACATGCTTTTTACATTTATCTTCTTGCTTGTAAGACATTGTGTCATGTTTTATCAGTCTGAGAAAGTCTGCATGTTTTACCTTAATTTAAACATTTGTGCTCAGTGAGTCTCAAATTTTGGGACAGTTGCTCTTTCTTTTTGCTTTCAGTAATTTAAAAATGTCGCTCCATTCTTCATTGTCCTGTGCGATTTCAGACCAGAAGTCTTCTTTTCATTCCTAACTTTGTTCTACTGTTCCCAAGCTTTGAGGATTGTTCTTTATCTCTGGTGTCCAGCAAGTTTGTATCATATAGGGTACGCCATTATACTTTTCATTAGGTTGTCTGTTTTGTCTTGTTTTTGAGTTTCTTGGATCTACTGGTTTGTTTATATTTTCTCCAATTTTGGAAGGTTTTCAGCCATTATTTGTTAAAGCACCCACCTTTTTTCCTGAGACTTGTTTCCTGAAACTTGTTTCCTGTGAGTTAGAAGTCTTTATACTATTCCAAAGGGCCAACTCTTCCTTGTCCTTTTAGTACTTTGTTTTAATAATTTTTGTTTGAATTTACTACAGTAATTTTCATTTCATACATGTAATATTACTTTGGAGATATGTGTGGAATCTGTTTTTTATCTTCCATTTCCCTCCTTAGTTCATGTATTCTTTTTTTTTTTTGTGGTACCAGGGATTGAACTCAGGACCTTGTGCTTGTGAAGCAGGCGGTGGAAACACTGAGCTAAATCCCAGGCTGAAGTTCATGTATTCTTAATGTCCTTGAGTACATTTATTATATTTTTAATTCCTATTTTAAAGTCTTCAGATCCCTTCCTCTGTCATTTCCAGGGCTGTTAAACAGTGGTTGATTTTTTCCCCTTTATTAGTTAATTCTACAGTCCATGATTTCCTTTTATTTTTTTATTCCTAGTCGTCTTTATTTTCAATGTCACACATTGTAAGGTTTTCATTTGGAAAGCCTCAAATTTCTTTTTAAAATGTTGGATATTCTTCCGGTCCCTAGGTCAGGATCTTGATGATTAATGAAATCCTTTAGGTGCTTGCCTGTATCTTTTGCTATCTTGGATCCGGAGCAGCTTCTCCTCAAGGACTGTCTTAGTCTCATTAGGAAGGCACCATCGCTCATCTTCAGACTACTAGATGTTCCTGTGTCACAAACTCTGCCCACTCTGACTGTGACACCTCAAACTATTCCTGAGCCTGTGTGAACTCTGAAGTTGTTCATCTCACTACTTGTTGGTGGTTCTTTCCCACGCTTTGGCTCGTTTCCTTTCCCTGGTGCTCAAGTCAGTGATCCAGCCAAGACTCAGGAGTTCTGCATGTCTCTGCAAACTTCTCCCCTGTTTTCCTCTGCTTTGCAGATTCTAGGCCCCTCAGTCTCACCAGACTCCCTGTTTAAGTCCTCAGCTCGGCATGACTTCAAGTTTTGTTCAGATGCCCTTTCACTGCTGGAGCTGAGCAGCTTTATTCAAGCAGTAAGGTGGTCGTGCCTCATTTGTCTCTATCTCTTCAGAAGTACAGTCCAGTGATAATGTTATTAGTGTCTAAAAGTTACATATGCATATTTTTCTAGCTATTTTAGTGTGATCAAACTACTCTAAGCTGGTTTTATCAGTCCCATTTGTTAAGAAATGTCTGTATAGTTGCCTCTGGCTCTAAGACCTAATATTTACTGAGCCTTGACTGTGATTAGGAATTCTAAGCAGAGTATAAGCAAGCCATTTAGATAAGTACTTGGAGATCCAGAAGGGGTTTGTTTCCTTCCCACCTAAGCTTCTCTTCCTCCTTGGGTTGAGCAGCCTTTTCTAAGTGTTAGGCTGCTTTTCTCTTTGAGAGATTATCATAAACAAGTCTGAGAGTTGTTAAATTAAGTATTCATATTTAATGTACAATAAATACATCACTTTATTTTCAGTACAAATACAATTTAGCGGAATAAATTAACAGTGGTGCTTTTGTAGGTAAGAGAAATAAATAATTTTGAGAAATCTGCAAAATGATACTTTTCCAAGCATGTAGACTTTTATTTGAGTTTGGTGTCGGCATAGCTAGACTTGTTTTACATTCGGACATCTATGTAAACATGACCATGTACTGAAATGACAGATGTTGCCACAAGTTTTTAAAATAAGTAAAGATTTGAGGTAGTCCTATAGAGAGATTATTTTTCCATAAAACATTGACCATCTTGTCTTGAAGGGACCACTTCTTCCAGTCAAGACTGAATACTTTTTCAGTGCATCCGTAATTATTCGGAAAATGTGTTTTAAACCTTGGAGGTTTTTTGGTTACATGTGTGTGTGTGTGTGTGTGTGTGTGTGTGTGTCTTTTAAAGATGTGTTCAGTTTATAAAATGCTACGTAGCAGCAGGAGACAAACCATGATTAAAAGTAAGTACCATATTTCACACAGAAGGTTTATGTTTACCAGAATCATTAAATCTAACATTAAGAGAAAGCTTTGCAAAGTCAAATTTGAAAAAAAAAATTACCTTCTGTGTTTTTTAAGAGTAAAAAATTTTGATACAAACAACTTAGTTTCATCAGTCCATTGTTAAATACTTTTAAAAACCAAGAAAGTGATGGTAAACAATATATCCAGAATATTGTTTCAAATGATCACAGTAATGATTAAATGATTACTTAGTATTAAAGCTTTTCAGTAAGCAGCCCATCTTTAACTCATTTAGTCTTTATGGTATGATACAATAATTTTATCCAAACTTTACAGGTGATGAAATTAATCTTAAACATTTTAGCTAAGGCTATAGTATAGAATCTTGAGGGACCACAATCTGAAACTAATCATAGTGTATTATCAAAAGCAATCTCTGTGGGGAAAATGCTTAGAAAACATGTAAGTTCCACATTTCTTGTGTGTTTGAGACAGTTTGTCATTTTGTAGTAGACATTGGATGACTAGAAGTCTCAAGCTAAAGCAGTAGAGTTTGAACATTTCTCTTTTACTTTGCAATCAATATAGTGCTTTTAAGAGATTGAATAGCATTAATTTAGTTAGGTATTTTCTGATTGACCGCAGTTTCCATATCCCCTTACAGCCACGTTACAGTCTCCCCATACAATAATTGCTTCTTTTCTGACTTCAGAATCATTTAAGGTATTGACTCTCCAACCTAGACTAACAGCGTGTTTGAGTATTTGGCCAATATATACATTATACATAGTGCTATACTTACACTGTAGTAGTAAAAATTAGGTAGTAATGAAGTGCCTATATATTTTTATTACCACAACCTATATAAGGTGAAAATACTGAATTTTTTATTTTCAACATGAATCAAGAATTTTTCCCATTCATAAATTTGTATTTTATAGACCTATATTAAACACAGCCTCTAATCCCCAATGATTTACATATGTGTGTAATATTTAGAATTTACAGTCACTTCTTGGCTTTTTGGCTAAGATCAAGTATGGAATTTACATATGGGTATATAATTAAAATTTATAAATCACTGTATCCAGCTTTAAGTAATACACTGTTAGCTAAGGTATCACATAAAATGTTCAAAATTGAGAGGAAGAAGTACTTTGGGGCATGATGACATTTTCCCAGATAACGAGATATAAATAGGAGACATTACAGTGGAAAAGAGAAAGCAGCAGTCTCTAGTATTTATGAAAACTTGCTGCATGACATAGGAATTAATTTAGATAATTAGGGACTACAAGAGTGCTTCTGTAAATGGTGCTGAGAAGTTTGTGCTGTATGTGGAGTGTGCGTTTACCTATTGTTTACTTGAGCCCTAACATAAAAATATTTCTCAGGTGGATTAAATGTGAAAGTTTAAGAAATAAAATCCTAAGATTTTTAGAAGAAGATGTAGAACAATTAACTCTATGATCTTTGGATAGAGGATTTCTTAAAATTTTTAAGAAATGAAAGTTAAAGAAAATATTAATACATATTTACATTAAAAGTAAAGATTTGGGGGATTTCACACCAAAACCTTGCTGTACTACTGAGCTGCACTACCGCACACCCAAGACCACTTTATATTAAAGTTTTATTTTAAAAATTTAAGACAGTATATAGGTGGAAAGAAGTTACTTGTACCATATTACTAATCAAGTATTAAAACCCTATATTGTATGTGAATCTTAATTAGAAAAAGGCATCACAGGAAATTTGTCAAAAAGTTGAAATATTCCATTCATGGAATAAAATAACTCAGATGATCAATACATAGACGAAGACGTACCGAAACTCACTAATTATCAGTGATACTTTAATGCTCAATACATGATGAGGTGTCATGTCACTCCTATTACCTTACCCAAAGTTTGAAAAAATACCAAATATTAGTAATGATTTAGAGAAATCAACTTTCTTTTACTCTATAATGCATCTCTGGTATGAATATTTTGGAAAGTAATTGGCAATAGGATACCCTTATAGGGTCTTACACGTTTCATGACAAGTTTTAAAAAATTCATAGAGCACCTGATTTCGTAGAAAATTTAGAAACATATAAGGATATTTTTCTCAGAATCTGACCAGGAAAAGTAACAGAAAACCCAAAATACAAAGTTCAGCATCAAGTAATGAAATCTCTCTGTGACTGCCATCACTGCAGTGCGATATCTGAGAACTTCATCACTGGTCTAGAGTTGTACTCACTGCTCACATTTAGAAAGGTGAACAGAAACGCGAACGGTTAAATCGTGGATACACAGGGAGTAAAGGGTGCAACGTGACCCTGTAAGAGTCCAGGTGAAAGAACTGAGTGGTGACCGTGGAGAACAGAGCTGAAGGGAAACAAAGGAGTGCAGTTATGCTTCTCTTACAGACAGATTAAAAGAGTCTACCTATAGCAAGGAAACAAAATAATGTCATCACTTACCTGTCAATTTAAAAATAAATTGGAAAATGCTGTGAGGTGAAGGTTATGTTAATTAACTTGATTAAAGTAATTATTTCACAGCATATGAGTGTAGTAAGACATCATACTGTATAAATATATAGTATTTTTAATTTGTGAGCAATCCCTTAATAAAGCAAGGAGAAAAATCCTCAAACATGCACAAAAATTGTCAACATACTTCCTTATACCATGGAGATTTATATATATATATAAATAAATAAAATAAAATGGGGTTGTAAAGTCTGCTAAATCCTCATCTGTTGCAGCAGAAATGCAATAAAGAATGTTTATAACCTCCTATGATATAGTGGAAGAAACACGTGGGGGGGGGTCTGAATGCAATTAACTACCAGAAAAAAAAAATAGCTCAAACATTAAAAGGTAGATTCTTCTGAAAAAATACTAGAGAAGTTGGCAAGAAGTGAAGAGGTTCACCATAGGGACATCTCACCGTAGTAATTTTTAAATATTTTAATCATATGATCATGTTGTTAGTATAGATTCTTCAATTGTTTGCCTACCCAAGATGAGTTCCTGAATTGAAATATTCTAATAACTTTTTTCTGAGGATGTGAAAATTCTTAGTGGCACATATTTCCCATGTCACTTTAAACACTTCCGGCTCAAGGTGTGCTGGGTAGCACCAGGAGGTTAAGGTGGTGCATTCACTGTAAAGGGATTTACACACTTGGCTGTCATCGAAAGTTTTGAAAATTTAGTCCCACATGTCAAATGTGAGAGAGTAGATGTTATTCTGAGTCACACCTACTGAAAAGAGAGTGTAGAATGGCAATGCAGGCAGAAATCTGTGCTATTGTATAACATTGGAATCAGCGACACTATAATTAAGAGATAATAAAAGTGGAATGGTTTTATCCCCCCCGCAAGACAGTTGTCTCCTACTGTTAGAGAAAGACTCTTTAAGAGAAGGTAAAGCAAAGCAATTATTTTAAAACTAGGCTAAAGTTTTCCCTTCACTTTCCACTTTGCTGTTGTTGGAAGGAGGGTGGATAATGAAGAGGTCTGAGCTCTAACACAATGTTTTTGAGAAGGCAGCCAGGAAGGGTGGCTCTGGAAGTCTCAGGTAGGCATCTGTCACACGACAGTCAAGTTGGGTGGAATTTCGGTTTCAGATGGGGTAAATCTCTTCACAATTCTACATGTGGCCTGAAAGAATAAGTATTAGATTCCATTTCGGTGGATTGTGTCTTTAATGTAAAATCTACCCTTTTCTGCAATAAAGTTGGTGAAAAGAGGCCACCCACCATTCTTCTCAGAAGCAGTACTTTTGACAGGGAACAGTGGAATATATAAACTGCCAATCTTTTAGCACCAAAAAAGTCTATGTGCAGAATCTCTGACGTATTTCTTTCTGAAAGAAGTATGCACAGTTTTCACTGCATCTGATTTTTCAGAACTGTTTCTATTTTTGCTCTTGACTTGCTCTGTTTACCTTTCAGTTTTTGATAGCTTTTAAGAGATAGAAGAAAATAAGTTTTGCAAATTGACTAATAATTTAATGTAGTGTATCATTTCCTTCAATAATCTGATGAAAATTTGAAATTAAAAACACAGCAAGAGCCAGGAATGTAGCCTAGTGGCAGATCACATGCTTAGTAGGCATAAGGCCCTGGGTTCAATCTCTGTCAACAAATTACCAATAATAACAATAATAATAATAATAATAATAATAATTATTATTATTATTATTATAATACTGTACAGGTACCTTCCTTATCCACAGGGAATATGTTTCAAGATCCTCAAAGGATGCCTGAAATTATAGATAGTAGTGAGGCCTATAATTAATGCCCTTTTCCATCTTAACTAAGCATTTGTCACCCACTATGGCTGTCACTTTTGTAGCTTGAGGTGCGACAGCAAAATTAACATGGATTCGTTTTTCATTTCATATATGGAAGGTTGAATCTTACCATAGATCTTAGCAACTTCATCGTATGATTCTTTTTTTCTTTCCGTAAACTTTTACTCTTCTTCTTAAAGAAGCACATTATGGCTTCTCTTAAGCAAGTTCATGCCTACTCTTGTGCTTTGGTGCTCTTACTAGGTAAAATAGGGACTGCTTGGACACAGTAGGGAGATGCAACAAGACCGAGATAAAGCATCAGAGGGTAGTGCTACCGAGACACTGCATGCACAGCATGGATAACTGGACAAAGGGATGATTCACTTCCTCACCGGATGGAGCAGGATGGCTTGAGATTACCTCATACAACTAAGTTTAGCCTGCAGTTCAGAAATTATGAATTGCTCTTTCCTGTAATTTTCCATTTAATATTTTTAGACTGCTGTTGATCATGGGTAACTGAAGCCATGGAAATTGAAAGCATAGGTAGGTAAGGGGAAACCTACTAGTTTCCTAAAGAAATTAATCCCTGTGATAAAAAGAAATGTACAAAAAGGTTGTCAATACACAGTACTGACTTAATTCAAGTTTTGAAAGTAGAAAAGTCATTGATTCATTTCAAAAAATATTTTGAGCACCATCTGTGCCAGTAATGCTCTTGGTGGAGAAGATGGACAGGGACAGGTTACACCTGAGTAGTGTCATTCAACTGAGAGCTGAGTACTGAATTGCAACAGGAAGGCCATGAAATCTGTGGTCACAGAGATTATGGATACAAATACTCTGGAAGAGAAAACATATGAGGCAGAAGGCACTTTAAGAGAAGGCAAAGCAGAGCCATTATTTTAAAACTAAGGTAAAGTTTTCCCTCGCCTTTCCCTTTTGCTGTTGTTGGCAGGAGGGTAGATATGAAATGGTTTGAGCTCTACCACAGGCCCTTGAGCAGCTGATCTAATGCTTGTGAGGGTGCTTAGTAAGGTGCCTGCCACAGAGAAAGAGCCCATTATTTCAGGTGCAGAGTATAATCATCTTTCTTGCAAACAAGAAGAGGCATTAAGTAAAATACGATAAATCAATGTCACCTTTTTCAGTCTTTTCAAAACTGATATATATAATTAGAAAAATTTTAAAGCACAAGTATATTGCAATTTCTGTGATAAATTTATACATAGTAGAAAGATTAGAAGTTTGTATATCAAATTTTTGATAGTTATTTCTGATTAGACCAATGATTTGATACTTGTGTGAGGAGGGTGCTATTTTCCCTTTCTAGTTGCATTTTTATCTTTGAGAGTGATGCTAGACAGATCTAATGTTTCCTGGGGGAAAAAATCAATGTGTTGTATTATTTAGCATATTTCTTAGTAAAATAAAATATTAATTCAAGGGAGTGTTTTAAAGCCATGATTAAATATAAGTCCAAAAATGTAAAATTTGCAAAATAATGTTACATGAGGGAAAGTGTAACATTTATCATGCTATGATTATTAATCAAAAACAATGCCTGTGGTAAGATTGTATATATTTTCTCTTTTTAAAATGCTGTTAATAGTGGTTATAGTACAATTTATCTTCTATATCTGCACGACACTGCAACGTACTGTTGCAGTCTTTGCATATGATCTGTGAGCATATCTCCAGATACTTTAAATCATCTCTACATTATTTATAATGCCTAACACGAATGCTATGTAAATAGCTGTCATACTATGTATAAAAAGTGCCCACCCCCGAAGTATACATTTTCAGTACTGATGCAGCCCATCCCAGGCCCAACTACACAGTACAGAAGTGAGACTCCAGCAAAACAATGCCAAACAAGGAGTGACTGCCTTCTAGGAAATGGCTGGAGGCAGCAGCAGCTGCCTAAGCACCAGCTCCTTCTCAGATTCAGCCAGCCCAGTGCTCAGTGCATAGCAAATTTAAGTTTAGTTTTTGAAATCTGTGGTTGGTTGAATTCACAGATGTGAACCCCGGATACAGAGGGCAGACAGCATCATTCACAGTAAATAAATTGGGGATAGAAAGGACTGGATTGGTTGACAGTCATGGTGTTGTAGCAGTACTTAGTGTCTTTCACAAGCACTGATGTCCCTAGTGCTTCTGGGGTGCACCCTTGTAGTCCTTTTACCTATGGTGGGAAGCATTTGAAGCCACTCGAAGTTGGATAAATGGTGATGTTTGCCCTGAGTTGGGAAAAGCTGAGTTGAACATACTTACAAAATCTGGTTTTGGGCAGTTAATGTGTAAGTGGTAAGGTACAGAGGTACAGACCTGGCCCTGCAGCATGCATGGATCAGGACCGCCACATCAGAAGGAGGAGCCAGAAGTCTCTGCTGGACCTCCTGGGTTTGGGAAGCAATCTGGCTGCCATCACATTATCTGGAGAACAGATCCTGTCTGAGACTGTTCAGTCTTTGCCACTGTGAATTATTTCTATTGACCTGACGCAGCTTTTGCCCAGAGGCGTTTTACAGGTGCCAGTGAGCCTTGGGCTGTTTTACAATTACATGGGCTCATTTGAATTGCTGTTTGTAGCAGTGCATGCTCAGCAGGATCAGTGACTCTCCTTCCCTCGGTCATTGGGTGCTTGCAGAGGAAACCTGATTAGTGTCTCTTGATAAGCCTGCTTGTCTGATTCAGCGCTTCGCAGACTGCAGGGATTTCATCGTACATTTTATTTCAGCACCTTGCCTCTTGTCAGTTTTATAAATTGTTTGAGAAATTATGAAAAAATCATTGATGTGCTCCATTTTCTTGGATTTTCAGTGTTAATCACTTTCACGTAAATGAAGTTCCTGAATCTGAGTAACAGTTTACTATGCTGAATTTTGAGAAGTGTATCAAAAATAGCAAGTTCTGATGGCTCTTAACTTTAATCCCAGTGCTCTGGAAGGCTGAGGAAGGAGAATTGCAAATTTGAGCCCAGCCTGGGGAATAACTAGTGGGACCTTGTCTCAGAATTAACTAACTAACTAAATAAATGGCAACAGCCAGTGCTTTTTACACAGAGAAAGTCAGGATTTGGAGAGAGTGGAAGAAGTATGCAGAGCTGTGATGCAGGGGATGGTAGAGGACACAACTGGATGGGTTGGCATCAAAGGAGGTCTGATTGAAGCAAAGACACAGGCGAGTCATGATGGTATCAGGGAAAACAACATTCTAGGAAGAGATGGTATAGCGTAAGGGTTAAACAACATTTGAAATTTTTTCTATGGCTGTCATGTTTCTGTTTTTCCTGAAAAAAATATGGTCTTAAGAATCATAGTTCTGTTGCTTCCTACTCGTTTTTCATGTAACCCTGAGCTAATGATACACATTATTGATAGACTGCTTTCTTCCCTGGTCCCAGTACCATCCTTTTAAATTATTTCTGTGCTTCTAGTAGTGACTGCTAGTGAGCCATCTCCTAGCCAAGTGGGAAAGGTTACTTGTTTACAAGTTACATTGGGAATATCTTTGTAGCTTATTACTTAGGTAGTGTTTTCTATTAACTTTTTTCTCTTGACATATTGTTCCTTCTGTTTGCATTCATCTTTAATATCTCCGTTATCATGGCAGGGTTTAGGACTATTTGGAAGCAATAAACTTGTTATTTAGTGTGGTGCATTTCACCCTCCACTAATGAATTGGGGCATTATATGCCAAGCACTGTTTCCTATTAGAAATGTGTCACTAATGTAGAGGGGAGGGCTCAAAATAATTGACTTTCATAGAGGAAAAGTTCTGAATACCCGAAGTACTGAAAAAATTCTTTGCATTTTAGCATGAAAATTGGATGCACTGTCTTTAGCAGAAAGTACTTTTAATTAGAAAAAAAAAACCTTCTAAAGGCTTCATACATATTAACTCATCTGATTTGTTAGAATAACTCTACGAAGTGTAGATACTGTTGTTCCCATTTTCCAGTGTAACGAAGTGGAGTTGACAAAATGACTTGCCCTAAGTCCACACAGTGAAGCCACCGGTTCACATCAGGTTCTCTTATTTTCCCTTAAAATATGAAAGAAAAGTTATTGTGTTAATTGTATCCAAGGGGAACTCCATAAATGATGGTGATAATTGGCAATGTTATGAGACTTTCATAATTAGAATCTACATTTCTATTTGCTGACCTACTTTACATATGTAGAGATGGTGAAAGATCAAAAGAAAAACATGTTGGCTTTGTTTTTATTCCTCAAAGCTCTGTTTAAAACTAAACTCTTACATAATATCCTCCTCATTTTATGTCCTTAAATTCTACTGTGAGTGTTTTGGGCTAGTGCCATGCTGCTATGTGGTTTATATGGCTTATCATGCTTTATTAACTTTCTTTGCTAATGTAACTGTCTCTGTAGTTGAACTCTTTAAGGGTGTGGGATATGTTCTAATCTTATTTATATGTCTGGAATACCTGAACAACATAATAATGTAGTGATGGTACCTTGTAACATATTCCAGTTATAGATTTGTAACCAGAATGTTGGGTAACATCTAAAATCAGACAAATAATTTTAAGGTAGAAATAAAATCCAAAAGTACCTGGCTCCCAGTTCAAAATATTTTCTGCTACTGCAGTTCACTTTAGGATTCAAGCTTTGATTGCTTCTTAGTAGGCACTGAGCTATATGGACATCAGCTCACGGGCATTCTGGGTAGTTTATCCTCACCCCTCTCTTTCGTTTCTTGTATTGTTCTCCATCAGTAATATAACCTATTCCTATTAGATGAAAGTAGGAAATATTTTCCTAGGAAAACAATAAGTGTAGGTTGTATTTCAGGTTCTTTTAAGGTTTCCTGTCTTTCCTCTTATAAAATAGAGTTGACAACATTTCCATATCTTAAAGAGAAACATTACAAGAATTACCTTAATTTCAAAAATATGTAAATGGCCTTGTGTTTCAAATAAATGATGTAGAAATAAATCCTTGCAGCAGTACTATTTTGTTTCTATCACTCTGTTGCAGAGCTAGGGATAATTAATACTATCAGTTGCTTACATAGCACTGCGTGACTCATCTCCCACTGGTAACCTGTTATGCTCAGCTTGGACCCCATTGCTTCAAGCAGCAACTTAAAAGTGCCTGAGCTCTGTTCTGTTAATTAAGATTGAGTAGTACAGCATTTCTTTTGGTGCCTGAGGTTATTTGGTAAAAGAAAGCTAGGGGTTACATTAATCCACTAGTCTGTCATATAAGAATGTACTTAAATCCTTTGCAAATCTATTGCAAAACAATTTTTCCCTGCCTGAGTTGTCACCTGCTTCCATGGTGTACGGTGTCAGATGGCTGCTGACTGAGAGACTGCAGCTTCATCCTGCAGGCGAGATACTTGGAGAACGTTGCCTTCGTTTCAGATACCATCACTAGGGAAATACAGCAACTTATAAAATCTCTCCTGCCCTTAACAAATCGAATATAGAGGTGTCTTCATTGCATTGGTATAGAAGAACTTTTGCTGACTTCAACACTGTCTCCAAGTTCAGCAAGTTGCTGAATTTTTTCTGGAATGCTGTCAACGGCAGTATATTTAAATAATCTTCTTCATGAACCTAAAGCAGTTGAAAGTTATCTTGCGTTAGAACTGTTGTACCCCATATTCCCTGTTTCTTGGCCTGGCAGGGACTTTACTTTAGCCTTTAGGCTGTGATTTTCACTGGGCTCTGAGAGAGAATTCCTTCTCATTGATGGGGTATGATTTCCCGACCTTAACTCTGAGGAAAAGCAAGTCATTTTTGTTCTTTCACATGGCACAGTGGGAAAATTTTTTGAAGATAACAAATATATCTTCGAAGCTTTGTATTAATGATGCTAAACTTGAAGAAAAGGAAAAAGATGATTGGGGAATGAAAAATAAGGAATGGCCAAAAATAGGGCACAATTTTGAAGTAGGAAAAACACACTTTCCTTTTAATAAAATAGAAATAGTGAAGCATTAGGATCTTCAATATAGTCCTTTTTCAGTTCAACTTTGAAAAGATTAAAATTGGGGAGTAGGACATGTAAATATAAACTTTGTAGTAAGAGTATAGCTTTGGGGATTTAAAAAAACAACTTTTTTGGCTCATATCCGTTACTGAGTATTTTATTGCTGAGGGATATTTTATATTGTGCTCTTTTTTAAAGCAAGTAATAGCTTATTCTTTCACTTCTAGCTAGCTTTTCACTGTTTTATGAAGAACAGAGCTAAATTATTCACATTACTTTATATTTTCAAAAAGAGTTCTTCCAATGTGTAATAAAGACAAAGAAATAATAACTGGTTTGAAATTTTGAAGAATTGGTGCTGGTTCCAATATCAGTCATTTTTGGAGCAACTGCCAGTTTTTCTATTGCAGAAATTATTTTCTCTTTGTGTGTGTGTGTGTGTGTGTGTGTGTGTCCATGGCTATGTGTGATACAGAATAACAATCTCAGAGGCTTCTTACATTTTTTCATTTTTATTTTAACCCACAGTGGACAGGAAGCACTTCCCAAACAGTACTGAGAGACTCAAGGAGGACATACTAGTACAGTTGTACAAACTGTTTACCGTAAATGTTCCTTCAGTCTGTTTAGGATTGTGTTTCCTGATAGGTTAGTGTCCCTGCAGAATTAGCTCTTAAACAGTTTGATCACCTTGGGATCTCAGAGTTACCCAAGACATCGTTTCCTGATTATGGTTAAAGGGGCTTTCCCTGTAGACAAACCTGAGTGCAAGTGCCTGCCACTGTGGGAAACCAAGTGCTGCATGTCAGGTGGAATCTCAAACTCACATCTACAAATGAGAGTTGTGGCTGTGGTTCTCTTGGCCTGTGGGCTTTAATTTGTACATGTCAAGTCCTGGAACTGAAACAGTATGTGCTCACTAAACATTAACTGCGACTGTTACTAGTCTTGTACTTATTGATGCCAATAACTGTATTATCATTCTGCAAAACTGCTAGACCAGCAACACCACAGAGGACAGATACAGTGTTGTATCTCTCTTTTGTGATTTGTAGCTGTAAGCAGTAAAGGTGTTAGTGTTAAGACATTAGAGGAAACCCCAGATTAGTATTTCCCTCCTGTGTCATCATCTACTTTCCTGCCTCCGTGTTCATCTCACAGGAACAACAGATCTGAGCATTGTAAAGGACTGCCACCTGATGGTTTCCCTACCTTGATGTCTCGTCTCCTCAGAATGTGTCTCCTCAGCTTAACTGTCCTTTATGATAGCTTTGAAATCTTTAGCTGGACAACCTCCTTGGCAGCTTATATCTGAGGAATGCAAATGTAATTAATTATGGAGAAGTTAATGTGGAATCCATGCATTACCTACTTGAGAGATGTTTTTTGGATCAGACTTTGTATGAGCATCGTGCTAGCCCAGTGGATACAACGTTGCAGTATAGATGTTTAGCTTTACTACCTTTTCTTCTTCCACTTTTTAAAAATCTTAATTTATTGTACACGTCCATCTGTGTTTGGCCCCTTCTCCCTATCTGGGCTATTGCAAAAGCCTCCTCACTGATTCCCTTGATCAGATTTCTCCTTGTCCTCACCCCTGCTCAAAATGAATTCTTTCTAGATTACAAAGTTCATGAATAAGTTCTTAGAAAAAGAACTAGAGTCTACTTTTCACAATATGATGCCTACAGATTCTGAACTCTCCCATTATAAAACATCTAAAAGCGATAGAGAAGATATTTTTAAACATCTTTTAAATAACAGGATGAACCCATAACAGTCAAAGGCAAATCTAGGGAGGCCAGGAATAAAGCATCAGTGTACAACTCTAGGGAGGTAAGCTAACCCCAGGACCCTTAACCCTACAAGGCATTTCTGGATCTGCGGGCGCCAAACAGTACTGGAGATAAAATTGCACAGCTTTGAGCTCCAGAGTGAAGAATACAAACACAGATTTAAGACACACATGGAATTGTACCTTGTTCTTAGGATCATGATGTGAATTAGGTGGACTGGCACATGTCAGACACTCAGAGCACTTTGTTGTAGCACATTAGCAATATACTGATGAATGTTAACTTCTAAGTTGTCTTGTTGAGTTGTTGTGTATGGCTTCATTTGTGTCTTAAACAACTAAGTTATAATTTAGACAAGATTAATCCCTTCTCTTCTGTGAAAGATGGGTCGGTAGTGGTGCAGTGGAGAGTGGGATAGTATTAGTAACTCAAGAGTGATGCTGAACATCACATCTTACCTGGAGAGCTCTTTGGAGTCTGTTTCTAGTAGATTTAGTGTAGTAATAACAAAGAGCATTTACACGAGTCCATGGGAAGACTTTACTTTGAAAGCTGAAAAATGAATTTGCACATCTGTGAACTGAAACGGTCTCAAGATCCTACTAAATGAACTGTAAGGCTTCAAAGAAAGCATTTAAATTCCCAGGACCTATAATCTTATTAAAAGAAAAACAGAAAAAAAGTTTTTCTCATAAGTTCCTTCCATCATTTAGCCAGTGCTGTGCCTTAAGTGGTGCAGATACCTGCATTTTGAAATAAAGCAGCAGAAGTCCTGATACACTGTGTGACTGGGCAGCAGTTTCTGAGTTAGGGTTGGGTGAAAGGATAGGTGTAAGGCAAGATAAAGTCTAGAGAGGGCTAGAAACCAGCTAGTCTGCTTTTCCTCGGCTACCTCCACTGAACCCTGCTCCCTCTGACCCTCCTCTTTGACAGTTCCCTTGGCTCCAGGTCACTTCTATGTGATGAATGCTCATGCGAACAGTGTCAGAATTTGTCATCTGTTGAACAGTGGAGTAAATATCTGTGGTTCTCTTTTATGTTAGTCTCTGGTCTTTAAAAAGAAGATTACAGTATGCTTATTTTGATCATTTATTGTCAAGTACACACCTTTAAACCTCCCCCAGTGGAAACAGAAGGGATGGTATTTTTTTAATTTCCCCTGAAAACCTGCAGAGCGGATGTTGTGAGGCCCTTCTTACCAGGTGGATATCTCAGTGTGGTGCTGGCAGGATTGCTGGAGTTCTGTAGGAGGATAGTACCTCATTTCCAAGCCTAAGAATTCCAAATGTTCAGTCAAATGAGATTTAAATGATTTGCTTAAGGGTATACTTCCTAAACAAATAAGATTTTCAAGTTAAATGTCCCAAAGACAGTAAGATATTTGAAAAGAAGTATGAACAAATGATCTTCCTTATTTATTTGGACCAAGATACTTAGAAAAATGACATAGGGGTGATAGCATTATCCACCTACGGAATTTATCTGTTACCATTAAGACTAGGCAGGAAACTGATTTAACTGCTTTTCCTAGGACAATTTTAAGAGTTTATTAAGTAGATAGAGATATTCTGCTTTACACTCCAAAAAATAAACAAGAAATCATAAAGCTTCTGAAGGCATTAATTTGGAGGGTCTCTGCAGTGGTGCCTGATGTCTGCCTTAGGTTCTGTGCATTCCAAAGATGAGAACACTCTCAAGCCATTCACCAGGTACTGAAAGAAGCTTAGACAAAAAATTCCATTGCAGCAAGATCTACAGCATAGATCTGCCCAAGTTGCCATAGTAGTGACAGCAGTTAAGGCTATAGGCCAGTGGGGGGGGGTGCCAAGAGAGGATGAATGGTCTGCTCATAATTTAGTCTTGAAGCTCCAATCTGGCTTTTTTGGTTTCCCAGTCTGTAAGTCATCTCTTCAGGCGGGATAAGTGTAGACCTATGCTACTTAGCTTCCATTTCCAGCTTTTCCTCTTCCTTGTCGTGTGACTGTGAGCAGATTATTTCTCTGTGCTTCAATTTTATAAAAAGAAGAGAGTCCATAATACCTACGTGGCAAGAGTATATGAGGAATAAGTAAGACAGTATGTGGGTAAAGTACTCACTGGCACACCAAAAAGCTCAAGAAAGTTTTACTTCTCATCATTATTCATTCTGATAGCTAATAAGATGGGAATGATGGAACACAGTCATCACATTATGTTTTAGTTTCTCTTTCCAAAGTGCTGATTTCTTTCAAATAAAATTTTATGTTTTTTTCCCTCCAGCTCCAAGAGGAAAACGAGGATGGAAAACCTTTTATGCTGTCCTGAAAGGAACAGTTCTTTACTTGCAAAAGGTAAAAGTACAATGGATAGAAAATAAAATCCATAAAACTTTATGAGAGTACTCCCAAATTACTCTGTTTGAAATCACATCAAACACCCAAAAGAGTCCTCAAGTTCCATCATGTGTGTTTATTTTTTGTTGAAAAAATTTTGTTCAGTGTGCGCACAATGCACAGTCGGTCAGAGAAATGGATGAGCTGTGTTCTAATTGCTCATTTAGAACTTTTGAATATAAGTTAGTTAGACCTCAAATGTTCTGTGCAGATGCAGGCCCATAGCAACACCTGTTTCCATAGATATTTACACTACATTAGTTTTATCCTCCACACTGTGTTATTTAACGGTTTTAATTTCAGTCCTACCCAAAGGTGGACACATGCGTTTTCTTTTGAGTCCTGAAACATTTGTACTTAAGAGTGAAGATGTATGCCAAATCCTGTGTCCATTCCCTACCAGGATCCTTTTCTCATAGTCTTAGACTCGGGAGGTCTGTGGGGGTTCACATGATAGGTTCTGGCTCTCTGAAGGGCCTTTTCCTAGCTCTGTGTGGGGTAAGCTAGAAAAGTTGTATGTTGGCTAGATGCTTGACTGGAAAGAGTACTGTAGTTCTAAGGACAGCCTAGCCCGAGCACACTTGATATGACAGGAAGTAAAAGCACTGCCCTTGGTGGTGTCTGATGAAAGGTGGTTTTGTAAAATTGTGGCCAAAAAAAAAAAAAATAACATCAGATCTATCATCTTATATTTTTAAATGTATGGTACAGTATTGTTAACTGTAGCACAGTGTTATACAACAGACCTGGAGAATTGTATTAATGAAACACTACACCCTTAGCAGTTCTCTAATTCCACCCTCTTCAGGCCCTGCAACTACCATTCTACTTCACTTCTATAAGTTTGGCTGACTTAGATAATTCTTGTAAGAAGAATCATGCTGAATTTATCTTTCTTTGACTGGCTTATCTCAAGTCGCATAGTCTTCAAAGCTCATCCATGTTGTAGCATAATTTCTAAATAACCTTTCTTTTTAATGCTGCATAATACAGCTTTATGGTTTTTTTTTTTTTTTTTTTTTTTTTTTTTTTTGATCCTGGGGATAGAACTCGGGTCCTTGCGCTTTCAATGCAGGCGGCAGAACCAGTGAACCAAATCCCCAGCTCCTTGCAGCTATTTCTTTACAATATAGTATTTATTTATTTAAATAAGTACCAAAATGTCCGATTACTAGATCATATGCTCCTGATCAATGTAGAACCCCATGCTATTTTCTAAAGTCCCTGCACCCCTTGACATCTCAACTAGAGTACATAAAGATTCTAATTTCCCTAGGTCTTAACACTTGTTAGTTGTTTCTTTGTAAAGCCATGCTAACATTTACAAGGTGATAGTTAATTGTAGTTTTGAATTGTTACTATAAAGAAGAACAGCTCAATTTTTCACCACTCTGGACTCTCACACCGGTTACGCAATTCCTCTGTGATCCCCGATTCTCCAGCGGACACCAGCTGCATGTCTTCTAACTCACCTGAATTCTGACAGTATCTGCACTGAGACAGTTTCAGAGCCATAGATTTGTCTGCAGTCCCAAAAGTCTGTCACCCATTTCAGATGCCAGTCACCAGTAGATTGTCATCTGTCCTACTGACCAATGAGCTGTAGAATCAGGAGTTCTCATGACCCCATCCTCACTGTCTCAGAATTGCTTGTAAAATTCAGGAACATAACTTAGCTATATTTATCCATTTATTAGAACGATACTACAAAGGATACAGATGAATGCCAGATGGAAGATACACAGGGCAGGATATGAGAGGAGGGCACAGAGCTTTCATGCCCTCTCCAGGTGTAGCTCACTCCAGGATCCTCCATCTGTTCAGCTCTCCAAATGCTCTTCTGAACCCAGCCCCTCTGGGTTTTTATGGTGGCTTCGTTATGTGAGAGTGATTGATCTGGTTAGTGACTTAGAGGTTTGGGAATTGGGGTTTGGGGCTCTAAATCCTGATTTGGTCTTTCTGGCTACCAGTCTTTGTCCTGAAGCTGGCCAGGGATCACCTGCCACCAGTCATCGCATCAGCGTATTAAAAAGCACTTCAATCAATCTGGAGTTTCCGGAAGCCTTAGGAGCATATGCCAAGAAATAAGTATGCAGTCCCAAGTATGTGTATCACATTTTTGAGACAGTTAAGCTGTATCGTCAACCTGATTGGCTTGAGAGCTGCCTAGGGAATGAGTAAAGCACATTTTCAGGTGTGTCTGGGTGGGTCATGGAGGCGAGACCTTGGGCACTGTGTCTGGTTCCCCTTCCTTCCTGGCACTGTTCTCCTGCTTTGCTTCCTGGCCACCATGAACTAAGCTGTTGTGCTTTGCCAGGCCCATCGCCATAATGTTTCTACCTTGGAACCAGCCAAGCACAAACTGAATGCTCAAATGTGAGCCAAAATAAAACTTTCTCCTTTAAATTACCGGTGTCAGGTATTCTTTTACTAGTATATGTTCATGATACATAATAATTACATTCATTTTGGGGATATGCATATCAAATCTTGATAATTTTTATAGTCCCTCCTCCTCTCCTTGGGTGTTAGGTATTGTACCAAAGATGGGAAACAACACCATACATTTATTTATTTATATACAATTTATTTATATATAATGCCACCTTTGCATTTTCCTTGTAATTAGTCATGTTGAGCATCTTTGCAATAAATATTGGTCATTTCTATGTCTTTAGAGAATTTTTCAAACAGGTTGCTTGGTTTCTTTGCAGTTGAAGTGTAGTTATTCCTTAAGTTATGCTTATCATACATACTGGAAATATTTTTTCCAATTTCCCAGGTTACCATTTCAGAAAACTGTTGATTTCTTTACTGTGTAGAAGGCTTTTCCCTTAATGCAGTTCCAACTGTCTTTGATTTCATTGAATCTGGTTTTTGTTGCCTCTCCAGAAGTCATTGCCAATGTCATTGTTTATAGGGATTTTTTTCCTGTGTTTTCTTCTAGAAATTTGTGACTTCAAGTCTTTAATATTTAGATCTTTAATCCATTTTTGTGTGGTGTGTGTGTGGTGTGAAATATGGATCACTTTCATTCTTTTGAATATGTATAAACAACTTCCTAATTACCATTCTTTGAAGATACTGTATTTTCCCCATTGTACACCATTGGCATTCTTATTGAAGATTGTTTGACTATACATGCACATCTGAGGCTCTCTGTTCACTTCCATTGCTCTGTTTTAAGATAGTACCATGCTTTTTTGGATTCTGTAGCTTTATAATAAGTCTATTAATCAGTAATGTGAGTCATTTAACATTTTTCTTCTTTCTCTAGATCACTTGGCTATTTGGGGTTGTCACCTGCATGAAATTCAGAATTATTTTGTGTATTTCTGGAAAATATGCATTTAGAATATTGATAAAGATTGCACTGAATCTGTAGATTGTTTTTGAATAGTATAGACATTTTAAATAGTAAGTCTTTCAATACCTAAACACAGCATATTTTTCCATTTTTGTCTTCTTTAATGTATTTCAACATGGTTTTGTACTTTTCAGTATTTAAGTCTTTTGACTCCTTAATCAGATTTATCTCTAAGTATTTTGTGTACTTTTTGATGCTGTTCTAGATGGGTTATTTTCTTTATAGATTGTTCATTGTATCTACATAGAAATGCAACTGATTTTTGTT
>NW_022900930.1:40054821-40070393 GCF_012274545.1 Fukomys damarensis | reverse complement strand
ACTGATTTTTTTGTTAATTTTATAACATACAATTTTGCTAGTTCTAAAAGGTTTTTGTAGAACCAATATGTATATGTCTAAGATCATGTTAGACAATTCCTAATTTTCTCAGTGCATTTAGCATGAAAAGATACTGAATTTTTTCAGGTGTTTTTTTTTTCAAGTGTATTTGTTAAGATACTCATGTGATTTTTTTTTTAAACCATTTGTATCACTTTGGCTGACTTCTATATATTGAACTATTCTTCCATTTTAAAGATAATTTCCTTCTGGTTTTGGTGAATGTTCCTTTAATGTACTATTGATTTCAGTTTGCTAAGTTTTTGGTTAGGATTTTTGTATTTGTGTTTATTGGGGTCATTAGCTAGTAACTTTCTTCTATTTTTTTTTTTCTGGCTTTGGTGATGGGTCATGCTGTCCTCATGAGTTTAGAGGTGCTCCCTCCTCTGGGTTGGCATTAATTCTTTAACTATTTCTAGAATTCCATGACAAAGCCATCTGGTCCTAGCCTTATTTTTCTTCAGAAGGATTTCATTGTTCATTCAGTCACCTTCCTAGTTACAGATCTGTTCAGATTTTCTATTTCTCCATGATTCAATCTTGATCAGTTTTATTTTTCTAGTAATTTATGCATTTCTTCTAAGTTACTCATTTTGTTGGTGTGTAACTGTAATTTTTTATAACCTTTTTCTTTCTGTAGGATCATTTGCAGTGTCTCTTTTACTTTTGATTTTCAGTATTCTTTTTCTGTCTAGCTAAAAATCAATTTTCTTGAAAAAACAGATTCTTAGTTCACTTTTTTTTCTATTTTCAATTCTCTTTTATTTATTTATACTCTAATCTTCACTTTTCCTTACCTGCTAACTTTGGTATTAGTTTGTTCCTTGTTTTCTAGTTATGTTAGGTTTAAAAATTAAGTTGTTTGAGATCATTCTTTTTTAATGTACATGTGTATTTATAAATGTAAGTTTTTGTATGTAGAGTGTCCATTTTTCATTTGTCTTGATATTTTCCAATTTTTATTTTGATTTCTTCTTTGATCTACTGGTAGTTGAAGAATACATTGTTTAAATTCCATATATTTGTGGAATCTGCACTTTTCCTTCTTTTATTTTCACTCCCTTGCATTTGTTAAATATTACTGCTGTGATTTCAATTGTCCAACACATGTTAGGCAGGTGCAGTGCCACTGAGCTAAATCCCTGGCCTATCCAACATATGTTAGACTTATTTGGTAACATAACATGATCTATCCTAGAGGAAAACATGTGCACTTAAGAAAAATGTCTTCTACTACTGTTATTTGTGATGATGTCTATGTATCTCCTAGGTATATTTGGTCTGTGGCATTACTCATGTTCATTTTTCTGTTCAGTTCTGTCAATTTTTGGTTCATATATTTGGGTAGTCTAATGTTGGATGCATATGTATTTATAATGAGTAGATCTTCCTAGTTCATTTACCCTATTTACATAATAGGCTTTCTTTTTGCCCCTCTGACAGTTTTTTTTCATGAACCCTGTTTTATCTGGTGTAAGTATAGTCCACCTCTCTTCTCTTTTGGTTACCATTTTTATTAAATATCTTTTCCCTCATTTGTCTTTCTGCCTATGTATGTTTCTAAATCTAAAGTAGCAGATAGTTGAGTCTTTAACATATCCATATCCATTTAATTATTTTCTATTGTTTTTATTGGGAAGTTTAATTTGCTTATATTTAAAGTAATTACTAATAGAGAAGTACCGACTATTGTCATTTTAGAAATATTTCCTGTGTGTCTTGGTTTTGTTTTCCTTTACTCCTTTAACTATTCCTGTGTGTGTGTGTGTGTGTGTGTGTGTGTGTGTGTATGTGACCGTGATGATGGTGCGGGATATCAAACCCTGAGTCTTACACATGGGGAGGAGGCACTGCACCACTGAATTATACCCCAACCCTCCTGTCTTCTTTTATATATCTTCTATAGCTTTATTCTTTTTGATTTCTGTTGTGCTTACATAAAATCTCTTGCATTTATAACACTATTTTAAGCTGAAAACAGCTTAATTTAATCACATACTGCAACTACAATTTTTACTCTTCCCACATACATACTTTGTGATTTTGTATCAAAAGTACACTTTTTTATGCTATATTCCATTCGTGTATGTATAGATGTATTTTTGTACACTTTTTCTTTTAATTTTTGTACCATAAGTAGAAAGTGATTTACACGCCACTGCTACAGTATTAAAAAGTATCACGTGCTTTTTAAAGTTTGTTTATCTTTGCCTTTGAAATTTATACTTTGGGGCTTCTGTTCAGCAGCCTGTTGATTCAAATTGAAGAACTCTGACTTCTTGTAAGGCAGTTCTAGTGGTGATGTATGCCCTCGCTTTTATCTGGGAAAACCTTTACTTCTCTCATTTTTAAAGGATACTTTTGCCAGATATAATTATCTTATGTGGCAGAGCTTTTTCCCTTAAGCTTTGGAAGTGTATCACCAAAGCTCCTTCTGGCCCTGCATTGTTTCTGCTTAGAAATCCACTGAGTGTCTTGGGGGAATACTTTGGTATGTGACAAATCATTTTCTCTTCGGAGCTTTTCCCTGATGCTTTCTCTGTTTCTTTCACTTTAATCGTAATGAGTCCTGGTGTGACTTTGTGTTCATCCTTATTGGAGTTCATTGGGCTTACTGACTTTAGGTGTGTCTGCTCTTGCCCAAGATTTAGAAGGTTTTCTGTCATTTATTGAAAGACTCTTTCTTTTTTCTCCTTCTTGAACTTCCATAACACATACACTGTCCCCTTCCATAGATCCCGCTAGCTCTTTAGCCTTGCTTAATTTTCTTTCATTCTTTTTTCTCTTTGAGCCTCTGGGAAAATTCATATGACCTGTTTTCAGTTTACTAATTATTCTGCTTGGTCAGATCCACTACTGGACCTTACACCTAAGTGTTTAATTGCATTCTTCAGCTTGAAAAATTCTGCGTGATACTTTTCTGTCTCTATTTGCCATGGCTTAGATGGAGAATTTCATGTCACCCAAAGACCTCATGTGCTCATGAGCGGGGCATGGGGAAGGTGATTGATTCATGGGCGTGACCTAGGCTGTTAGGAGGTGGGATCTGCTTGTAGGAGGCCAGCACGAGGAGGTGACCTGGGAGGTTGTACCTCATTTTCTGGCTGCTTAATTCTCAGTCTCCTTTCTGGCCACCGTGATGTGAGCATCTTCCCTTCATTATGCCCTCTGCCATACTGTTTTCATCCTAGAGCCGGTGGACCATGGACTATAACCATGAGCCCAAATACACCTCTCTTCTTTTAAACTGTGGGTGTCGGGTGTGTTTCAGCAATGAGGAAAATGACCAGTGCACCATTCATATTCTCATTTTGTTATTTATTATTTCCTTGAGCTTGTTGTTATCTCTGTGGTGATTATTATAATGTCTGTCAGAAAATTCGTATACCTTCATTTCTTTAGGGCCAGTGTCTGGAGATACTCTGTTTCCTTGGACTATATTTCTCTGTTTCTCTGTGCCTCTCATAACTTTGCTTTGGAATCAGCACATTGGAAGAAACAGTCACCTCTGCCAGTTTAAGAAACTGCCTTGGAGCAGGAGATTCATCCTGGCTAGAGATTCCAGAATCCTTTGGGAGGTTGTGACCTCCCTAGGCCAGCGCATGCACTATCTCAGTCATGGAGGCTGCCAGTTTCTGTTAGAGAAACTCATCACTACACCCTCTTGTATTTATCTGCAGCACTGCTAGTTATCTAGCTCTACACTGGCAAGCCATCCACGTCTCCCTTGTAAGCAGCTACTCGGCCTCCAGTGAATACCATCTCCACAATAATGCCCTGAATCAGAGAAATCATAGTTTAGTCTGTATCAATCAGCTTTTTCATCACTGAGACATAATACACGACACTTGCAACTTAAAGGAGAAGAAGTTGGAATTGACTCACGGTTTTAGGGAATTCAGGCTGTAATCAGCAACCAAGGCAGAAGCATGATGGAAGCCCATGGCACACAAAGATTCTTAGAACGGGGCAGTTTGGAAGCAGAACGGGAAAAGTTCTAGAGAGGAATAGGTGACGGACCACATGTGGCATTCAAGGCTGCGCCTCCACATCCTGCTCAGGCACAGCCGGGAGCATGCTTTAGCCTTCTGCTAGGTGTTTCTTAGTCCAGTGGAGTTGACATATCGCTATTAGTCATCACACAGTCCCCTAAAGCTAGGATGCTGGACGCCTGGTCCACTCTGCTCCCTCCCAAGGGAGAAGTCATGAGTTGTGCACCCCCCCCATTGTGCAGAGCTCTGCCATCCATGGCAAGCCACATGCCACTCTCCATTGTTCACAGCAGCCCTCTGGCTTCCAAGCTATACTCGTTCTGAGAGTTCTCTGAATAAAATGAGACAGAAGTGAGAGAGTCCCTTGAGTAGCCCTCTGAAAAGCTGGAACACTGGGCAGACACGCTCCTCTCCCTGCTTCCTGAGTGTGAAGCCTCAGGTTGAGTGCTCTTCTCCCTGTTGTATCAAGCTGTGCTGGCTACAGCCAGCCACCCACATCTTCCCTTTGTTCTGAGCAATCCCCAGGCATCCAGAGTGTGCCAGTTCCATCAGTGCTTGTCGGGAGCCAAAATACACTCATTACAGGAGCAGCACGCTGGAGGCCTGCTCCATCTTTACCTTCCTTCTGAGGTGAGAAATTGTGGACCAGGGTGTTCTTTCCCGCTGCTGAGCTGTGCCAGCCTAAGGGAGGGGCTGATGTGGGCAAAGTGATATTGCTCTTCTTGCTCATATCGGTGTAGATTCCTCAGCTTTGTGCTCTCACGGGGTACTACATTCTGCCATTCTCTGACCTGGATTCTGCCATTCTCTTGACAGGAATTTTGGTCCATTTATCATTGTTAAATTAGTGCTTCTGTGGACATGTGCAACCTGGGATTTCCAGTTCTCTTTTCTTGATAAAATCATTACCAGGAAAAGATTTTTAAATATATTTGGAATTTTGGGCTCATACTATAATATAGTTTTGACATCTTATTCTTTTCACTCTACCCATTATCCTAAGCACTTTCTCATTAGTTTTTCAAATGCATCAGAGTTGGGGTTCAGTCTGAGGACTGTGAAGTGCTACGTTACTATGGTTTTATTATTGCCCATACAGTTTATGAAATAATTCATTGTAAAATTCTTACAGTGTTTTCTATTGAATAGATTTATCATAATTTAAATGTTTCACTTTTCTCTACAAATAACATATCCTTTTTCAGTTGTTGTTTGTTTTGCGGTTTTTTTGTTTTGTTTTGTTTTTTGTTTGTTTTTTGTTTTGAGGCAGGGTCTCACTATGTAGTTGAGACTGACCTGGAACTCACTGTGTGGCTCAGGCTGGTCTCGAACTCACACCAATCCTCCTGCCTCAGCCTCCCGAGTGCTGAGTGCTGAGAACTCACTGTGTGGCTCAGGCTGGTCTCGAACTCACACCAATCCTCCTGCCTCAGCCTCCCGAGTGCTGGGATTACAGGCATGCGCCACCACGCCTGGCCCTTTTCAGTTTTTGACAGTTATAAAAAGTGGTACATATATTTGTGCATATATCTGTTTATTTCTTTATGATCCATCCATGGGAGTATCGTGGGGAACAGGCTAGAAGCTGTTCACAATACTTCAGACATATTTCTACGTTGGTTCTAGAAAGATTATGTCCAATTACATTCTCTACAAGAGTTTCTAAAATTTGTCTCACCGCAGTCTCTTCTCCACATGTTATCATTATATGGATATTCAGAGAAAGGGATCTTGTTCACTTTGAGCCTTTTGCTTTAGCACATGTTTTCTCTTAGCTTGCACGCTTCCATGGCTGCCTCTCCACACATGTGCTTCCCTGTGATGCAACACCTACAATACCAGATCAGACAACAGCCCCCGGATGGTGGTGTCCGCACTTATACCGTAGAGATAATTAACTGCTCTGGAGTGGAGATGTGACTATTTATATCTTGTTTATTATTTGAAGCATTTGTAAATATTATAATAATGCCATCTATAATGTGATTGAAAGAATGACTCTTTGGTAAAACCAGCCTCCCTTAGGTGCTCACCCAGATCCATGGAGGTAGTTGTTGATATTCAGATTGTCCACGCTCTTAGGTAGCCAAATATCTTCTGTTGTCTTTATTTTCCTATAGAGTTAGCACAGCTTCTAATTTCCAGTCCGTTTTTATGACCTCTACCAAATCAGCATGTGTATGTGTGCTGGGTCCTTTCAACTAAGTTTGTCTCTGCAGGGAACAGCCCTTTAAAATTAAATTTCACATACCACAGCTGTTTCTCTGCCTAAATCCCATTCTTTTGATTCACTGCTTAATTTTTCTCTAAAATCTCTACAAGGGGCATAAATCTCTGTCTTTGGCAAAATAATTTATCTGAATACCTAGCCACAGGATTCCCACCCCCTCTGTCTTAGGTAAATGGAAAATACTCTTGCATTCAACATTTGAGAGAAGAAACGCAGAGAGAGGTGCTATTTTCAAGTCACAAGCTTTTTCTAGCTCTAGGTTTTTGTTCTCTTCCTCAGAAGTATATTGGTAAGTATTTGAATCATTTAGATATGAACTGAAAGGGCTAAATATTGATAAAGATACACATTTACAAATGCTTAAATCTCAGCATCACTTTGGATTAGAGAGTCAAAAATATCATTTCTGCAGACATATGGTACAAGTGGTGTGTGCCAAATATGCATTGGGGAAAAATCAGGTATAATTCCTATCTTAGTTATATTCTTGTTACTGGAACAAAATGCCTGAAACCCACAATTTAAAGGAGGAAAGCTTTAGTTTAGAGTTTGTAGAGATTTCAGTCCTCAGTTGGCTAACTCCAAGGCAAGGCAGCGTGGCATAAGGGCATGGCGGAGGAGAAATAGTCCAGGGCACAGCAGGCAGGAAGCAGCCAGCAGGGAGCATCCCTTTCTCCTTTTATTCCATCCAAGCTACAAGCCTGTTGGTGCTACCCACACCCAGGTGGGACCTTCTCATTAGTCCCACTAAGAACTCTGCTAAACCAGTCAGTGGACTAATCAAGAAATCACACACCCTCAATCTCATATCACATACCCATTATCCAGTCACCTCCCAAAAGCCCCACCGATGAGCTCATGAAGCTTTGGGGGGATATCTAGGTACAAGTCATAACAGTTCCTTTTATCAAGAAAGAAAATCTGGCACTAAAAAAATCACACATTGGTGTAGGAAAATGGAAACTTGAGCTATGCATTATCTAAAATCACATTGCCATTTCAATTAAATCAGTAAGAATGCCAATAAAGATCTAGTAAAGTATCTACTTAGAGTTACCTTGCAAAACAGGCTATGTTTTATAATCAGTCTCTACTTAATATTATTAGTGCTTTGGGAAATAATATTGGGAAAAAATAAGACATGCTGGAAATCCCAACTATGAATGAACTAGCATCTGTTTATGGAAACACTGTACATGTCTTATAGATTAAAACATCAGTCATTAGAAGTTTAATCTTATCAGGTCTGGGTATATCTATCTGATGTTTAAAATTAATCTATTCCTGTTTTGGAAAATTAAAATTAAAGAAGCAAGGTAAGTATACAAAGATTCTGTGGACATTTTCTGAAAATTATGAGCAGCATACAGTTAACAGGTGCTGTCTGCTTCTGTGCAGACCTCTTGCTTCAGAGTAATTTAGGAAACAGTACTAGTAGGCACTTAGATTTCTTCCTCTTGGAATTACTTCCAGGACACAGAGTGTGTTTGAGGCTTAGTAGTGGTGATAGTTGTTCCCTACAAAGCTGGCAGTGTCCCATCACTAATCCTTAATTCTGCTGGAAGCCTGATCTTCCAGAACATGATGGCAGGTGTGCTACACAAAAAATAAATTGTATAATTGCAAGGTGATATTGAAGTTTATGCACTAAATGTTTTGTAACCTCTCCTAGCCATTTAGAGTTCATCACACAGGAGATATATCCAAACTTCTGAGTTTCTGAAGATAATTAAGACATCTCTTTCTAGAGTTCAAAAAATAGGGATTTGAACATTCACTAAAGCAATGGGACAAGATAATACAGGCATAGAAAAATCTCACTGCTGAGGGCTGCCTGAGAATGCTGGCAAAGATCAGAGCATGTACCCCTGAGGATGCCAACCTTGGATTGATGCTAAATGATGAGCAGGACTCGGCCAGGCAGGAGGCAAGGCAAGAAAAAGTGTTTTAGGCAGTGAAGGGAAATATAGCAGATTCAAGAGAATTGTGAGATTTTCAAAGAATGACAAACATTTTTATTACATTTACATTTATATTACAGGACAGATGGGAAGGGTTAGAAGCAATAAAAAATGATGAAAAATTATACTTCAAACAATGAATGCATATGAAAATTAAAGAGCTGGTCTCACAGTACCACAGCTCCCATTACAAAGAAAGCTGTTTTTGTCAAGCTCTGTGAATCTGAGGCCACCATTGTACCAAAAGAATTTAGCTAACATTGTTCTTCATGGTAGGCAGCTCTTCTCACAGGACCTGCTGGGTGTCCAAAAGACAAGTGTCCAAAGAGTGGCCCATTGCTCTCTTATCTGTGGTTTTAAAGCACCAAAAAAGTAGGTAGTGTTCTCCTGTCCTTCTCGAACCAATTCCCCACTGTACATGGTTCCCATCTTACTTAAAATGGTTTGACTTGTAGGGTTTCATTTTTTGCTTTTTACTTTACAGTAGTACAAAAGCAGCACATACCTGGCGCAAAAAATCCTTCTAATTTGAATTGAGATCATTTCTAGGGCTAGTGATATGCAGCATAATATCTCTGTCATTATCCTGGGCAGCAGCAGTGAGCTGCAACTCTCAAGTCAGCCGTGCAGTCATGAGGGTGAAAAACTGATATTCTCCAGTGAACTGTGCTTCCAAGCTGTGCTCTATAGGTTATGGAGTTGATGCATTTTTAACTCATGATAGTTTCAAATGACAGCGGTTTTATCGGGATATAACCCTGTCATAAGTCAAGGCAATCTATATGTGGGTCAAGGGTAATGAGAAACAACCTTCCTTTTTCTAGCCCAAGACCAGTTCATTTCAGTTTGGCAAAGACAAATATGACAAATCCTACTGTGTAATAGAGGCTGTGTGGGCTGATGTGAGGATCCAATGATCATGGGACCTTGTGCCTCTTATCCTAAGACCCTTGCTAACATGCTTACATTCTGCATCCACTTTCTCTTTTTTCATACTATGGCTCTCATACAAACTCCTCAGCATCAAAGATTTCTACTCAGATCCCCCCTTGAAAATACATAAAAAACAACAAGAAGAAACATCCCGGTTTATACTTGGAAAGAGCTCCAAGTCCCCAGTGTCCATTCCCTTGAGCTACTTCACTACTCCATCTCAGCCAAGCAAAAGGCTTGCCACAAAGGGACTTGGCACTTCTACAGGAACTTGAAGAATTAGTATCTCAAACATCTCAAATATATAATCCACCTGGGTATTTATAACCCTTTTTGTTGTTTCTCTTGTACATAGTACACAGCAAAATAGCCTCTCAGGTCCCAACATAAGACTCTTGGTAGGTTGGGGTCTCTCCTTGTGGCTTCCTCTAATCCACCTAGGAAAATGTGTCTCAGAAGATTATATACAGAAAAGGTAGGACTCTGTCACCTTCTTAAGTCCTTCTGTCACTTAGCTAATTTTTGATTTAGAGACTCAACTCTTTCATCTAAAATTGGAGAAATTGTGTCCTATGATTGATATAAAGAACTCTTAAATACCTATACAAGCTTACGGAGTGTTAGAGGTTAATAGTAAATACTGATTTCCTTCCTGATGACTTATAAAAAGTGAGAGTATTTTCTTTAAGTCCAAGCTTGCTATGTCTTTTTTTCTGCTACCAAATTTTTTAATCCTACCTTTTTACAATCCTACAAAGTAGACTGGAATGAAATGATTAGAAGTTAGGCCAACCACCCAAATGTAAGCCCCTTTCTTTCCTTGAAGGAGGAGCAGTTCTTTCCACCCTTTCTTTCCTGTTCAGAGCAGAGACAGTGAGTGGGATTTGTATAGGGGTAATAGGCAAGGTGAGGGCTCCATGTTCTGGAGTTAGTGACGTTCCATACCCAGTAGTCAAAACTACTGAGTGACTTTTGTTCCTCCTCATTCCCGCAGACACAAACATAGACATGTAGCATCCTTGGCTTCCAAGTAGAAGAATTTTACCAAAAATCAACTACATGCCCTTCCCTTTTCCCTAGAGATTTAGATATACTCTGATTTGTATCCTCTGTTCTAAGAAAAAACAAGCTGTAGCTCTTATACACCCATTCCACATGACAAGAAACATGACACATAAAAACTCATGTATTCTTGTAGAACGTTGCTTTATATCTAACATCTAAAAATGTCATTCCCATATCAATGCATCATATATCACAAATATAGGTAGTGGCTTGGCAGACTTCCTCAACCAGCTTACTTCAGCGATCATTCAGCCAAAAATAAGATTAGTATTTTAGTGTGATAAAGCTTTTAAAAGGGTACTTTTTGCACTTGTGCTTCAAATCTTCCTAGGAAGATACTGTTCCCATTTTTTAGATTCAGAAGCTGAGATTCACAGAGTGGTTAACCTATTAAACATTTATAAAGGGAGTAGTAACCAAGCTAGTAATTTTCCATTAGGCTATTCTAGGTTAAACACCAGAGCTACATTGTGCAATCCTTCTAACAACTGATATGTGAGGTGGGGGTGGTTCTTTGCATTTTTTTTTTTTTTACTTGTTTTTGCAGTATTGGGAAAGGAACCCAGGGCCTTGTGCATGTGAGGCAAGTGCCTTACCCTTGAGCTACACCTCTAGTTGTTTTTTGGTTTTTCAAGACAGTCTCTTGCTAAATTGCCCGGGCTGTTCTGTACTTACGATTCTCTTGCTTCTACTTCTTAAGGAGATGGGATTACGGGCTTATGCCCACAGCCTGGGCATGACTAGAAGTTCAGAACAAGCTCTTTGAGGGAGAGAGGTGTCCACAGTTCTCCTCTTGACTAGATTGTACCGACTTTTGGCTGATACATAGCAGGTGTACAGTAACTTCCTTCCTTTCGCTTTAAATCTTCTGCTTTAGTCAGGACGAATGGGTGCGCTCACTCTGTCACTGCACTTCCCTGACTTTAAATACTCTTTCTTTTGAGTGTGGAACTTTCCCTATCACCTATGCCTACAAGTAACTTTGAAATTTTCTACCCAGAGTTGTTTTCAGTTGTTCTCCTTATCATATCCAGAAACTACGAAGCTCATGGTAGTGGGAAAACCTCAAGCATGCTGTAATTCTCTGATTTATCCCTAAAACTAGCTCAGGTATCCTCTATCAACTGAACTTTAGCTAACAAACCACCAGTCTCACACAGCGGGTCATAATGTTAGTTAGGAAGCAAATAGATAGTGATTATATCTATAAGGTGAAGGTTCTATCAGGTTTTTAGAATGTTATACTCTAAACATAGGATTGTGAGCAAGGCATGGTTCCTAGAAAAGCCTTTTCTACTTAAAAAAATTAACAAAAAACCAAGTCAGTGTAATTTGAAAAATGCTGCAGAGAGACATGTGGTATGGAAACACACAGATAGAAGAGTACTTTACTGAGAATTACAGATAAAATTATAGAGAAATTAATGAAGTAAGTGGTATCTGTGCCTACACATAGCAAGACAAGTATGATTTTGTCACACAGGAGGAGTGGTGGACTAATTACTAATGGTCATTAAAGAGAGAACATGCAGCTAAACTGAGTCAGTGTGGTTCTGGGCATTGGATTGTTACCAATGGCAGAAAAGGAGAGTGGGAGGGAAGGTTGCACGCTGTTGATTTTCCTGGAGAAGCTTGCTGTGGCTGGTTTTCCTGATATGAACTCAGCTGTTCTCATTGGAAGAGGAGCTCAGGTCCTTCCTGTCACTGGGAAGGGCTGCTGTTTTCTTCAGGAAAGCGCTGGTCTTCACCTTGCTCATTGCTTCCTAGCTCCAATGCAGATCCCTCAGCCTTCTGGCACAGATCCTTCACCCCAACCAGCGCAAACTTTCTAGCTTCCACCACTGGCCTTTGGGCCTTCCAGTACAGATCTTGATACAAACTTGTGGGGGACATTGCTGTGGGCGCTGGCCTTCAACGGGACTCATGCGAGACACTGCCTTGGGACCCAGTCCTTGGCTGGATTCTTCAGGTCTCTAGAGCACTGACAGATCAGTTACACTCCTCTGCATTTGACTTTTTGGTTGAATATTATAAAATAGTCCTATAAACTATGTGTTCTGTATTAACTCTTCCCTTGCAAGACCCTGACTACAAGAGGAGAATTCAGATGGGAACAAACCACTGCATATTTGGAGAGCTACTGGATCAGGGGAGTATAAACGGTGTTGAAGGCAGATTGTGAAGTGCCCACAAAACCATGGAAAAGAGTTGAGTCTCTCTGAGAGCAGGATACAGTTGTGAGTGTTTCATGTGGAGAGTGATACACCCATATTTATACACTAGTTTGGAAAGATAAGTCTGGCTGAAGAATGGAGACTAGATTGTTAACAAATTGAACCAGAGAGACATAAACTCCAGATTACCTTGAACTAGGGAGGGATAATAGGCGAGAAAAAGCAGACTAACTGGAGATTTCAGTTTGAGATAACGAAGTCAAAATGTCTGTGTTATAGTAAGTGGATATGTCCAATAAGAAATTCTGTATATTCGCATCTAGAGCCAAGGAGGGAGCCTACAAGTACAGATCCAGAGTTATCAATGACTAGTTGTTAAGCCTTGGGAGTGAATGATATCCCTCAGAGAGGGAGAGGGAGAAGAAGATGGAGAATAGAACCAGGGCACAGAAACTTCAAATGTGCCCTACAAAGAGACTGGGAAGGGACCTGAGCAATGTGACCAGAGCTAAGGAAACTTAGGAGAAAGTGGTGCCAACGACATTAAGAGATGTTGGAAATGTTCCATTTTGTAAAACGGTCAGATAGGAATTGGGAAGTGTCTCGTGAGCTCAGCAACCAGAAAGTTATTAATGAAGCAGTTTTAGTGGGTTGGTAAATGTGGAAGCCAGATTGGCTCGTTACCGAGGCAGGGAGTGTATAGACAACTGCCTTCTGTGAGCTCATTCCCCCTTTGCTGACGTCCCTCTTCTGTGATTTCTGCATATAGCAGATTCCCGGTGTCTGTCTTATTCCTACTGAATTTCTTTTCTTCCCTGTTATTGATTTCTTTCTGAAGTAAGATAAGCCCGTGTCTCTTTCCTTTCCCCTAGACATTCTGACGTTATCCCAAGCCCTTGTTTTACTTCTCTAGGTTACATATAGTCATTGACCTCATTTCTTTTTCTGGCTGCCTCATACTTGAAATAAAAACTGAACCCCCAGAGTATCAAGATAGTCGTGTCAGAATCATTTACAAAATGTCATGTTGGAGCCATGCAAGAAATAAACGTAGTGTCTACTTCCTGCAGAGCTTAGGCTGTCAGTGTACATGAGAAAACCAGACTTCTCCAATGAGTGGCTAATAAATGCAGGTAGTATCTTTAAACCAAGCATGCAGGTGAGGATTAGAAAAAATATCTTTGGGTAAATGGAATACATTTTGGTATCTAATTGATTCCAGTCTCTGAATGGAGGCCTCACAAGTGATCAGGCATAACAAGTCATTTATGGTAGGTTATTTCTTGCCAAGGACATAGGGCTAGCCTTGGTTTTTCTAGTACTGATAGCATCCTAGAGCCTGAGTTACTCATGCCTAAAAGCGTATCCCTGGGGGTAATTATTACTATTGAAATATAAATTGCTCATGGCAGAGGAGCCCCTCATTATTTTAGCATAGCATGATTCACGTGTGCTTTAAAAAGTGGAAATTGCTGTGAATGGATGGTAAAAATTATTTAATTCTTGCTGACCTATCACTGTTGACAGCTGGGCATTAACTTCCTGTCATCCCGACCAGCACATATGTCACCTGCAAGCCAAGTGCTTACATAAGCCTTTGCTGCACAGCTCCAGAAGTCCCTCCTTGACTTCTGTCATGGCCTTCTGCCTGTCCCTGCCAGTCGCTGCTTTTTTCTGGGAAGCATTTTTGTAAGTTGTGTGATGATTATTCCTGTTAGGGAGCTAGCTGCTACAAAACTGAACGTACCCTAAAGGAGAATGGTCTGGTCCCTGATGGACTGGCTGAGAACGGTAGGTGTAGGTGGCTGCTTAATGAGTGGCCGTGAATTACCTTGGAGTTTGGCTACTGATTATTTGTTCACCAGATCGGGGTCTGGAGAATCCCTAATATCTGTTATCTTTAGCATCTAGAGAACAGCAAGTCAAAATATATTTGCTTTTATCACTTTATGTCTGAAGCTTCAGTGTGTTATCACACTCTACTGGGCACTCTCTGTCCTTGATGCATTTTTCTCTTCATTCCTCGGGCAACTCAGAAGAGAGACTTGTTTCAGCCACTTGGAAGGTTTCATCAAAATACGATTGGAAAGGGAGTCTTTGCAGAGTTGGAAGTAGAGGTAGAATCGGGTGAGCTTGGGTCAGGAACTGCAGTATTCCTACCTCCCAGACAGTGACGATCGCGTCCAGTTCGGGCTGACGTGCTGAATTCAATAGCTCCGGGCAGGCTGATCCCTGGCTCGGTCTCCTGTTGCTCTTTTTCCTCTCCTATGTGCTCAGAGCATTTTTAGCTCCTTTAATGAAACTTTTGGCCTATGACCTTTGATGCATTGAATATTGTATCTGGACCTTCTTTCATCCTTCTCCAAAACAATGGTAAATTTTTAAAAAAATTTTTTTTAAAGTGAAGGAAGCTTTAAAGCTTAGTGTTCTCTTGGGAGAATAAAGTTTTCATTACTCATAATTTAGATAACAATCCAGTCCAACACAGAAATGTGACTATTGTATAAGGAACATTCGGTACATAATCATATTTTAATAAAAACTATAAAGTCATAGAAAGACACCACATCTGGAAACAGCTGGTGTCTGGAGCTCTAAGAATTCTGTTTAAAACAATTCCAGTCTGAATGCCCAGCAAACAAATATTTTTGTCCCCACCTGAGAAGTTAATGCAGTGGTTTGTGGCTTCTTCCTGGACAGGCAAGTGTGAGGCTGATCTAGGACTCAGACTTCCTTAGATCCCTGCACTGATTTTCCTCTCTCCCTTTTTCCCTCTCCCTCCTTTTCTCTGTGCCTTCATTCCTCCCCTTCCTCCTTTTTTCTTCTCTTCCCCCTTCATACCCTTTTTTGCTCTCATTCCATCGCTTTCTTCCTTTTGGTAAATATTATGCCCGCCCCAGTCATAATATTCCTGTTGTCCGGGAAGCACACGAGTTAAGCACTCGTTTGGCCTTCCGAGGCCTAGGACCCAGTGTCACTGGGAAGAGTGGCACACAGACATGGCAACACGCAGTCGTACAGTGCCAGACCCACTTCTAACAAAATGGTCATGAAGCCTGGCTCCCAGTGGAGAGGAGAACAATCAGACTCCCCTTTGTTGTATCCATTTGAACAATGGAAGAGAGAGTGCTGAGACTTTTTTTTTTTTTTTTTTTTT
>NW_022900930.1:40024501-40054766 GCF_012274545.1 Fukomys damarensis | reverse complement strand
TTTTTTTTTTTTTTTTACCCTAAAAAATGTAAGACAAGTTTTGTCAGATACTGAGTCAGAATCCTGATATCTTTTCACAAGGACTGTTGACATTTATGTAACTGCTTCTTGTGCATATAATGGATAAAAATAGTTCTCCACTTCCTGGTTCACAGGTCAGATTTTCCTGGAAAGTTGCTTGCACCTCACAATGCCCGAGACCTTGTTAAAAGAATGCTTCAAGTCCTACTCTGTCTGTGTCTCTCTGTCAGTGGACTGAGGAGGGTTTCAAAGGGAATAATGAAGTACTCCTGTGGGCCAGTACCTGTGCATCGTTGTAATGTAGAAGGAAAACACTATATATGTGTTTAACTGGAGAAAAGTTACGAATGCTTTGTCTTGACTGATTCTTCTTTCTCCTTTCTACAGGATAATAGGACATATTTTTGTGACTGTAGTAGTATTTATATAATAACAGAAAATGAGATTAAATGAAACTCCAGGCTCCCTTCAGCTTTAAAATCTGTGATTAAATGATTCTTTGAATATATGCCTGTTTGAGTGATGGACCAAAACATGTTTTCAGTTGACTTGCTATTTCCAGCCAGCTTCCAGATTTGTGGAAGCATAGCAGTTTCCCTGTTCTTTGGTAAAAATAGAAGAACGAATCTGAATTATTTTTAAAAAGATAACCAGAAGTTCTTGAATTTAAAAAGTAAGATAGCCATCAACTTATTAAAAACGCTTTTAATGCCATTTTTTAAAAATTAGGGATTAATAGATAATTTGGGACCCCAGTTTAATTACTGGTGTCTTTTTTAATTAAAATCTTTATCATTTCAATCAAGAGCATGTTACTAGTTCCCTGCTTTATATTGTTAGTGGAAATCAAGACTATTTCAACTTTTTAAAGAATAGTTTTAATTACCTATAGCGGTCTTAACTATTTAATAAGGTATGAGGTAAATACTTTGAAAGCCAGAATCTGAGTACGTTTTTAATTGATGTTGATGAATTTCAATTCAGAGTTGGTTACTTTCCAAACTGTACTTTATATTCACCTGAGAACAGAAAATTTCAGACTTGATGCTAATTCCTTTTGACTGTGTAGGTGATTTTATGTTAAGGGGTTGTGATTCAGCTTCACAAGAGGTGTAATTAGCAAACATCTTGGGAAAGAAAGTTTTTCATTTCATGCTTTAAACTGATTTAAAGTAAATAGCATTGTGAAATCATACCCTTTGTGTTTATTAGGATGTTGGAGTGCTGCAATAATGAATCTTACCAGACAAAAAAATGCAGTTTGAAGGAAACACAGGGGAGAGTAACATGTTTTTAGGCATCATTTTCACCCTTCATTTGTTTGAGAAAATGGATAGTAATTAGATGTCATGGAGCATTTTCTTACAAGGTTTCTTGATTGGATTTATTTTGCTTTCCGTTTCATATTTAGTTCATGGCAAATAGCCTTAGGTTTGAAATGATTTGATTATGATAATTCATCCCTTATTGCTTTCTTCTCAATCCCCTCATTTAAACACCATCTTCCAATTTGGATAGTGAAAAAGATATCAGAATGAACTGCATAAGATGCAGTTATTTTTTTAATCCAGTTGTCAACCCTAATGTTTCCACTCTACCCTGGGTTTTGCTCCGTTCTCCCTGGGCTTAAAGCTTCATTGTCTAGTAGGAGTTTAGAATGCTAAGTATGCTTTAATGTTTGTATTTGGACTTTCAAAAAAATGTGGTAAAAGGATTTTATTGATGAGGGAATTATAAGCTTATTAGACTTAAAATTACTAGACTTCATTTTAAACCTAACTATATAGATGCTGTCTTCCATTTCTGCCCAGTGAAGTATTTTTCTTCTAAGATAAAATATGAAAGGTGCTTTGCAATAGAGACTGCCTCATAATTAGTGATACTATTTTTCATTTTATATAGTGGTACATGAGGCAGGCAACTTCACAAATGAAGAGGTTGAATTTGCCTCATAGTACTGAAGGCACACGGTCCAAGCAAATGGTATAAACACTGGCAAGGCCCCCTTTGAGCTCTATCATACCCTGTAGGAATGTGTGTATGTGTATCTCTATCTGATCTCTCTCCCTCTCCTTATTAATCACAAAGGCTCCACCCTCATGGCCCTAAGCCAGTCTCTTCCCAGAGCTCCTCCCCTCATGTCTACTCGAGTTGAATTCATTTCTACTCTCTTAATACTGCTTGGCTTAAGGCTTTGGGCTTTAAATTCCTCCATGAGTATAAGGGGTAAACCACATTCATGTCACACCAAAAGGTGCCAATTATTGCGGGATTTTACTTAGATCTGTGTTATATTTTAAAATTTTGTGCAATTTTTAAGAAATGTCCTTTTTAAAGCTTGGTTTTAAATGAAAATATTAGCAGAAAAGAATATGCTCCAGATGTAATTATAGTACCTTCCAATGATAAAGCCTAAGCCATTCGGAAGTAATATCTACCATTTGGTCTTGTGTTTGCTGTTCACTCATAGCAGTTTGATAGGCATCATGACATGGAAACCGTAAGTGTAGCTGTGACCATACCAAGGAGTACTTTCAGAACAAGAAAGGACAAAGGCCAGTTAAAGAATGAACATTTCAAGGGCAGGCTGAAGAGGAGCTAACCAAGTAATGGCCAGAGTGATAGAGAAACTAGGAGAATATTGCGATTCGAAGCCAAGAAAGAATTTGAAGAATGACTTGGATTTCTTCAGGTGCCATAATTATGATGAGAACTGAAAAGTAATTTTTGAGTTTTACAGTCAGTGATCTTTGTGAATGCAGTTTCAATAAAGTGTGGAAATGGATCCCAGTTTAACTGGGTTTAAGAACCAACTGGAAATGAATACATAAAAACAGTTCATGTGAACTATTAACTCAGATGTGAAGGAAAGAGGAGAGGTGGCACCTAACAAAGGAAGTGATATTCAGCAAGGACCACCATCTTGCCAAGATAGTAAAGACCTTTTGTATATTTTTAGGCTATGGAAAAAGCTAGTAGATAGAGCGGTTATGAAAGAAAGATAATAAGCAATGAAAACAGGCCCTAAAAAATGCTGTGGGAAATTGAACTAAGAACATAAGGTGCCACTGTTATTGGAGTAGAGAAGATGAATAAGGTCACAAAATATGTGTATTTATAGAAGACGTGAGCATAAGATTTGATATTTACACATTACCTTGTAGAATACTAGGTTAAGCAATGTGTCATAAAATGCATTACTAGTAGTAATTTTACCAGCTAGCATTATTAGTGCCTGTTGTATGCTATGGACATATTTTTTCCCCTTTTTGCAGTGCGAGGGAACAAATTCAGGCCCTTTTGCATGATAGGCATGCACTTTAGGACTGACCTATAGCCTCAGCTCTGCTATGAACATTACAAAATAGTAGATTATGTAATTTAAGACTACAATTAGGGAAGAAGGTATTCATTAATTCACAATAGAAGAAATGAATCTTAATGAGTTTTATCTAAGGTCACAAGAGACATTAAGTATCAAAACTGGGCATTCGAACATGGATGTTTCTAACTCCAGACACCCATATGCCTGACCCTAGTTGTGGCGAACTAGATGTGTTATGTATATTTGGCAGAGTGGAACAGAAAGATTATCATTAAAAAGTCATCAATTGTCACTGGATTCAAGCAAAGCTCAAAATTTTAAATCTGAACTAGGACCAGTCACTAAAATTCCCAAATTCTAAGAATAAAGAAAAACTCTTGAGAAATTCCCAGTAGGGGGGGAACAAAAAACAGCACAAAGAGAAAAGAATCAGACTGACATTAAACTGGAAGCAAGATGACTGTGCAGCAGCATCTATAAGTGAAAGACTGTAAGTGAAATAGGAAAAAAGGATTGCAATTGTGAGATATTTGAGAACTATAGAATATCTCACCCCCCTGAAAAAAATACTTGACAAGACAAAATAATGAAAAGCTCAAATTACAAGTGTCAAGGTGACAAAAAGAAAGCAAATGAGCAGTGAAACCAAATTAAATCTAGAAGGATGCACAATGAAATTAAAAGAATAAGGCAAGACACAGGGAATGTATAATGTAAATACAAAATAAGATTTCTTAAAACAGAATGAATGATGCAGTATAATTTTGGAAGGATTGCAGAACAAAGTGTACTAATCTAAACAAAATTTAGGATTAACAAGGAGAGAGATAGGGTAAAACTATTATAAAAGTCTTTGCAGTATGTGTGAGGAAGAAATAGCCTCTTTTTTAGAAGACATTCTTTTAAGTTCTCATCTTACGTGGTTAAGCACTAAAGATAAGGAAGACATTTTAAAATAATGAACAGTACATAGTTGTAAAGAAGATATTTATTAATCTAAGTGAACCATACAACACAGCAACTGAAGTATAATCCACATTCCTTGATACTACAAATATCAAAAATTAAAACTATAGCTATGTAGAAAGCAATGAAAAAAGTAGTTTTTATTCCTAGACTATGTATGTTACATGGTGTAACGATCCTCAGAAAAAAAGTGTAGTCTTCAATTTTTCCTTAATTAAGAAGAAATAGGAAAGACAAAGAAGGAATCATATTAAGAAATCCAAACAACAACGAAAAGTCCAAAGGAAAAGAGGAAAGACCTAGATCAAAGCCCAAACTATCAACCTACAACAGGAAAACATGTGAATATACATGCCTAGCCTAATTTCTGTGCCAACTCAAATATTAACGTGTGTTAGCTGATCAGTATCCATGGAATAGAGGCTGCATATAAGTTCTCTGAAGGCAATTTTGGACCTAGCCATTTATCTCCCCTCCCATTATTTATGTACCTCAGATTCCTACTTGGAAAGGAAGCTGTTACCTTGAGTGAAGGGCCAGACATGCAGGATTCTACAATACTAAATCCTAAGGCTAGAGAGGAAATTTTGTTGTCATGATAAATCTGCTTGAAATTTACACTCTAATAAAAATTCCCCATGGAAGGGGATTCATGAATTTGGAATACTAAATCTTTGAGGGGAGAAAAAAAAACAAGAAAGACCTCAAAACATTTTTATGCATTAATGACAACCACACAAGAACAGATACAGACAGAGCTATTGTATTTACTTTAACATTTTCTTTTTATTCTGTGCTCCTCCTACCTCTCTAGAATGCTGTCATTGTCAACAACTCTTTTCATAACCTCTGAGGCTTAGTAAGAATTTTTACAATCCTAATGTAGAAACTTTGTCATCTAGTATTATATATTTAGATACTTGTTATATTGTTATTGGCATTTACTTCATATTTTAGATAAAGATCACCAAGAGTGATCATTGAAGATCAAAGGCCTATTTGTTTTTCACTCAGTTTGACTTAAAGATAATGATGCATTTGAATCACTTGATTTGTAGCTGGCATTAGTGAAAAGGAGGGAAGATATGGGGGAATCGTAATTATTTTTCTGAAAATTTATAAGACTAGACTGTGATAAGAGAATAGACAGACTTATCTTTAACGTCTTATCTTGTTCTTCCAAAATATGGGAACAGGGGCCTTAAAATCTAGAAAACATCCCTATAAGTTTGTAGCATATGCAATATATAGGTAATGTACTTACTTTGGGGTTGGGCCTCTTTTAGTCTAATAAACTCTGAGGCTACTGGAAATAATAAAAATGCAAATTATTATTCTATTAGTTGAGATTTGCATTACTGTTGTTTGAAAGGATGCCATGCAAAGGAACTTTTTAAACTCTGTGCATTGTGCAGCTGATGTCCAAAAATAAGATTGCATATATATGACACCTTTCTTCTTATGTAATTTTGCCTATTTTTGAGATTGTAATGGAACTAAGGTTTCTCTTGTTTATTAAATTTATTTTCCTCTTTTTGAGCAGAAGAGCTAGAGAAATCATTTTACTGTTTCTTTTTCTTTTGATAATATTTGCTTCCAAAAAGCAGTAGGAAAATGTTGTGATGTTAGAGCAAAGAATGCATCGGCATTGTTTCTACCAGCAGTGTAATTCTATTGATATCTGTAAGCTTTTGCACTTGTCCATTTAACCCAGACACCAGATAACATTTTTAGACCTAGCCTCATTACAAATCGCTGTCAAATGTGTGGGGTAATTCTCCTTCTGCCGTAGCTATTACATATTAGCTTTTTTTGTGTGTGTGTGTGTGTGTGTGTACTGGATTGTCTCATTCTCAGGTGTTGTTTCAAACAGCATGCTATTCTGTGGCATTTACCAATTTGCAAAGTTTTGCTCACCATTCAGTTCACTTTTTTCATATGCTTTCAAGGATTCCTCTAAATTTTTTTCTGCTAGTTACAGGTTTTAAAGAGAGACGTTGAAATCTGATCCTCTCATCTCCGTTTTCTCTGTGTCCCTCTGTAGGATGAATACAAACCGGAAAAGGCCTTGTCAGAGGAGGACTTGAAAAATGCTGTGAGCATGCACCATGCCCTGGCATCCAAGGCCACAGACTATGAGAAGAAGCCAAATGTGTTTAAACTGAAAACTGCCGACTGGAGGGTCTTGCTTTTTCAAACCCAGTATGTCTTTTTACATTGGTTCTTATTCATTTTTAGTGTTTAGTTCCCTTACCACCATTTTATACTAAGGAACAGATTCAGGCTCTGTATGGGAAATTTTGTGAATTGGCACCAGGGCCAAGAACTGGTTGCATTAAAGAAATAACTCCCTGAGATGACTCACATAAAAACACCGGGACCGTGCCGCCATGTGTTATTAGTATCTCCGTGACGTTAATAAGCTTTCTTATCATCTCTAGAACTCATTGTCCTCATCAATAAAGTGAGAGAGTTGTGGTAGACATGTTCTCTCACACAATGAGCAACACAGATGTGGATTTGAATCAGTATGTCCTCGCTCTTTCTCACAGCGCATAGTTTTTTAACGTCATTAAACCTTGGCTTGCTGCTACCATAGGTGGTGATGTTTATCTCCTAGAGTTCTGGTGAGGAATAAATGAGGTAAGTGTAGAAAGCACTGCACAGTGTGTACACACTGTCCAACAGGTATAAATTTTCCATTTCACGCTTGTCTCCCTCTCCTTCTGAGTGCCTGTAGTCTGTGGTATACCAGGAAATACAAGATCATGTTGTGAACGCGGAAGTGGGATACATCCTGCGATTCACAGGTCTGGGGACGGGCTTCAGACTAGAGGCAGAGCATTCATTCCACATGAAGGATTCTGGATTTGTGAAGTGAGAAACTGGATTTGCAGAGTAGAGGTTCAAAGAGCAGGAACTTCAATAGCGGTCCCTCAGCCTAGCAGACAGTGTGAAACCATTCAGGGCTTGAGCTTGACTTCAGAATCGTCTTCGGCTTTGTACTATCAGCTGACTCCAACTAATGCCAGAATTAAAATTGGACACTGAAAGTAGGAGGTGCAAGCATGTGTGTAGTTGTTGATCAATCAGTGTGATGTCAGAACGATGAACGGGAGCAAGATCTATTGGGAATTGAACTTTGAAGAGTATAAAATTGCTGGCATCCGCTGATACAAGAAAACAGGAGTTTCTCAGTGTGGGGATGGGGGGTTCCATTCCCTCCTGCAGGGAAACCATGGCTAGATGCATAATTACAACTATTAAGCATAAAGAATCTTTCATATTGTTCTGTTCCACATTAGTTTCTAAGTCTGAAATACCTGATAATAACACCTGGGGAATTCTAGTTACTGCAGACAGAACTGAAATGACAGCGTTGGAGTAATCAGATTAGAGAGAAATATGGGGTACACTAAGGAGTGTCAGGTTAGTGGGGTTTCTTCCAGCATAATCAGTAAAGAAAATGATTTTATATTTGGTTAACACTTTCTCATATCCCCCCTGCCCTTTTTGTACCAGGGATGGAACTCAGGTCCTTGTGCTTGAGAGGCAGGTGGTGGAACCATTGAGCTAAATCCCAGGCCCTCACATTTTATTTATGATGATGTACATGGCCGATAATCTTTCCTGGTTCATGGCCATTTCTCCCACTCATTTTTGAATTCACAAATATTTAAGAACTATCCTTTCTGGATATAATGACACACGAATGAAAAATACGATCGTGACAGCAGATAATTTCCACCTCCTCTAAGATGGATTTTAACAGTCTTATTAAGCTATATTTTATATACCATAAGTTTCATTTGTTTTAAATATGTGCTATTGTGATTTTTATTGAATTTACTAATGGTCCAACCGTCACAGCAGTCCATCTTTGGAACACTTCCGTCAGTCCCGGGAGACCCCTGTGCCTATTTTACAGTAACTCCTCCTTCTCACCTCCAGCTCCAGTCGCGCACTAATGTACTTTATCGTCTCTTCAAGTATTGCCTTTCTGGACATTTCATGTACATGAAATCGCATAATGTGCAATATTTTGTATTTGGCATCTGTCATCTAGCATAAAGTTTTGCCACAGCCCTTCCTAATTCTATCAAATACTATCTTACTATTTAGATGTACCACAATTCATTTATTCATTGAGTAGTTGTTGGGCATTTGGATTTTGTCCCTCCTTTGTTGGTTCTCAGAAATAATGGTGCCGTGAATATTGACATACTGATGCTTGTGTAGTTGTAGGCTTTTATTTTCCTGAGGTACCTGTTCTATAGGAATAGAATTGCTAAGTTGTATGATAAATTTATAGTTAACTTTTAGAGAAACTATCAATTCCAAAGTGGAGATAGCCTTTTTTACAATCCCTATATCGATGTATTCCTCAATTGAACTTCAAAATAAAATTATGTTATTAGAAGAGATGGGTTCATTTTTAGTTCGCTTTTGAGATTCGTCTCTTCAAGTATTGCCTTTCTGGACATTTCATGTAAATGGAATCGCATAATGTGCAATCTTTTGTATTTGGCATCTGTCATCTAGCATAAAGTTTTGCCACAGCCCTTCCTAATTCTATCAAATACTATCTTACTATTTAGATGTACCACAATTCATTTATTCATTGAGTAGTTGTTGGGCATTTGGATTTTGTCCCTCCTTTGTTGGTTCTCAGAAATAATGGTGCCGTGAATATTGACATACTGATGCTTGTGTAGTTGTAGGCTTTTATTTTCCTGAGGTACCTGTTCTATAGGAATAGAATTGCTAAGTTGTATGATAAATTCATAGTTAACTTTTAGAGAAACTATCAATTCCAAAGTGCAGATAGCCTTTTTTACAATCCCTATATCGATGTATTCCTCAATTGAACTTCAAAATAAAATTATGTTATTAGAAGAGATGGGTTCATTTTTAGTTCGCTTTTGAGCAATGAAAAGTAGAAGTCTAATAAATACATTTCTCTTTTTCCCCTCTGTATTCTAGAGGGATAATCCATATTCCACTAGGATGACTGTAAATTTCAGAGCTTTTCACTTCCTGATGATCACTATTGAGAATGCTAATTCCCAATGAAACTTTGTTAGGGATTAGTGGGCAGAGTATGATGTTTGTAGATGCAGAAATATGCTAACATAAGTGTCTGTGTTTCTCATAGGAGCCCAGAGGAAATGCAAGGGTGGATAAACAAAATTAATTGTGTTGCAGCCGTGTTTTCTGCCCCACCATTTCCAGCGGCCATTGGCTCTCAGAAGAAGTTTAGCCGCCCACTTCTGCCTGCCACTACTACAAAGTTATCTCAGGTTTGTCATTTTGACAGTGCTTTGAACCTGAAAAATTGTGATTTTATTAATTTGTAATCTATTCAATACTCTTATCTGAATAGGACTCCGTGTTTGGAGGGCAGATGAGAAAGTTTGTTGTGTGAGACCACATTATATAAACATAAAATACTGGGCTTTACACTTCAGTCATATTTGCCTGGAGTTGTTTGTTTATTTTAATAGCTTTTAATATTCCAGTAACTGGCTAATACTAAGGAAATATCTTGGCAAGCTTTTTCTTTCCTTCTCTCTCTCTCTCTCTCTCGATTCATTTTATTGTGAGTTAACTATGTTTGGTGGTAGGAACATAACATATTTTTAGGAACCCACACTGTGCAGTGTGGTGGCGCGGAAGGGTCTGCCCTACTCCTCAGGGAAGAACTGAGTGGAACATTTACTAAAAATAAAAGATATCTTACTACTGAATGTGACGGGGCAGTTTGGAAAGCAATGTGTAAGACCATGCATGCAATAGTGAATGGACTTTCAAAAGAATAGAGTTCTTTTGCACACAACCTGGTGCGCCTGTGTAGGTTAGGGCAGCCTCACCCAGAGGAGAGACTCTGGGGAGATGTCTGTGCTGACCACAGCAGACCCTGAAGTAAGCATCTGGAGATGCCCCTGACTTCTCCAGTCCCGCACAGACTAGTTCTCTTTAGCCTGGTTATTCTCACCCGAGGCATTGTTGACAATTTGGCTGGAAGGCAATCTGTGAACTGTAGGATGTTTAGCAGTCTCCGCATCTTCTTAGTAGGTACCAACTACTCCCCACACCCAGGTCTACCACCCAAAAGTTGGAATCTCCAAATATTGATCTCAGATGTCTTCTGAGATCCAAGTGCAGCCCATCCTGTTGAGAATCACTGTGCTAGCTCAGTACTTCTGAATCTGAGACTGCCTGTCTTTCCTTTGAGTATACCCACAGCCAGGCCATGACTCTCTCAAATGCCAGAACATCTTGTGTATTTCAGTTTATAAAATTTGTAACAAAGTGAGCACCCTGATGGACAAAAAGATAAACATTGTTGGGGAAAATAATTAAACGTTCAATTAAAAGATTGTTTGGTACTTTTAAGACACATTATTCATCATCCTGTCATTTCTGAGCTCTTCTTTAATTTATTCTTGTCTTCTATCCAAAACGTATTAGCCTCAATTATTAAAACTGATTATTGTCAGTGCAGCACAGTTCTTCCTGAACAACTCGCTGTGTAGGAGTCTCCTTCTCAAGTTGTTTTTCATGGCAGTATAGCCAGAACACATTTTTCTTCTTCTGTTGTGGGTGGAGAGACAAGTTTGAAAATCCAGGATTTTTTCCTCTTTCTGATGTTCAACGCCCCCCGAATCTATTCAGGACCTCCTTTTATGCCCAGCAAAGCAGCCATTCTCAGGCATGAATGTGCATATACAATGGCTATTTCCCAGCCCTGCAGGCAGTTTGGATCCAAGTGGTTACCAGGAAACATGTATCTGTCTCACACTCGGGACTGCCCCAAGCAGTACAGGTGACACTTGCAACACACTGCGCTATGGCAGTCTCTGCCTCCTTTAGGTCCTTCAAGCCTGCTCTTCTACCGCATCGACTCGCTGTTCCTGATAAATATCTCGTCCTGTTTTCTTTCTTGAACCCCAGCCATTGTTGTGTAAAAGCCTGACCACATGGATAGTCACTAAATACTAAATATTATGGCTTCAGGTCCAAGTTGTATGATGAGCACTAACCAGAAATTAAAGGGTGTCCTGAGCTTTCTTTCCGTAATAGTAGCCCCCACCCCTCTCTCCCCTGGGCTTTGGCCATAACCATCGCCCAATGCCTCAGGGATTCATCACAAGCCTCTAGAACTTGTAAGCAAACTCAGTACGGGTACAAGATACAAGAGTGTTCTGTATAAAATACAAATTATATCTAAGTGCTGATTTTAAAAATTTTCCCCAGAGGATCCTCTTGCGTGGAGTTTACACAGCCTACTTTGAAAAACACCGCTCCATGGACCCTGGGGCTCAATCTGAATCTAATCTTTCTTATCTCCAACACACCTTTCACAGTTCTGGGTGAAATGTGGCCCCGTTGTGTCACTTAGCTTTCCTGCCTCACTTTCACCAGTAGGTTGTAGTCTAGACTCCATGGCATTGTCCTAAATAGGGATCTCACTTTTCCAGAGGAAACAGCAGAGCATCCATTTCTTAGAGTCTGTTTAATATTTCTTAGAGTCAGTGGAGGCAAACTTATGGTGCATGAGCCACAGTAGGCTCTTCGTTATCACTGAAAGTTGTTCTACAAGCTTCACCATCACTGCGTTAGGTGTTCAATAAAATAATTAATTGAATCATGCAGAAGTCATTGCTTAGGCCCTTTAAACTGTCTTAAACATGAAACAGTGAAGTCAAATCTTTCCAGTGGTGCTTCCAGCAATAGCTCTGCTCTAACTCAAGGAAGATACCCTTTATTCTAGGGCTCCAAGTTCAGCAGTGGCACTGGTAAATTACATTGCCATTGACTAGAGATGTCATTACCTGATAAATTATGTCTCCTCTAAGCCCAAAGGAAGCCACTTGACCCCCTCCCTCTTTACTTTCACTTGTTTTCTTGTGATACTGTGCAGTAAACACAATACAACCTTTCCTCACCAACACTTTTAAAAAAAAATTTAAGCAAGGTCTTACTAAAGTAGCCTTGCTTACCTCCTCCCACCTCAGCTTCTTGAATAGCTGGGATTACAGGCCTCCACTCTTTAAAAAAACGAATCCATTCATTCATCTTCTGTCCACTGAGGAACGTGTCAGCACTCTCTTAGGTAGGTAGGCATGATAAAGGTAAGGCACTTGTCTCAGCCAGGTGATGGTGAACCTGCTGCAGCACGTGTGCCATGGGTTCACCACCCGTCTAGCTCTTAACTTTTGGGAGCTTGAAGTGTTAATGCTAGAAAAGTAATGTCTACAGACTACTGGGATACCTACTTCTTATCCAGTTAACGTTCTGTTAGACACTCAACGATTCAAAGTTGGGGGAAGTGATCCTTTTTGCCTTCAAAGAGCTTATAATCAGTAAATGGAATAAAATTAGTGCGTAGGTCAGAATATGCTTCGTGATAAGCAAGTGGTAGAGACATACAACTTCCGGAGTAACTCAGGAGGAAAGCATTGTGAGAGCTGGATTATATAGTGCCAGTTTGAGTGGTATTTGAAGCAAGGCTTGTAGACCTGCCTGTTTGAGACCTGTGGAGAGGAGGCATGTTAGGCAGAATGGAGTTTATGAAGAGCTCTGAAAGCCTTGACTTTAGCATTGATACATTAAGAAATACAATGTTTTTATTTTTGTGAGCAGCACTGGGGATTAAAACAAATGAGATACATCCCCAGTCCTTCAATGCCTCCCTCTCTTCTTCTCTCCTTCTTCCTTCTTGAGTCACTTTCACAAAGTCACTAATATATCCAGACGGGGCTCTATTTTGCAATCATCCTGCCTCAGCCTCCTACAAGTGCTGGAAGTATGGCATGAGCCACCCTGGCTGGTGAAATGCAGTGTTTTGAAGTTTGTGCTTTCAGCAGCCCTTTGGCTTTAGGAATGTTGTTCCAAAGTGAGTTTATGATTAGAAGTTGGGTGAACAGGCCTGCTGCCGTAAGGCAGTACTTGAACTCTCTGAGTCTCCATTTCCACTTAGATGAAGGATCAAAAAGGACAAGTGCTTCATTCTCTTTAGGGGCCTTAGAATCCTGAGTCCAAGTAGGGTGAGAAGTTTGATGTGGGAACTGTGGCTGTTCAGCCTCCTCCCAGCAGCCCCTCCTCCTGCCATTGCTCAAGGCTCCCCCTCCCACGTCCCCTCTCCTCCCATTCCCTCAAAGCCATCTGCATCTCCGTATTGTTTCCTCTGGTTTTCCACGGATTTTCTCTCATCCTCCTCTACATGAGAAGTGCTGAGTCTTACAGTTGGAGAGCTTGTTTCTGAGCCGGGTGGGGGCTGGCTCAGGATGGGAGGGCACTGCTGCAGCCCCACCCTGACAACCACGAGGCCTGGAACTGCCCTGTTACCTGTTCCCACTGCCTCATCACTTAATCAGAAGCTTCTTCATAGTGATGAAATTAGTGTTTGATAATTGAGTTCATCAAAAATCTAAAAACAGATCTATCTCATGATCCAGCTGTCTCACCTCTAGATTTAGAAAGAAAATGAAATCACAGCAGAGATACCTGGGTGTCCATGTTTACAGTGGCACTGTTCACAGTCACAAAGGTATAGACTTAACTGGGTGCCCATACATACATGAATTGATGAAGAAATGTTGCTTAATATGCAACATATTATCAAGCCAAAAAGAAGAATAAAATACTGTCATCTGTGACAACATCCATAGAATGGGAGGACATTATGTTAAGTGAAATAAGCCAGACACAGCAAGACAAGTATCACATGTCTTGTCATATGTGGGGATTAAAAAACATCAATCTGAATATAGAATAGTGATCACTAGAGGTTGGGGAGAGATGGTGGATAAAGGGAGAATGGGTTCAATCAGTACATACTGCATTCATGTGTTGAAATATCACACTGAAATTGCATTTATATGTGCAATCACTATGTGTTAATCAAAAATAAAATAAAGTTAGGCATGGTCTCTGGTGTGCACCTATAAACCCTAGCCACCTGGAAGGCAGAAGGATCACTTAAAAATAGGGATTCAAGCCCATCCTGGGCAACATAGCTAGACTCTCTTTGAAAAAGAAAGAAAGAAAGAAAAGAAAGAAGAAAGTTACATTTAAGAAAAGGGAAAAATTTCCCTCAAATCACTATGTAAGCAGAAGAAAATAAATCTCTTTAAATTTTCAGTTGACAAATTCTAATTGTATATATTTATGACAACATCTAAAAGAATACTACCTAGACTTTCCAAAGTCCAAAAACACAAGGATTTAATCTTATTTGGAAAAAATGTATCTATATCCTAATAATTTTAGTTACAAAAATACACAAAAAACAAAGGAAAAAAACCTTGCTTTCTTAAAATGTAAATAATTATACTGACACAGAACTACTGTAAAAAGACAAAACTACCCAGTGAAAAACTTCGTCCCTTGTTCCAGTAGGCAGCTCACAGAAAATTCAGTGAACCTACAAAAAGTGCTTATCTTTGGTCATATTCAGGGAAATGTAAATTCAAATTCCGGTGGCTTGTCATTTCATATTCATGAAATTAGCAAAAATTTACAAATGTAATGAAATCAAATTTTGACAAGGATATACAACAGTGGAAAATTTGAAATTTGCTGTGAAAATGTAAGACAGAGGGACTTTGGGTCTATTAAGTAATTTACATGTTGCAGAGGGAACAACTTTGAAAGAAAGAAAAACTATTGACCTGGCATGTCTTAGTCAGCTGCAGCTGCCAAAACAAAATAGTATAGAAGAGTGACACAAAGAGCAGACATTTATCTTCTCACGGTTCTGGAGACTGGAAGTTCCATATCAGAATGCAAGCAGGGTCAGTGTCTGATGATAGCTTCCCTTGGGCTATAGACAGCTGCCCTCTTGCCTTGAGTACAACTCAACTCTTTTGAGTACAACTACATGTGGAATTAAAGCTACAGCATATGAATATGGGGCACAGACTTTCATACATAATATTGTTTATATTTGGTAAGGGGAAAATAACAGATGAGTGAGAAATTATATATAAAAGCTCCCTGCAGCGTTTCCATTGAGTTTCAGCGTTACCAGTGTACAAAGGATAGGTTTAGAGACATAGGTTGCTTTCTGTGTGTGTGTGTGTGTGTGTGTGTGTGTGTGTGTGTGTGGTACCAGGGATCGAACTCAGGTCCTTGCGCTTGCAAGGCAAATAGGTTGCTTTCTAACAACACCTCAAAATGTATTTCCTACCTCTCCCCTACCTTTACTTTTCTGAGGCTTTCTAAAAATGTTTTGTTTTTTTTATAGATGTTATTTGAAAATGAATTTTGTCATCTTTCATTCACATTCTGCCACCCCTGTGGTTTATTTTTACACTCATGCACTGTGCTTTTTATTATTTTTCTCTATTTTGATGCCTTTGCACTTGGAACTTTTTTCTTGGTTGGCTTTTATACTGTGCACTACTGTAGAAGTCTTTAAGATATCATAAGTGACTTAAAATTTCTGGTTATATTTTTCAAACTTACGGTGGTTGTATGTAATTTAGTGCCTAATTCATTCGCTGATAGCCTTTTGAAATTATTTTCATCATTCTACAATAACATTTTTACATTCTAAAATTATGTTAATGTTGTATAAAATATATTTATTACCTATGTTAATCAGTTTCTAGTCTTTCTCCTTTTATTCTTATCGTATAGGTGAAATTTGTACTCAAGTATTTGGATAATTTGCATGTGAATGTGAAATAGTAAGCAGTCATACAATTTACAAATGCAAGAAAGCTCCAGTCTTTTTTAGGAATGTTTTAAAGTGCTGTGAGAGGTTTTCATAGTATATCCTTTTAAGGAGTTTATTGCTAAGGTGTGTGCCCCTAGAATGAAAATCTTTTGACATAGGATCAGTCATGTTCCATTGGTTCATGGTGCCTGTTACTGACATTCTAGTAATGATTAGTATATGGCTACATTTTAATTGAACAAATGCCATGGGCCAGTGGAATTGTAGGACACGAGAACCTCTGCTGCTTTGAAAGGGAAAAGTACAAATAGCTGCATGTTTTAGAAAAAACATTAGATCGGTTTCACTGAAATATTTCTTTGTATCATTGATCATCTCAAAAGAGGAAAAAGCTATGCAGACAGACACATTCATTGCGATAGAAACCAGCAACACTGCTGGTTGGGCATGAATTGGAGAAGCCAAGTTCTATGGTGATCAGCTAGCACTTAACTGTTCTGCTGGTGATTTGCCTGCCAGGGTTTTCTTGGATACCTGGTCAACTCAATGGAATCCAATAATCTTGAAAGCCATTTGGTTTTGTGAACAGGACCTGGTTAGGGAAGCTGGCCTTGATTGCCATCCTGAGAAGGAACCCACCAACAGTGCCATGAGAAAGAATGATGTAGGAGCAGAGGCACATTGCACTATTGGGCTGAATTTAGGTCATTCAACATAAGCAGATTTTAAAAGCACTGTACATCTTTTACTGATTTATTTTCTGCCCACTAAATGGCTTAATAATTTCCTGCAGGAGGAACAGCTGAAATCTCATGAAAGCAAGCTGAAGCAGATTACCACCGAGCTGGCAGAGCACCGCTCCTATCCCCCAGACAAGAAAGTTAAAGCCAAGGATGTAGATGAATATAAGCTCAAAGATCACTATCTGGAGTTTGAGGTATGTTGAACCTAAATGTTAATAAATGCGTATCTTATGATTCATCCATGAGGTGAAAGGTTGTAAGCAGCTACTGTAACCATGGGGGGCTTGCCTTGGCCCTAGCTCTAATTTGGGAGCCTCTAGCATGGTATTGATCCTGGTCACCCGTCATGCTTGCGATTCTATTTAAGTGCCAAATAAACATCAAACATCCTCTTCCCATGTACACACTTGAAAGCAAATAGCCTTCCTGGTTAGAATAGTGTGCACCTGCTGTGAGATTCAGAAAAAAAAGAAAACGACGAATAACAGAGGGAAGTGCAGTCTGGACCACTTCTGTACATGTCCCTGTGTCCCCTCCAGCAGAGTCTGAGTCAAAAAAAAAGGAAATGAGATAGAGGATAAGGGGAAGCATCCGCTTTCCCCACACGTTCTTGCTGTTCGGCGACACCAGTATATCTTCTTACCACTCACTGTCCTTTCCAAGGATATGGATACATTAGCTGGTGGCACATTTGAATGCTCTAGTTAGTGTGGCTGTAAGAAAGAGGGGTAAGAACCATGTGCTCGGGTATGAAACAGCAGAACATTTAAAAGCAAATTGAAAGCAATATAATTTCTAAGTGTTTCCTTTGACTGTTCTTCCAAATTAGTGTCAGGATCTTTCAACTCTCTTGCTTAGCCACTTCCTTCAGACACTTGAAGTATCTCAGAAGAAAATGCAGGAGGCATATATTTTTTTCTGTTGGGAGTGCTCAGTGTATCTGTAGCTATTTGTACTCCTTGCAGCTCTGTCTCTTTTATTTCCCCATTCTTCTCTCTCATTCCCGTATCATGCTGTTTTTTCCTCGAGTAGCCATACTAGCAAAGACTTGAGAAAAACACTTAAAAAAAGACAGTGACAGAAAACTAAGCAGCTCATCATGTCGCAGGCTTATTCATTCTTAGAAATGGGAATTCTCAAAAAGCAATCATTATTTATCACACTTCTGGGATAGATTTAAGACATAGCCTGTTTTGTTTCACACATTCTAATTAAATTTCCCAATACCTCAGGCCCCTGCTTTCAGCACTCTGCAACTTACTTTGAGCCCTGGACTCTAAGGGGAAAGAGCCTGTCCCCAGGAGGTGGGGGCAACTGCGAGGCCAGGGAAAGTTGGCCACTGCTTGATGCATACCCCTGCTTTTGAACTTTCCTCCGTGCCTTTTTTCTAAAAATGTAGCCCAACCAGAGTCCGCATTTTCGTTTCTGATGTGAGGTTGACCCAGCCCTGGGGAGCTTATCTTCTCTTCATCACATTGTCTCCTCAAGGAGCACAAAGAAGATTACATTCCAGAGCCCTCGACTGATTAAAATCAGACTCATGCTAATATGTGGAGCATATGGTGCTGTCTATCAGGCTACGTTAACCCATGTCTAACAGCAAGGTAGATGGTGCCTCACTTTGTGCAGATGTTATCTAAAATAGATTTTTTGTGAGTGTGATGTTTTTTGAGAAGTGAGTCATTGGCTATCAAAAATTTAAATGAAAATTGAAGTAAGATGTCATATAGAGTCTACCTTGCTGTGATGTCAGCACCGGAATTGATCCCCTGTGAGTGCTTGTGGAGGTCCTTGCATAGCATAATTTGCTTTGTAAGCACCCTGCCCTGAGCAGATTGCTTCCTTCCCTGAAGGGGAAGAGAGAGCTATTGGCCACTTTGTGTAAATGTTAATGGCCCTGTCCCAGATCCTAGAATACTGATGGAGAGCTTGATATGTATCTGCTGAGTGTCTTAATGAAATTTTATCACTGTGTATGGAAGATAACAGAGGAAGTAATTCTGTGATAAAGCTTAATAATAGTCCTTTTTACTGGAGCAGAACTAAAAGATGCACCCCATGAGAGTGCAACTGACAGGCAGGTGAGAACAGATGGTGGTGCCTGGGATTCAGTGGGAGCCCTCAGATGGACAGGGGCGGGGGCACTGACCCAACCTGTGCTGCAGTTTCCCCCACAAGGCGTCAGATCAGTTTTCTCACCTGCTCCGTGGTGGGTCATCACCATGAGACTCCCTTGGTTTCAGAGCAGTTCTTATTTTCACAAGTCTTGGTGAGGAAAAACACTTATTTTGGCAGAATATTATGCTATTTGTGATACCAGGAATTGTTCCTAAGTTTATGCATTTGTTTATATCACAAGTTGCTTTGAGTGCATACAGTTAATAACAAGCCAGCTTCACAGGTCTTACTATTCTGTACACATTCTCAAAACTCACTATGGTAAGTAACTTGAAATTCTGGTAAATGCACAGGTTCAAGGTTTAATACACAGAGAGAATAAGAAGGCTTCCACGTTAGCCTGTGAGAAAAAGATTTGTTTTTACTTAACGCAGAAAATGTCACTCAGACTGGGCTATAATCGACTAAATCTGTACTTCTCTCTTCTTTGACTATTAATTAGTGGAGGAGAGAAGTGGGTACTGGATTTATTTTGGATTTAGTTGATAACTTTGGCTGTTTCATGCTTACAAAAATTTGTTTGGAGTCTAATATTACTGGTAAAAGGGTGGTTAAACATCACAAGTTTACACTAGGAAATTAATTCCCAATTTCATGAAATAATCAGAAATAGTCTCATATCCTTATATATTAACTTCTTTCTACTTTAGTTTTAAAAAATATTTTCATTGATCTCCACGCTTCTGGTACACAAGGAACTTGGGGTTTGTATCAAATGAATAGTTTGTACCAGAAATAAAAATTCACAAGATGCCAGCCAGGCAAAGTACAATAGATTATGCTGTGCTGGGACACATCTGAAGAAACAGAATCATTAAGGGAATTTCTCTTGGTAGAATCATCATTGCCCCCCGGTTTTTGGCATTTTGTTCTTTCGGCTTTAAAAATAACCGTGATTTGAACGTGAAGAGGCTGAAGATTTGAAAGTGAAAAATATCTTTTCGTAAATTTCATACAACATTCAAAATGTGTGCAGTAGGTTGAGTAATTGATCCTCCTGTTGAGGCCTGAGTAGAGAGAGGGAGGAAGTGTAAAAGCCCAAATTTCCTAAAAACATGAATGGGATGTTAAGGCGCTGTTGAAGGTCAGGTTCACAGCCAGCTCCCAAAAGCCAGCCCAGAAGCTGCTGGAAAACTGGCCAAGACAATGCACATGAATTTTGTGTGGCAGCGGCCTCATGTCAACACATTCCCTTTGCATTTGTTTTTGTTGTAAATTGAATTCATTTAGGAAAGACAAGCTGTCTCCTTCCTCTTGTCCCCATTTTATCACTTCTGATAATTTTCTACCTCTTTGTTAATAGCCTGGTCCCTCGAGTCAGTATAGCTTCCAGACCGTACAGTGGAGGCTGTAGCTGGTTCTATGTGCTGTGAGTAGTAGTTGTTGTCTTTGAAAATGGGCTTTGGAATCAGTTTTTCTGGTCTGGTTTGAACGTGTTGTGTCACGTTCACATCAGAAACTCAATCCTCCGTATAGGACAGTGTTGGGAGGTGGATGGCAGTGTGTACAGCCCTCTTGCTCACAGTTGCCCTCTCTGGGCAATTTCACCCTCAGGTGATGCTGCACGAGGACCCTGGCCAGATGCTAGGCTATGCTCATGGACTTCCCAGAGCCCAGAACCATTAGCCATGTAATTTTCTGCTCTTTATAAATGACCCAATCTCAGTTATCCGTCTGAAGCCAGAGAAAATCGACTAAGATAGAAAATAGTAACTGAGAAGTGGGACTGTTTCTGTAACAAATAACTGAAAGTGTGGAAGCAGCTTCACAACTAAGTACTGCACAGAAGCTGGAACAGGTTTGGAAGGAAGGCTAGAAAATCCTGTATTGCAACAGAGAGCCCTCTCCTGAGGGCCCAGAAGAAGATAACTGACCAAAGAAAACCTCAGAGTGTACTCAAATAGTTATGGCCACAATTTTGCTGGAAATATGAACAGTGAAGTCAGGCAAAAGGAACAAGGGTCTGGGACCTGTAGTCAAAGCCTTGCTTTTTAAACAGTTGCATAGTTCTTGGTAGAAATGTCTGTATCGTAGGACTTTGTCGAAGGTGAATTTAAGAGTGATGTATTTGATTATCTAATAGAAGAAAAATTTAACCAAAAGATTGAAGGAGATGTATGGCTACTTTTAACCGCATACAGTAAGATGAAAAAGGTGAGAAATCGTTTAAAGACAGAATTTATAATTAAAAGGGAAGCAGAGCAGAAAGACTTGGAAAGGTTCCAGGTCATATAAAGAATAAAAAGGCTTCTTTAGCAGAGTAAGCCACGGGTATAACTAAGCCACCACGTGCTAAAGAAATTGCCATGTGTAGAAGAAACTATCAGGACAGTGGGAGAGAGACCCTAAAGTCCCTTTGGAGAACTTCAAAGTGGCCCCTTGTATTACAGTGCCCAAGCAGTCCTCGAGGGCAAAATTTCCAGAGCAGATTCTCAGCATTCGCTGCCCTGCACTGCCACAGGTGCAGCCCAAATCCTAGGGCAGCACCCCTGTGCCACCCTGGCCACGGTGCAAGCAGCCCAGCTGCAATAAAACCCTTTACTTGGAAGGAGCAAGCTGTAAAACTTGGCAGTGTCCATGTAGAGCTGACTGAGCCGGTGTAGAATGCAATAGCTGTGCAACCATGGCTGCATCCACACTAATCTCAAAGGATGTCGCAGGCAGGGAACTCAGGCACTTGTCACAGCATAGGCCGCTGCCCAGAGTTCCCACTGAGGAAATGTCCAGGGAAGCCTTAGGGACAAAGCAGCCCTCAGGATCCCCAAACTGTGAAGCGATCAGCAAGCAATGCCAGTCTGGGAGAACTGCAGGCGTCAGAGTCCAGCCAATGAGAGTCATGTCTGGGATGAGTCCGGCAACACTTGGGCGGCACAGCCTCCACCCTAGGGTGCCCAGGATCCCAGTACATGGGGTCTAAAGACTTTTCTCCCGTTTCAGGATTTAGTATTTTCCTTGTTGGGTTTTGAACTACTTTGGAGCAGGTATTCCCTTTCTTCTTACCAGCTCCTCCCTTTTGCAAAAGGAAATGTACTGTGCTTTCTTGTTTGATTTCACAAATTCACTGCCAGAGAGAACTTATCTCAGGATTCATTGTGCCTGGAGTCCCACCCATATCTCATTTGGATGAGACTAGACTTGGAACACTGGAGTTCACAGTGGAATAAGTTAATAAGACTTTTGGAACTACAGAAAGGCCATGACTTACGAAGACTTCACAGTGGTTCAACTTAATTTTTTTTTCATGTTACAATAGTGTGAAAGCATCGTGTGTGTAATTGAAATGACACTTTGAATGTTGTTCCTTTTTCTCGGGTTAGTGATGTGCATGCATACCATACTGTCATGATCCTGGGCAGTGAGCTAGGGCTCCCAGTCAGCCACAGTTAGGAAAGAGAACAATTACTACTCTATGGTGTATTATGTTGTTAAGATACGCTGTTGGTAGGTTAGATGTATTAAATGCATTTTTTTTCTTCAATGTTTGCAACTCCTGATGGATTTACCAGGATGTAACAGCATGTAAGGAGCATATGGATTGTGATGGAGTAAATATGTTTTGTACAATAAGAAGGATATGAACAGATTTTGGAGGCCAGAGGTAGCATACTGTGGTTTGTACATATCCACCAGAGTTGGGGTGTTGAAAACTTAATTCCAAATGCATCATTGTTGGGAGGTGAGGCCTAATAAAAGGCAATTAGATCATGAGGGCTCTGTCCTCTCATTGGAAGTGGCTTCCTTATCATGAGAATAGATTTGCTATGTAAAAGTGAACTGGGCTCTCTCTTGTTCACCCCCCCCTCTCGCTCTTCTGCCATCCTCCATGGGGTAACACAACCTGAAGGCACCTGCTGCTACTGGGGTCATGCTCCTGCTTCAGAACCAGGAATCAAATAACTGCCGCTGGTTAAGTTACCCAGACCCAATTATAGCAGCACAAAGCATAGGAAAACATGTTCCATCTGGGTTAGAATACTTCAGGTGTATATGTTCTCAGGTTCCAGTCCATGAGAGAAAAAAGAAAGTCCACATTATTCATGACTAAAACCAAAGACAGAATAAAGAGAGCAGGAGCCCACTCCTGAATTGTGACCCAGAGTAGCATACGCTTTTGACTTCAGACAGTTGAGGCCCACACCAGGCACATGGCTGAGAAACTCAATTTTAGAAACCACAAATGTCTACTGTAAGAAGACAGTGAAATTTCTTGGGACAGAATATTTTAAACCTTAAAAATCTGGGACATTCTTGAAGGACGATGCATCTTTTCTGAACTTCTTGTCTTTGTTGGCATTTAAAATTACATGATTCTTTCTGAAATTGGCATATTCGAGAGAAAGATGATATTGCATATGGTCATTAGAGTAATGCAAAACAGCTCATATCTAAAAACACATATAATATTAATTTCAAATTGTAAATTTAAAGTTTTACTGTTGGGTATTTTGTTACATAGTGTTGACTGAGTAGTTTGCTGTGTCTCTTTTTGAGAAAATGATCTGATTCCTTTCTCAGATTGTTTTAATATTTTTGTCAGCATTAGATTAATAAATTTCATACTAAGTGGCATTTTACGGTCCACTTTTCCTTGTATAAGAGCAGTGCAATACAAATCTTTATACAGTGTCAGTTGTCACAAGATAAACCCACCGTTTGAAACATAATTATTTAGCTATTAAGTTATAAATGGCTTGATCATAAAATTAGAAAGATAGCTGTTATTTTCCTTTTTGAGAGACATTCTGTTTACATACTGAGAGATGATGATTAGCAATATACCTGTAGTATATCTGAATTCAGATTGGTCCTGTTTCACATGTCCTATAGCTGGCTACTATATTGCACAGCATATAAATAGGCCATGAAATCTGCATAAGAGCCAGTCAGAGGAAGGGTGGCCCATAACATGCCTGGTTACAAGTTACACTCTTTAAGAGGTGGAGCTATTGGCTCAGGTTTGTAGCTTAGTGGCACCTTGCCTGCCTAACAAGCACAGAGTCCTAGGTTCAATTCCCAGTACCAGAAAAAAATAAAATAAAATAAAATAAAAACTAAAAGCTGAGCGTGGTGATACATACCTGCAGTCGTAGCACTCTCGGGAGGCTAAGGCAAGAGGATCACTGTGCGTTCAAGGCCAACCTGGACTACATAGTGAGTTCAAGGCCAGCCTGAACTACATAGCAAGACCCTGTCGAGAGAGAGAGAGAGAGAGAGAGAGAGAGAGAGAGAGAGATGGAGAGTTAGTATGCTTCTGTATGTACCTGTAAAGCTTTATCATGGATTATGGATGGTGTCCATTCTGAGTTGCCAGTCTTTAATTCTGTATCAACTCTTCAATGTTTTGATCTTTTAGGTGGTCGTAGAGCCAGAGGAGGCCTCCCTGAATTAAGTGAGGTCTGTGGTGGCCCATGCTAGAATGTACTTTCTTATATCAATGTCTGGTGGCATAGAAGCAAAGCACACACGTTTTCCTATAAAAGGAAGTTCTCGTCCAGAAACCTTGGACAAGACCCTTTCTATACCATTACACTTTTAGATGATTGACTCTTTCTCCTTTGTTAAGTTTGCTATTAACTTTGAATTCTTACCTAGACTAACTCTGCAATAAAATGAAAGGAGTTTGTTCTTTTTTTTTTTCCACTTTACCCAGAGTGCTCTATCTTTGTCTTCTACATTAAGTTTCTTCCAACTACTTTCTAGAAGAATCTATGTGCTTTTCACTTATGGGTTTTTAAAAACTTGTGTGCTTAAGTACCTGGCTTGAGATGAGTTTGTTTTGCTTATGATGCATGTCTCCTCCAGAATTACTCTATAAATTTATTGCTATAAGTTAAGGGATTTTTTGGAAAATTTTATCTGGAAATGTTAGAAAGAAAATCATAAGCACACCAAGAGAAGTTTGCTATAAGAATTCTGTAGCCAGCGTTCATTGGAAGGCTAAGAGTTGGTCCTACTCCTTTCATACACTTTGTGGAAGAGTGTCACTATCTTGCCTGCTTGTCCTCTCACTGCGACAAGGCTCGCATACGCTAAAAGGTGCACAGGGTACTCACAATATGCTTCTTCCCTGAGCAAATTTAGCTTTGGGCAAAATTTTGAAATAAGTAAGGAGCCCTGTCTTCTAGTTCACCATCTCTCCCAGCTATCAGTATTGCGTCCTCTTCAAAACATCTTGCTCCAAGTAGCTCCTTTCAACTTACAGATTCCTGGAAACAAGCCCTAACCACTCGTTCTGTCCATGTGGAACTTTTGACCTGAAGGCAGCAAGAGACTTGGTTATGGTCTGATTGATCAGTGTGCTGGGGTTAGGAGGTTGCAAGGGTTAGGAGGTGCTTTACCAAGACAGGCTCCACATTGGACACAGAACTGGCAAGATAGTTGCTTGTGGTGCTTCCCACTTAAAAGGTCATTTGAGTTGGGAATTCAGAAGATCTGAAGTTGTCTTGTTTTAACTTTCTGCTGCCAGTAACACAATAACGGTCTGGATAAGTTGTAAAGACAGGAAGTTTATTGTGGCTTGTAGCTCTGGTCTAAAGTTGAGGGGCTTCATCTCAGCCAACTTCCAAGTCAGAGCTGGAGATCATGTGGCCACAGTCAGGGAATGTGAAGAGATGAGCCAAGCTGACCTTTTATAATAGGCCTGCTCTTAAAATACTGCATTAACCCATATTAGCCCATTAATTGCATGAATGGATTAACCCTAATCACCTCTTTGTGTGTGTGTGTGTACTTGGGATTGAACTCGGGTCCTTGCACAAGGCAGGCAGAGGAGCCACTGAGCTAAATCCCCAGCCCCTAATCACCTCTTAAAGGTCCCACTGTGCCCATCTTTTAAGATCTTAAATTACGTTGGAATTAAATTTTAACTTGAGTTTCATGTAGATAACCCACATTCGCATCAAAGCATGCTTCAAATTCCAAATGAGTAAGTAAATGATAGAGATGAATTGTCTTAAGAGATCCATGGGATTTATAGTTTTTTTCAAAGCCTCTTCAAGTCATACTTAAGGGTTTCCTAGAAAGATTCACCCTGTCTCTTTATAGCTAGCAGTGGGCCAGTTGGAACTGTTCACCTGTGACCAGCCACAGTGGAGGGTGCTGGCGGCATGCTTCTGAAGAATGCCTTGTAGGACTAGCTGATTCTAGCACAGAGGCATGAACAAAATATAAACCAAAAGATTAAGAACACGATATGTATAAAAGTATTGCCACAATAAGCTATGTTTTTGTTTTAGAAGATAAAAATTATATAAGGAAATTTAGTGAGAATAGCAGTATTTCTCTAGCTCAGTTACTTAGACAAGTAGAAATTTAATTTTATACTCTTTCAGTTCAGAAAACAACTTTCTATTTTGCTCAATAGCAAATTCTTTTATCTCATTAATCTAATCAGGTGAATTTTTATTTTTAGTTAACTTGACTCAGTTATGGTCAAAGCCTTCACAAAAGACCAGGCTGGTCTGGGACCGCTAGGGAAATAGAATTGTCCCTTTTGTGGGTTAGAATGGTACAGATCATTTCTTAAATTTTCCACCTGGAAAACAAAATGTATGGTATTTTCTAAGTGAGATTAGTGTGCTTTAAAATGAAGAATTTGAGTCTAATTTTAAAAAGAGATGGAAAACAGTATTACTAACACCGTTTAAAGAAAATATTTTAAGAGCTAGAGAAAAATATTTGTAAAGAAGGAAAGTCGTAGTGGTACATTAAAAACTAATTTTTCAGAAGGAGTTAATGCTGTCCTGAACAACCCAAATGTCTCCTCCTCCACAGACAGGATGTGTAAGGACAAAGGAACCTGTTCCCCTCTCCTAGTCCAGATAGCCCGCTGAGCTCTGCCAGGATAGTAGCAGGCCCAGGATATGGAGAGGGGCCACGGATGACCATTCAGCTCTCCTTCCTCTCTGAGGATGTGCAAGGCAGGGGGATTCTTAGAGATAATAAAGCAGGATTGAGTAGAGTAGGCAGTCAGGCTTGTCAGCTCATAAGAGAAACTGACACTTCATATGACTAAGAAACAAAAAATGTTTATTTGGGCTGCCTGGAGTTACAGTTGGGAAAACACAGATTCAAGAAGTATTTAATATGCACTGTGGATTCTTATAGGTTTCAGACAAGATTTAAAGGCAAAACAGCAAGAAGGAAGGGCAGTGGAATCAGTTTAAACTGGTGGAGGCAGGATAGCAACATATCATCGCTGAAAAGATTTAGATAACTTAATATACATAAAGCAGTTCTTAAAGACAGAGGGAGGACAAGAACAAAGAAGTTCCTGGACTTTACAGGTAGTCCCGGTGGCTATCTGCACAATTAGAATGTTCTCCTTTAGGGAAAACCATAGCACATAAGCTACAAGAAACGGTGAGATCTGCCCTGGAAGAGTTCACGGTATGCTGAGGAAGGGATGTTCGAACATATCTGCACAGTGTCGAAGGCTGTCTGAGGTGGACGGGACTGAGGCCTGGTCTCTCCTGTCCTCTTGGCCAGAGATGTTGGAGATGCCACAGTCTGTTTGGCCTCTCATTTTAATTTCTCCCACTAAACAGATTCCACAGAAGAATGAGGGCAAGGCAGGGGCAGTTGAATAGAGGTCAAGCTTTCAACACACTTTCTTCAAACTACACTTTCTTCGCTTCCTTTTCTCTATGTTAGTCTCAGGCTTTTGACCTCTTCTGCTTATTATATAAAAGTAAGATTTTCTATTTTCAAATTTCTATTAGAAATTAAAGTCACAAAGTTTATTTCTAAAACAACAGAGCCAAAAGACTGAATGAACAGACCAGAATTTACACTTCCTTAGGTTTTTCCAGAAGGCCATGAATACACACTACACAGACTGAAAATGTGTGGTATTTGGTCTATTTAGGCAGTGGGTTGCTGCTGCATGGTGAAACCCAGTGTGGGAACGGCACAGGAAGAAAACTCTCAAATTTTCCTTTTTGAAAATGTGAAGTCCCAGTATGCTTTCATTTAAGAACTGTTTTGCATGCTGCTGCTTTCTTAAATTGGTAGGTAAAGGGGGAAGACCCATATCAGCAACTCAGTTCTGCCACCACTGCAGAATGGAGATGAACGGTCCTCACTTGAATAAGTAGTTACTTTAGTATCTCCCTGTTCTGTTTGTTTTGATTTTTTGGGTTATTTCTTCCTTTCCGAGTGCAGAGAGTGCTTTGCTATGTACATGACGTTATTGGTTTTCAGCTCATTTCATCTTCAGATGGCCTTTTACCTCTCCTGCACGAGAAAACGAAATGTCAGGAAGAAATGTATTCAGGATTTGATTCCTGGAGCTGTGAGGTCTGAATGCTAATGGGATAGTAAGTTAGAATTGAAGTACAGTTTTATTTACTATCATTTTTTTTCCTTTATCAGAGGTCAAATGGGGATACTATTCTATTAAATGAAATATAAATGGTATGCAGGGCTCAGGAAAAGAAGCTATTCAATCAGATGCATGTAAGTGTATATGTGGGGTTGTGATTTCAAAGAATATCAGTAGTGGAGATTTTTCTCAGAGAGCCATTAGCATTCAACCCAAATGACAGCATACATAGCCTTAGACAAAGTGTTTTTTTTTTTTTTTAATCATCCATCCTTGGTAGGCATAGGCTACTAGTGAAAAGAGATTTGTTTCTACATATTTGAGAGATAGATTTTTATAGGTAATTGCAGATCCCTTAGTAATACATAGAAAAAATGAAATATAGTAAGGAGTTTTACAACTGATGAAAGTATTTTATTAGAAAATAGTCATAGTTGAATCCCTGCTACCAAAAAAAAAGAAAAAGAAGCCATTAAGAATTTGACTTGTCAGACCAGGGATTTGGCTCAGTGGTTCTGCTACCTGCCTTGCAAGCACAAAGTCCTGAGTTCAATCCCCAGTACCGAAAAAAAAAAAAAAAGAGTTTGACTTCTCCTTGACTTTGGGTAGTTTATACAAGGGTGCATGGAAATAGCTAATTTTAAGGAAGAAATTCACAGAGAGATTGCTCACTGGGCCATGTTCAAGAAAACAGACCTCAGATGTTTATTGGCAGAGTAGCTGCTGCTCTTGGATTTGGTTTTAAAAAAATCCCGCCCCTGAGTTGTTTTTCTGATAGTGGAATTGCATCATGCACTTAGATTGCTAGAAATCTATTTACATATACTGTTGGAGTGGTCCTGAGGAGGAAGCTGAGCATGCAGCTCTGAAATTATTTAGAATTGATCTGAGATGAATTTGCAAAGACTAAAACAAAATCTTTAATAACATAACCAAAAGCAGCAACTGTCCCTGAGGCAACCATTTTTCCCCTCAAACTCTCCTCACCCTTTTAAGTGGAAAAGCCATCCCTGAAAGGGACTGCGTGATGAAAACTAACAAGTTATGAGAATGAATCAAAGCCACACTTATTAGTCAGTGACATTGTCAAGAAGAGGTTATCTCACAAGAATATCTTTTCATTGCCACAGTGCTTTTCGTGACTCAGTTTTAAACATCCCATCTCATTCTTTCATATCCTTTAATAGGAACTATTTATTCCTCTGTAGTGATTACTTTCTATCATGAAATTAAATAAATTAAAGCATCTTTATTTTTTTTGTAGTTGTTTACCTTCTCTTTTCTACCATCTGGTTATAAACATTGTCCAAGTAAAATATAATACTTTTAAGTATTATGATTTGTTTAGAGCCAGCACCAGATTCCCTCCAGTGTTAATATTGATAAGACTAATATTCTCTGACCACGGGAGCTTAATAAGAATCTTACCTTAGCATACAAGGGTATGTCCAATGGTACATGTGATCATGATGCACTACATGGAAATACACATGGAAATGATGAGGCAAGTAGAATCTAGATGTAAATAATCCTAACAAATCTTTGTCTTTCTTATGTATATCTTTGTTGTTATACATTGGAAAATAGAGACTCTTCTTTTCAGAATTAGATGTAGTGACTATCCAAATGAGGAATCACATGAGAATCCATGTATAATGGTCCAAATTCTCACTTTATTTTTAACTCAAAATGGGTAATAAATCTCTTCTTCATTTACTGCTCCATAAAAGATACTGAGGAAATAAGTCAGTGTTTTATGAACCCCAGAAATATGGTACAAATTACTCCTCTGTCTTTGCCAAGGCAGCCTGCACTCAGAGCACTGTGCAGGATTTGCCACACGTGGTGACTGGACTGCTAAAGTCAAGTACATGAGAGGAAAGGGACAAGCCTTTGTTATATGGTGGCCCATAAGCCTCAGAACTGATGGAGTCTGACCTTGGTGCTTTTATGAAAAACGTGAGGATAGCAGAACATTGCATGGAACACATGTTCAAAATATATTTTCATATATATATATATAT
>NW_022900930.1:39967774-40024467 GCF_012274545.1 Fukomys damarensis | reverse complement strand
ATATATATATATGAGAATCTATTTGCTTATATAGCTTTCTTCTTATCATTCATAGTCAACAAATGTTTATTTGGTATATGCTATCTGCAGCCACAAGCACTCTTTAACTTTATGGGATAGCATCTAGTGGGCAAGGAGGAAATGAGGTTTTACAAGAAAGTAAAATATAGGACTGTTATAGATGAGGAAAAGTGCAAAGGAGAGAATAAACATGGACAGGATAAAACCATGTGTTTTATCCGGGCATGGTAGTACACAACAGTAATCCCAACACTCGGGAGGCTGAGGCAGGAGGATCACCACCTGTCCAAGGGCAGCCTGGGCTACATAGTGAGTTCAGGGCCAGCCTGAACTACAAAGGGAGACCCTGCCTACAAAAACCACAAAGTATGTGTCTTAGTTACTGTTTTCATTGCTGAGACACAACACTCAACATGCACAAGTTAAAGGAGGAAATATTTATTTCATCTCACAGTTTGTAGACATTTCGATCCATAGATTGGCTCCAGAGTGGGGGTGGCATTACAGAAGGACATGGCAGAGAGGAAATAGTTCATGGTAAGGCAGGCAGGAAGCAGTGAAGCAGCAAGCAGCAGCTAGCCTCCCTTTCTCTTTTTCCTGTCCAGGCTACAAGCCATTTTTGTGATGCCACCCATACCCAGGATAGGCCTTTCCATTATTCATACCCAGAACTATGCTAAACCATTTAGACTCACTTAGTTCCACATACCCTTAATCTAATATCACACACCCTAGATCCAGTAGGCTCTGAAAAGCCTCACCTGTGAGCTCGTCAGGCTTTGGGGGACATCTAGATACAAACTGTAACAGTAGGTATTGCAGTTTTAGTTTGGAAAGTTTTGATGTAAAGGTATCATTGGAATGAAATCTGAAAGAAGTGAAGGACAGATGGAGAATGCTTTGGACAAAGAGACTAGTGAGAATCCAGGGCCTAAAGGAGAAATATGTTCACCATATTCACCATCAGCCAGGAAGCAGAGGTGCTGGTGCACAGCAAGCCCAAGATCAGCTCTGAGCCCATAGAGCACAGATGTGGGGCACAGTGCAAGGCATTTGCCTAAGTTTAGAGTGAGCTGGGCTGTTTCAAGGTTGACAAACCAAGTGAGTGCTTTGAGCAGAGCTGACAAACTCTTGATTTTGGATTTGAACAGATCACTGTCTCTTGAAAAGAGCGTACTCGGAGGGCAGTGAGGAGAGCAAAGAGACCAGCTGGGCAGCTGCTGATATAATCCAGGCATAAAATGACAGTCCTTATTGACTGGAAGAGATAGAGGTGGTGAGAAATCATGTGATTCTGAATATATTCTGAAGCTTCCTGATCAAATGAATATGACAGGAAGTAAAGAGTCAAGAAGATTTAATTATCTGACTTCCTTCCTTGTGATTTTAAAGTTATCTCTAGTTTGTACCCTATGTGCCAGGATATTAATCACTAACTGGAACCTCAAAGTGGCATAGAATTTTGGTTAACTTTTAGAACCTCTTAAAACTCTTAGATGCCCTGCAAGAGCCAAAAGAATTGTGCTCCAGCCACAGAGATGAAGCAGATGATGGAAAATTACCAAAGGAAATCATGAAAGTCATTAACTTAATATTGATTCTGTAATTTAATGTAGCCAGTGGTGAAGTAACATTCACCACTACTTTGTTGAATATACAGAAGAATCTCTTAACAGAATTTTGTTTTGATTGAGACCAACTTAATACTGACTGTTTTACTAGTTAGGAAAGCTTTTGGATGAAAATAATAGAGAACTTGACCAAGTTTTAAATAGTATAAACATACTTGTATCTCGTTTAAGAAAAATGCAAAATGGTTACTGGCTGGTAAATGTTGCTGTCAAGGATGTGCAGTTTGTGGGTACTTTTTTGTTTGTTTGTTTGGTTTTTTTTTTGTTGTTTTTTTTTTTTTTTTACAAATTTTACAAATTTTTGATCTGCATTCGTGGGAAAGCACTGGCTTTTATTGGCTTTTTTTTTTTTCATGCTTACCTCATGGTCTCAAAATGACTAACACAACTCCACACATTTTATTTACTATACCGTTTATTTGTTAACAAGGTGGAAAAGCTGCTTTCAAAAGTGTCATCGTAGACTTCTATTTGTCCTGACCAAAGTTAAGCTGCGTGGCTGCAAGAGAGACACACAGAGGTGCAAACATTCTCACGTGTGATTTAAACCATGTTTCTTCTCACAGAGCTAGGCACATTGACATCCTTCATTTAAAATGAGAACAGAAAAAAATCACAGCCCTATTAGTAGGAACGAAGAGATGTTAAGGAAGGAGCATTGTCTGCCTGAATTTCATTTGTGACTCTCTTTGATTGTTACTGACTGAACAACTATCATCAAGTTTTTAGTCTGGTACATCTGACCTTTCAAAGAGATATTTTGCAGCCTAGCTCACACCTTTAACCCCAGTGTTAAGGAGGCTGAAGCAGGAGGATTGCTGTGAGTTCAAGGCCTGACCCAGCTGTTTAGTCAATTCAAGGCCAGCCTGAACTATGTAGTGAGACCCTGTCCCAAACCAAAAGAAAAAGGAAAGGAGTCTTGCAAAAAAAAAAAAAAAATGTAGTGAAAACACTTAAAGATATTTGTGTGGACAAAGATTTTTTTATATGAACCTAAAAGCACAGGTAACAAAATCAAAAAGTAACAAGTAGGGTTAACAAATAAAACAACCAACAGAGTGAAGAGACGGCTTAATGAGAAAAAATATTTGCCAATTCAAGTGTGTGTGTCTGTGTGTATGTGTGACAGAGAGCAAGAAGGAAGAGGAGGAGGAAGCAGGAGGGGAAGGAAGAGGTGGAAGAAGAGGAAAGAAAAAGGAAAAAGAGAAGGAGAAGAAGAGGAAGAGAAATCCAATTAGAAAAATGGGCAAATGGCAGTAGGGGTTGGCCAAGGGACAGGGGGAAGGAAGAGGGGCTGGGATAAATGACCTGAAAAGACGTCCCTCCAAAAAGAATATACACATGATGAAAAAGGGTGAGAAAACGCTCAATATCAGTTATCATCTGGGAAATACAATCCAGAATCAATGCAGCATCTCACCCCAGTTTGAATGACTCTTTTCAAAAAGACCAAAAGTGAAAAATGCTAGTGAGGAAGCCGAGAAAGGAGAACTCACACATTGTTGGTGAGAGTGTAATTCAATACAGTCATTGTGACAAACTGTATCAAGTTTCCTCAGAAAACCTAGAAAGAGAACTACCATATGATCCAGCAGTCCTTCCACTGGGTATATATCCAAAGAAATTGAAATCGGTATGTCAGAGAGACATCTGCATGTGCGTGTTTATTATAGCACTATTCACAGTAGCCTAGGTCCACAATCAACCTAGGGGTTCATTCACACATGGATGCGTGGATAAAGAATCCTAACCATAAACAAGAATGAATGTCTAATATTTGCAGAAACACGAATAATACAGGAGGAAAGTAAATGAAATAAGCCAGGCATGGAAAGACAAATACGACACATTCCCTAACATGTAAATGCTAAAATGTTGATCTCAGAGAAGTACACAGCAAAGTAGTAGTTACCAGAGCCTGGGAAGGGATTGGGGCAAGAAACCAGAGAGAGGATAGTTAACAGGTACAGGAACATAGGTGGACAGGAGGAATGACTCATAATGTTTCATTGCACAGCGTGTAGGATAACTGTGGTTGACAATAACTAAGGGAATATTTGAAAATAGTAGAAGGGATTTTGAATGTTCCTAATACAAAGAAATGATAAATGTCTAAGGTGATAGATGATAAATTAGAATGATTTACCTTTCTAATCATTGCATATTGTGTGTGCGTATTTAAATATCACACTGTACCACCTAAATATCCACAAGTACTATGTGTCAGTTAAAAATAAAGTACCTTCTAGAGTGAGTTACAGGTATTCTTCCTGCTACTTTGCTTTTCCTTACACTCCAACTTTAGCTGAGACCTTAAAGATCACAATTCGTTTTGGGGGGAAAATATGAGCATCACCTCTTCTTTGAAATGACTGAAAATAAACCCAACCAAAGAAGAGTTACGGCGAAGTATGACCTTCCTACTCCCCCGAAAGAGAATACAATGAGAAATCAATGGAAAAAGGACATTTAAAGCCATGTTTATTCCCATTTCTCCCCTTGGTTTCACAGAGAGGTGTTTTTCTTTATTCAAGACAATTTTATCTGGTCCCAAAGCATGTGTCAAAGGATTTACATGTTTGGGTGAACCTGTAATCCTACAATGATATGACTGAAATCAGTGTTTGCTTGAGTGGTTCTGAGATTGAAAATTTCTTTTCCTGAAATATTTTGAAGATGCATGTTTGATATAGGTTGAGTAAAAGCCTCAGAGAATAGGAAAAAATTAAAGCTATATATATTACTGGGGTTTATAGCTTTTACCCCTTTAAGCCTTTCTTTTTCTTTCTTTCTTTCTTTCTTTCTTTCTTTCTTTCTTTCTTTCTTTCTTTCTTTCTTTCTTTCTTTCTTTCTTTCTTTCTCTTTCTTTCTCTTCTTTCTTTCTTTCTTTCTTTCTTTCTCTTTCTTTCTCTTCTTTCTTTCTTTCTTTCTTATCATAAGAGGAACACAGCATTTGGAGACTTATCACAAAGGTTTCTTCCTCTTTGTTTCTCCTAACAACGAAGCAGCCCCTGTTTTCTTCCCCTGCCTCCTTTCACTGTCTCTTCCTCTGACCTGGTAACTCATACACACCCACACCTCTGCCCTTTATTTTTTGGCTGACAAACTGATTTAATTTATTTGAGACAGCAGCCTTGCAGCTAGAGCTGTAGAAAGTGTGGATGAGATGGTTTTTCCTTCACGTATTTTTCAAGTGATTGCTCTCAGTAGTATCACTTTCTTCAAAGATTGGTAGAAAACTTTCCCTGTCACCTTCTCTCCTTTGTCTCCTTGCACATCACCTCACAAAACTCCTTCAAGCTCTTTTCATTGTGCGAATTCTTCAGTTGCATGCAATACTATGCCCTACACCGGTTTCCTGAATCTAATTTTAAGCTGCATATAGATTATTTTACTAAATCTTGTTCTTATTGAGAGTAGTTTTTCCTTCATTTTAATCTTGCTCCCAAGGCAAAGTGGAGATAGATTAAGTAATAAATTCCTGGAATGAATAGGATTTTAGAACCAGTGTGTCCTTCGGATATATCTTATTCACTCTCCTGATTGCATGATGCAATTGTGCCAGATTGATGGCATTCTCTACTAGCCAATGTCCTTATTTGGTGTTCCTGTGGCCTTCTGAGATAACCCCTGCCATATAATTCTTTATTTTACTTTACTATTTCTTTATGAAGAATATATGTTTATTGGAATACATATCACTTTGTAATGCTTTCAGCCACAAGTAACACTACCTGATGAACAGTGGCTGAACACTTAAGGATATTTATGATTCATGCCTTAAGCATCCTGAGCTAATAAAGAGTCAAGGTTGGACCTAGCTCATTGAATCAAGAATTCAGGTTTTTTTGTTTTGTTTTGTTTTGTTTTTTGTCTTTCCATTTTCCCTCAGGCTTGGCATGTTGCCCTTTTGTTTTCATGCCTCTTGCCCCAAATCACAGAGTGGTAGCTTTGGAAAACATGCTCATGTGAAAGAAGAAGGGGCTAGCACTAGTGCCTTCTTTAAGGGCTGTCCCTCTTCTCGAAAAACAATGCCCCCAGAAGGAAGAACCCCAACCCCAAACTCCTCCATACCTCCTTGGTAACAACATCCAAGACCCGCCTTTGTGATAGGAGGGACATAAGAGAAAAAGTAGTACAGTGTAGCTTCTGATTGGCCAATCTCCAGTGTCTGTCAGAAGACACCCAATACATACGTTTATTTGCGTGTCTGTACTTCCATATCCATAAAGGAAATGTAGCTTGAAGGGCACGGGTCCTGGAACAACATCAGGTTCAAATCAAAGTTCTGTTTCCAGCTTCATTTTACTGTGAACTTCTCTGCTTGTGTGTCCTTACCTAAAACTGGAACAGTAATGTTACAAGTTGTATAGGATTGAAATAAATAGCTTCATGTTAGCATGTAGAGAGTCAGTACATGGCACCGTCATCATCCTGAACTCAGTACCCTTACCTGGATCCTGATCAAGCAATATGCAATGGCTAGAAGCTTCCCCTCTTTTGAGAAAGGCTGCACTTCAAAGTTACTAACTTAAAATTGACTAGAAAAATCCTTAAAAGATGTATGGTCTGAACAGAAATTTGCCTGTCTGCCTTTAGACGTTTTATAATTGACATGTTCTTTTGTTTAGAAATAAAACATTTTAGGCCTTTTATGAATTCTTCATGTGTGGAGGCAGCATGGTGAAAGACTTGCTTTGATTAGAATGTATCCAATCAAGAATGGGAGACAGTTTTCTTTAATTTGAAATATATATACACATGCACATACTTATTATATACATACACACAATAGTTCTATGCAAGTGACTTGGATAGAAACATTGTCAAAAACAGAACCAGTTAGGGCTAGAGAGAAGTCTTTGCAGTGTTCTTCTCAACGCTTAGAGAAAAGAGGCAAAAGGGAGTTCAGATGTTTGAATTGTGTAGATATTCGATAAATACTTGATGAAGGAAATTCTTTTGAATATGATAAGCATCAGAAAATAATTCGAAGTTCTGCAAACTTCATAATGTTCCTGGTAACTACTAAATATAGTAGCATGGGAGTGAAACATGGTTTACCCTTCAGAAAAGCAATGGAAGAAAATGGAGATCAGCTTTGGGACTGGTCTCTTAGGCCAGAGATGCACTCACCTTGAAAGGATCCTTCCAGTTGAGTCTACGTAGAGTTACAGGGAGTAGGAAAGAGAATAAATAACCATACCCAAGCTAGGTTCACACAAGCCCTAGGTCACATGGGGGAGGCTCAAGTGATGACAGTGTGAGCCGTTATAGCCACCCCATCACTGAACACCAGAGGACAAGGCTCCTCCATCTCAGACTCTCTTGTGCCATTACTTCCCCAAATAGCACAAACAATAACTAAAATGATAACTTCTCATCTGAATCACTTAATCAGCCTCCCGTAGCAGCTGCCTCTCAGCATGCCCAGTAAGTACCCAAATAATTTGTCAGTTCAGGAATGAAGTCAAGTGTTTCACAGCCGTTCAAGGTCTGCAGGCAGACAACATGACGTGTGCTGCCCATTTGCCTTTGCAAACTGCGTACTGACTACCATTCTTCTCTTGGCTTTGCCTCCAGAAAACCCGTTATGAAACTTATGTCAGCATTCTGAAAGAAGGAGGCAAGCAGCTCCTGAGTCACGATGAAAACGAGGCTGCTGGTCTGAAGAAATCACACTCTAGTCCTTCGCTGAACCCAGATTCCTCTCCGATCACCGCCAAGGTCAAGCGTAATGTGTCAGAGAGAAAGGACCACCGACCAGAAACACCGAGCATTAAACAAAAAGTTACTTAGAATCTGTCTGAGGCCAGGAAGTGCTGGTCATGGAGCAAAATAGGGGTTTTCAAGATCTTTCTGGTAATCCGTGAATATATTTAAAAAAAAAAGTCTGTGACTAAATGGTGCATTAGTAACTTTTTATATTGTATATTTTTGTTAGTTTCTGTACAGATTTGTCTTTGCTCTTGATTTCTTTGCTTTGATGATTTTTTTGCAATTTGATGACTAATGCACCTTTTTGTGAGGAGTTAGAGGATCATGATTTCAGAATGAATTCTACATCCCTTCTCCTTTGGTTTTTCTCTTATTTGCACTCTGCTCAGTTGTTTTATGTATTCTCAAATCAACCATTATCCTTTTTTTAAGGTTAAATAATTTAATCCATTGTGAAACACTTAACCGGACAAACTTCGTAGTTTAGTAAATTCTAGCCAGAGTTAACATAAGCCTTTATATGTGAAATCTTGCCCAGTCACGGAGGTGAAGCTGAATACTCACATATTTCAGTGAGAAATGCAGTGCTGGGAATCAAGATGTTCCAACATGAGGTAGCCCTGCGTGAACCTTAGCGCTTAGTGTTGAGTTCGAACCCTTCTGGAAGCAGGGGGAGAAGGTGTAAAGACCCAGGACTGGAGAACTTGGGGAAGAACAGGAGCTTGCTTGAAGTGTGGGTGCAGTTCCAGCCAAGCAAGGGGAAGAGGAAGTGGAGTCATTTTACCATCGAAGGCTGAGGACAGATGGATACCGAGTTAATTTTGTTTTCTGAAGGATAGTGGCAATAATTGGCTCCTGGGGTAGCTACAGCAATAGACTTGTGTTTAGTCTGCAGGAAATTGTTACTTCACTCCCACAGGGTCTAGACTGGGAATCCAGAATCATCTCTATCGTTGACACACTTGCACCCAGGAATAGCTTCTTTTTTATGCCACATATATATGTATATATATGAGGTCATCTCCTGGTTGTTAGGATATTGGGGTCTTCCTAACAAAATATGGAAAATGGAGCTCCTTTTGTTCTTTGCTTAAGCCAAGACAATACAAGGGAGCAAAAATCAGCTACAGTTGTTCAGCAGTGAATATTGTTTCTTGAGGCTAAATCGTAAGTAATAGTTTGAATGGGTTGTGGTTGAAAATGGAAGAATCGGCTGGTTGCGTATGCAGCGTTTCTTAGTTTATTTTTATCTCAGTCTCTCTGATAGCCACTTCACTCTGTCACTGTTAAACTTGCTCCTAAAAATTCTTTGTCTGTTCTAAATCATTTGTATGTTACTCAAAATAGTTCTCTCCACCTTACAGTCACAAGCTGTATCTGTGACAGCCCCTTTGAAATTCAGGGTGATGAACAGAATAATCTTTTCTAGAGGAGGAGACAGGAATGAAGGTTCAGTGCCCTGTGACTCAGAAGTCTCAGATTTCTAAACCTTGAAACTGATTTCCCTAAAGCTATCATCTTCCCAAACGACGCAGCTTCAAAGCTAATGGGATCATTCTGAATATTCTTTTTCCTCCCATGGACAATTTCCTCTACTTCTGCTTTGTTTTTTAGTTGAAGGTACTATGACCAAAGAATCAGCTGCTCTGCGTGACTAGCATAGTCCAAGTGGATTAAAGGAAACCTGCTATAAAACCATGGTATTTCTAGTGATGTATTGTTTTGATGTACTCACATTTAGTTACATGATTACTAATTAATGTTTACTTCCCCTATTCACGCGTCCATATTTGTTGGTGTACAGAAAAGTAACCCCTCTATAATGGTTGTAGCTGCATGCTTCATGGTATTTTACCACACCTTTGAAAAATGTACTCTATCCTCTACATTGTGTTGGTGAAGGCAATGTCTGAATTTATGTTTCAGAACTATGAAACACACTAGTTACCAATATAGCCCATATACCTGAATCGTTTTGGTAGCTTCTTATGAAGCCCAGAGTTTTCATAAGCAAGTTGCCTTTCTTCCTGAAATCTGAGTTATCAGTGTTTTCTGTCTAGATATTTATCCTAGTTTAGGGGAGAGAGAGGTACTTAGACCACATGACCTATGAGCTTCAGTAACTGATATCCCTGACTAGCTTGAATGTGTTTACCCACAGCATATATCTATGTATATAGAATGTTTATGTGTGTTTTACTTCAAGTATATAATGCATATTGACTGGTACCTTGCTGCAGTATTTCTGATGTTTAGAGTAGTCTTAAAATACTCGAATGGCATCAGCACCACCATAGCACTGGTCCTGATACAGGACTCATTGACTTTAGCTCCCAAGACTCCCAGACATGCTAATGGGTAGTCAGATGACAAGGGCACTTCTGAATTAGCAGTTAACAACTTTAAGGTTCTTTTGTGGGCCAGGATCCCAGACTGCCGGTCACAGGTCATGTGATGCTATCCATGTGCAGGAGATGGTCTGAAAACACCTCTTCCCTGAGGCCTCTGGAAGAAAGGTGTCTGCTACCAGTATGGGTTGCAGGCCAAGATTTATCCTGGGGCAGGAAATGAGTCTCTGATTCTACCGGCTTCTGAGAATCTGGTCTGTAGCCAGCCACTTTTTTCTGTTATGATCATTTCTTCTCAGTGGTTTATAGTCAAAAAGCTTTTCCTTTCGCAGCTGTGTTTAACCTTGTACAATTCACGGTACCGAGGAGCTGTCCTCCTCCTGCCCTTCTGAAGGTACCCCTCCGCACCCCTTCCCACCTCACTCCTCACCCCTACCTCAGAGCCCAGGGGCCTTGGAATTTCTCTGCATGTGGGAAATCATCATTCTTTTTCATACATATGCTTTCAGTATTACTTTTTAGTGTAGAAAATCTTGATAACTCCTCGAAATACCTTGTTACAAATTGACCAAGGAAGTGGCCCATATATAAAATCCTTTTGTATTTTGGGGTTTGCCACCACTTTCCATACTGGCTTTTGCATGGAGGTATCATGGACTTGTCATCAATCAAACTGAGTTACTAGCATATAGAGTCTTTCCAGATCATAGATGTTTTTGAAATGCAGATTTTTAAACCAGTTACTAAGACTTAAGTCTTGTCTAATCAAGACAAGCAATATTTTTGTGCATTTTAGTTAATCTCAGTAAAACCAACAAGTGAGTGACTCCTTTGGTTGCAGTAGTTCCTGGAGGATATGGAACATCTTCCATTGCTCTTGGGTAAAGCAAGTAGAAGGCATTTTCTCACGCAGCAGCAGTCTTGTCCTATCTGTAAGACCCTAGTTGCTTCTACCACTGGCATCATAATCCAGGAGGTGAGGACTGTACCCTACGCAGAAATGACAGCAGGAAATTAATTCTGGAACAGGAAAATCTGGCTGTCTTTTCAAAGACCAGTTAGGTTTGTATTTTGCCAGGTGACCAGACCGCTGAACTTCTAATGTTGGGAGAGAATTTGCATAACTAACAGAAAGAGGACTTTTGCTGCATAAGTACCAAGTTACACAGAGTTTTTGGCTGTCTTTTTGTACTGGCCCCCTTATGATCAAAGGCCTAAAAATCTGTTCTTGGATAAAACACAGCCCTGCTTTGCCCTGAACTGTGCCTCTTTTCTGCCTTTTTCCCCTAACCATTGGCAATGGGAAGAAAACTTTCTAGAAATCAGCTTCTTCCTTATCTTCTTGTCAAGACCTTTTTGAGTTCAGTTGATTGTCCTTAGAAATTGAATTCTTGGACATTTTTCCTTGTAATAATCACTTATTTCACTCAGCCTCAGTTCTCAGTAAGTTCCTTATGTATGCAGGTGCAAATCTCTGTAGTTTCAGTTCTTATGGACTCAGCTTGAGTTTTTAGCAAGTCCATAGCCACCTTTCTCAATTTAGCAGAGAATGATCCCTTTACTTTTTGAATAACAGAATTGTGTTTTCAGTTGTAAAACTAGCACTGTAAAATAAGAAACCAACATGGCATCCTAACACTTGTTTTTAAAAGTAGAGCCTACTTTATGAATAATATTATAAATTTGGACTTAATAGTATCTGCCTAAATAGATTAATGAGTTTTGTGGGCAGATGAGCCTCTGGGAGTGCCTTTCTCCAAATCTTTCTGCAATTTTGATCCATGCTAGGCTGCTGATCTCTTTCAAGGACAGAAAATTTCTCACTCTACCAGTCTTTGAACATCTTACATCATCAAATCATCCCAAGATTGTAGAGATAACCACAAAATAATCCTGTGATCAGTTATTGGTAGAGATACAGATGTACTTTGTCACTGCTTTTCTTTTTGGATTCCTTTTCCATCTCTTTTAAAAAAAAGGACTGAAGTCCAAGGTCACCCTCCTTTTATACCCACGGTATCCGGCCCCAGGCAGGCAGCCTTCTGCTTAGGACAGGAATTGGGCCATTGCATGCAGAGAGAATGTCTTCAGAGAATGTCAGTAAATACTTGAATCTGCATGCCAGTTTGTTGACTTGAATGCAACAGCAAGAAATAGGGCAAGTTAATTGTATATATAATAGTTTCCTTAGGTCTCTTGGCTCATCCTTTGTAATTTATGTGTGTATCTGCTGTACTGTAGGTTTTTGGAAATACTCGTACAGACAGAAATGTTGGATGTCAAAGATAATGCTTTCTGTCACATGCCAATGTTGTATTTGTGGGTATTTATAGTTGTACGTATGTATAAGCATCCGTGTGTAGATTGTGTGTCAGTATATGGTATATGTACATCCAAATCATTTTGTCTTTAATAACCAGTGTGATAGGAAAAGCAAGTAAAAAACCTCATAGGACTGATTATATAATGCAGTTGTTGAAAGTACACGTAGTGGTATTGCTTTATTCAACTTAAATTCAAATGATATTTTGATCAACTTTTAATGACTTTGTGCTAGGAAAATTCCATCTTTGAGGTGTGAATCACCAGGGCAAAAGTGACTTTGAACTAAATCATGTGGATCTGTTGAAGTGTATAGTCTGCAATACCTAGGGGGTAGCTCATTATAATTTTGGAAATGCAGAAAATTAAGGGGGGAAAGAAGGCAACCTGTGCAGTTTTAGTAACTTTAGTATTAAGAGCACTTAAACATAAAGTTGAACTGACAATTGTGGGCTTATTACAAAATGTGAAGCTTACAGCGCACATTCTTTATTGTTGTAATTAGTCCAGAACATAGAGCTTTCAGAAGAATCAAATAAGTTCCCACCATATAATGTATGTACCTATGTATATTTTACAGTAGCTCAAACCGCTCTCCTGGGTGCCGTATCCTTACCCTCTTGAAAGAAATATCATAAATGCTGAAGTATATCAGGGCATCCCAAGAAGGGGTACTGTATTCCAGGTTTGCAGTTGCACACATTGGCAACTGGTGTCACAGGTAAAAGGACTTTAGGAGCAGGTTGAAACTTTATTTAATATTTTTATACTTAAGTCTCTTTTTCCTGCCTCTCCCCAAAGAAGAGCCACTGGCCTTAGTTGTTTGACTTTATTGCATATATTATAGAGTGTAAATAGATAACTAGAGACTAAAATTTTATTAACCAGCATGTTTGGTGTATTTAAAGCAGCGACTGAGTGTGTCTGATTGTGTGGCTGAGTGTGGTGTCTTCTGTTCAGATACGCTGCCTCCTGTCTTTGTGTCTGATTCAGAGAACTGAAGCCGTGCAGTAGGAGTCTCATCTTCAGCTCCAGTCTGCAGTAGTGTCCTGGTAGTTACACTTAGTTTTTTAAATTAACTCTACAGTCTCAAAACTATTTTTGAAAATATATATCATATTTCCTAATTTCTTCTTGATGTGCAGGGGACTGGCTCTGTGGCTGATCTGCTAGCAGGGTCTTAGTTCTACAAGAGTATTTCCTTCTGAGAATTATTTGTGATTTGCAAAAAAAGAAAAAGCCTTTTGATTCAGAAATCATATGAAAAAGAGTGATAGGAATAAAAGCTTTATTTTGGGCTTTAGTTTTGAAATATTTGGATTTTACTGTAAAGCCATGTAGGCTGTAAAGCCAAGTAACCATTTGACATGGATAATAATATCTACGTTAGAAAGAGTATATATGCACATGGACTTTTTAATGCCGTTAAAATGCTTTTTTAGAGCTATAGAAACAATAATAATTAGACCAAATTGAAGTGGAGTGGGTGAGTAGGCTGCCTGCCATTGAGGCTAAGCTGTGAATGTGTTCAATCCTCTGCTCCTAAGAAATTCAGAACCAGTTTACTGGCCCTTAAAGATGTAGGGAGAAAGTTGATGAGTCTGGGCCCTCTTCTGTAAACACTTGCACCCAGTGAATGTTTTAAATTATACAAATGTAAGACTTTAAGAAACAAAGGGCCGAGGAATTATAAAGAGATGATGAACAAATGCGGAGAAACAACGTCACATGTTTTCTAAGGACCAAGGAGAAAATTGGGCTCTTTTGCCTGACTCTGAGATGTGTTGCATTGTTAACAGAGAAGCAGGGGTTACCTGTCACATTCCTCCTGGTGGACTACAACTTGAAGTCCAGGCAGTAAGTCACAGGCAGTAAGTAGCTCTCCAGCATCTCTCAGTACCTCAGTAGCCTAGGGGAAGACCCAGAAAACTGGTGTGCACCATTTTCCTAGGTACCGAAGCCGTTTGCTGTACAGGTCATTCCTTTAATAAGGACCACAAATGGACAAGCCAGGAAGCACTACACACAGAAGGGCACACAACCTTTCTGAGCTGTGCTGGTGAGAGCTCACACGAAAGGATGCTGGGTAGTAGAGCACTTTTCCATCAGCAAGGATAGTGAGGTGAGGAGTGAAAATGGCATTTCCCTTTGCAGGGTGGAGAGCTAAGCTCTCATTAACAGTGTTATAAAATAAGCACCTTAACTTCAATTCCTGAAAAGATTGGTTAATGGAGAGAATTTTGGAGTTTGGCCTAAAACTTTTCCTTAGTCTCCGAGCTCAACCACTCTTCGGAGAGTCTCAGCCACAAGGCTCAGTGAAGGACCATGGTGCAGGTCTGAGGCTCACTGCTGTGAACCCTGAATAGCAGGGCACCACAGAGGGAGACAATGTCCCCTCTCCGGAGCTTCTCTCCTGGCCTTCCGCTCCACGTGGGCTTCTACTGAGCAGCACATCCTGGGTTTCAGATGCTTTAGGAATCCAGCTGTCCCAATGGGTTGACCTGGCAGAGGCAAGACACCAACTCAGAGTCACTCAGGTTGGCACATGATAAAGGTAATGAAAACCATCCTCTGCCTGAAGCAAAGATCACAGATTTTGCCTTTGCGAGACAAACTGGCACCTTGGGCTCTACCCAGGGTTGGATGATATCTTTGCCTTCACACCTAGATTTCCAGAGATGAACAGTGTTTCATTTCTGTGGGAGGGGTTGAGAAACATGAACTTGCTCAGCCATTCTGCTCTGTCCAGATGAGAGCCGTCGGGTAAAGGCCTGCATGCCTCCCTGCACCCTCTTCTACCTCAAGTTTCAGAAGCCCAACTCTAGAACAGAAATTTACACAAGTGGAGAACCCATATTGTCAGCCTTGGTTACTCTGGGACATGCAGAAGGGTGGTGATTTGTATCTTGTAACATAAAAACAAGACTCTCACTTTTCCAACCCGTTCACTGGAGTGTATTCACATGGCTCTAAGTAATGGACAGCGTGGAGCACTCCTGTACCCTCAGTTCTCTCCTTCAGTCATTTCAGTTCCATTGCAGTCCTGGTGCCGTATGTCCCCTGCAAATTGTGAAAGTAATTAGTGACAAAACAGCAGCCTACTCCTTTGTAGGGGCCAAACTGTCAGCATTAGCAGACGTGGGTAAGCTAAGCTAGTGGTACCGTATTACGTACTAGAAACCTGTTCCTCATTATCACCTACCAGATTCAAGAAATGCCATCTAGAAATCGGCATTTATGGTGGTCCTCATCTGAATGGAACAGTAACTTATGTGGATATTGTCAAAGTGTTTAAAGACTATTTTGAGAATTAAGTTTACATTTTACAATTGCTTTATTTTTTATGAAGATAGCTGTATATAAATATTACCCTATTTCACTGTTATTAAAGAAAACCTCACCCTTGTAGACAAGTGGGTCGCCTGATGTGTACAGAAGCTGTGATATACATAGTACATTTCTCTATTATGTAAATGTTCATGAACATAACTGTTCCTGTGTTTTTATAAGTTGAGGGTATTTTGTTGTTTCATGACAACAAAAATTATTGCATTTAAAATGGTTTTTATGTAATAGAAATCATGAAAAATAGTGAAGGATTTAAAATATGTATATGGTATATGTTAAATGTACAAACTTTAGAAAGAAATAAATCCAACAAATTTCAATCATTTGGGGGAATGTTTTCCTTTGCCTTTTGGTGCAACTAGAATAATATCTTTAAAACTAAATAACACAACACCCTAACCCCCCTCCATGAAAAGGCAACCAGGAGACCCAAGATGAAGGATTTGCCTGCTGTAACCGACTGAGGTGAAGAAGTTAACTTGTGAACACTGATTCACCTCCTGGATTTCCGTGAAGATTTGTGTGTGGGGAAAAAAAATTGTTGGTAGGTAGTAGTAGAGACTTCAGAGCTTTGTTGTCCCAATGGTGCGGAGGGGGGGAGCTTTGAGCAGAGGAAGAACAAATGAACTTTTTGAAGCAATTTCAAGAATCATTTGCTTTCCCTTTACTTCTCATCAAAGCAAGGGGACCATGGAATTAACTATTGTCCTGCAGTGCAAATGCTGATCTCCAAATCACTGCTTTCTGTGGCTAGTGTGTACCTTTGTGTTCTCTTACTGGAACCTAGTGTTAAATTAAGATCTGTTGACTTGGAAAATGAAAAATAAAATTCCACCTGAACTTCTGAATACTGGAAATGTCTTATGTTTGGGGGTTTTGTCTTGTTTGTTTGTTTTTGCGATGCTAGGAATTGAAATCAGGGCCTCACACATGCTAGACAAGTGCTCTACCAGTGAGTTATCACCCCAGCCCTGGGTTTGGGCTTTTGGAAATGACATCTCTAATAAAATCCTCTTAAACCTAAATGAAGGTGGTGCCTGGCAGAAAACTGCTGTGATACATACCTGAGAAGCCAAAGTTATGTGGGATGTATAAACCCTTCAATACCCCCTGGCTTCTCTTTTAACTCCCTGTTTAAGACATGAAACTCAAATGTGAACCTTTCATTGCCGGGTCGCCTGTCCTCCAGAACTAGTTTGGTGTGTTGTGTCACATTCTCCGTGTTGCTAATAGTATTAGAAGCAGCGGGACCGTAGAGATCATTTTTAAAGAGAAACACTCCTATGAGGAAACTAAAACCAAGGGCCAATTAAGATATTATAAGGAAGCAAAGAGCAAGTTGAATTGTTTCATCTCTAGATTAATTCTATTTGACAATACTGGGAGATTCACCAATGAGACTATTGAATCACGGTCAAGGGTTCTTAAAAATTTATTTCAACCAAGAATAACATCAAGTTGGTTGAGAACAAAGAAAATAACATTTATCTGGGGTTAATAGGATTATAATCCAGATGAAGAAAAATACAGATTCAAGCAGTCTTAAAAATGTGCTCCAATGTTTTACAAAATGACAGCTGTTATTTATAGCTCTAAATTACAAGGCTTGGGAATGACGTCACTTGTTAGGGATGTACCTCAAGGTCGGCTTGTACCTGAAGATGGGTGTCATCTTTGGCCTGGTTCACAAGTGTCTGAGATCTGATTCACAGCAACATCCTAACTCCATTGTGAGGGCTCCCAAACCATGCTAATCCATTTTTATTTCTTTCTTGACAATGATAACAGAAAATACTTGAGACAGGGATGCAAAAAGAGAAGAGTGACTTTTCTGTGCTGTGAACCAGTGGGCTTGATATTAATTCTGAGCATTTTGGGGGAGTAAATAAGAAGGGAAGCAGCAATTACTGGAAACCAGCAAGGATTTCCAAGAAATTATTTCAGACTCCATTCATTTTCTGTTTTGTAAAACTAACTGGTAGATTAGGATAATGCAGTAGAAAAGCTGTGCTGGCCTTCACAAGGAACTGACCATGGTCTTTGATCCAGTATATCTGGGCAAAATGAAGAGAAGTGTGATCTGGACGTTCCTACAGTTGGTGGGCGTGTAGCCACTGAATAGCACTAATTAAAGGAAACACACCAACCTGGAAGAGCAGTTCTAGTGTCCTGTGGCAGAGCTTGCCTTTGGCCCCATCTGTTCAACATTTTAATTAAAAATGACAGAAGCTACAGAAGGCGAGTTTATGAAAAATGGATATGCCGCAAAACTGGGAGAGAATGACTGCTAAATGGCAGAATCAGGATTCCATAGATAGATATATCTCTGTCTATTTAGATCATCAGGCAGAGGAATGGGACAAGTTAACCATGTGAAATAGAAGAGGTGGTAATAATACCTTACATGTCAGATTAAAAAAACAATTACACAAGGTCAAGGGAGGACCTTGGGTGGTGTAGCACACCCAGCCTGTGAGAAAGAAGGCCTCCAGTTTCATAGGGAACTCAATGAAGTCAACAGGATGATGCAGCCACCAAAAGCACTGTTCCATTTCGGGCTACATTAATGTGCTGCATTTCTAAAGCAAGGACGGTGACTAATACACCAGGTGGCACCAATGAGGCTGACCCTGGAGAAGGTGCAACTTGGCATCATCACAAACCAAGGTGTGCAAAAGCAGGAGCCAGGGCAGCCGCACAACATGTGTGAACAATGGAATCAGGTGAACTCAGAAAGTGTGTGAACTGCCGAAGTTCAGTTCATGACCGAGCCAGCAATGACTGGTGTTAAATGTTTAAATATATCTTCATTGGGAGGGAAATGAGAACTGCCCTGCATCAATGTAAGAAAGTTTAACTCAGATTGATTCGTGGAATCTACAAGAAAGAAATGCAGCTCAGAGGAAGATTTTCCAGAATTGGAGGTGATGAATTAGTGAATTAGTGTAATGATGATTGACGTTAGTGAACATACTTATCGAGAAGTTAGGTGCCTGGCACCGTGCTAAACACTTAGCACGGATTCCATTTTACACCACTTTTTGCATAATTCCACGATGCAGTCCTATCATTTTCTTAATTTTAGAGTTGAAGGAAAACTCAGCAGGCTGCCTGTCCTCAGATGTTCTGCATCACAGCTTCTATTTTGAGTTAAGAAGTCAGAGATCTGACCACTACCTTTCTTAGATGCCTAAGATCTGAGGATCAGTGACTACATCAACAGGTGTATTAGTTTCTTTCCTGTTACTGGGACAAAATACCCAACACCTGCGACTTAAAGGAGGCAGGGCTTCTGCTGGTTCACAGTTTCTAGTGGTCCATCATTGGCTGGCGACAAGGCAGGAGCTGCGAAGCAGAGGGTGTGGTGCGGGAGAGTTGCACACTCAGCCAGCAAGCACAGGGCGAAGGGAAGAATGGCAGACAAATTCACCAATGAGAACAGTCGCGATCCAGTCGCCTTCCAAACACGTGAGCCTTGCGGGGAGGCATTTTTGGATCTAAACCATGACAGCAGAAAGAATGTATGTGTTTCTCAGCAGGAACTGGCAGCAAAAATAGCTGCTTTCACTCCATGTTAGAGTCATGTGGATTTAAAAAACCCAAGTACAGTAAGTGCCTGGGTCTCACCCAAGAAACTCTGAAGAGCATCTGAGGTGCTGGGAATCTGAAAAGCTTCCCCTGTGATTGTAATTGCAGCCAGGCTCCTGCTTGAAGCCTGGCAGCATGGTTTGCTCCTGTCACATCTCCTGGGAGCTGGTGAGCAAAGGAGACTCTCAGGCCTCCTCCCAGACACAGCAAGTGCATGGATTCTGCACAGTGCCCAGATCCCTGGATGGTTTAAATGCATCAAAGCCTGAGAAGCACAGCTTTGGTGCTGTTCCCAGGAGGTGCTCCCTGGAGTGGCAGAAGCAGCATCTCCTGAGAATTAAGAAATGCAGTGCTCTGTCCTGCCCTAGACTGGGGAGTGTGACAGACAACAGTGCCCAGCCCTCCATGTGATACCGAAGGCTAAGCAGTTAGATCCAGTGCTTCAGGGTGACTCACATGGTTACAGAAGCCCTTGTGCACACAAAGGGCAACGTGGTGTTTCCTGGCATTTCCGTGCCAGTTGCATTGCTGCCCACTGTCACTTGCACCTGTCCTGGTGATAAAGAGGACCAGATCATCACCGCAGTGAAATGCAATCACAGTGGTCCTGCTGCAGCGACCAGAGGACTGCCTTACCGGCAGGAGTGACGGGGTAAGTCTCAGCTCGTGCGTGTGTGTGTGTGTGTGTGGGTGTGTGTGAGTGAGTGACTGAAGATTAATCCCATTGCCTTCTCACTAAACTATATCCCCAGCCCTATTTTATTTTGAGACAGGGTCATGCTAAATCATTAAGACTTTCAGGGTAAGCTTGAACATGGAATCTTCCTGCCTTGCCTTCCAGAGTGCTAAGGTTGCAGGTGTAGGCCACCACATCATGGGGCAGCTCACCCTCCTGTAAGTAGGCCACCTCCCTCCACACCCCCGGGCGCTTGGCTCAGGCTGGACCCCCTGAAATGGCTCCTCCTCGCCAATCCAAGTTCCTACCCTTGCCTACAGGACGAACTGCTCTGCTTTTTCTAGGCGACCTTTCCCAGCTACTTGGAGTTGTTCTCTCCTAAACACACAAGGGACCTCATCCAGCCACACTGCCAAAATGTGCAAGAGGCAATCATTGCCTGCAAGTGTGTGTCTGGGCTACTGTCACCCAGTGGACTCAGTAATAACATTGTAATAAAATACAGTATTTTATTACAGGTTACATTTGAGTTTCAGATAAAACAATAATTTTAGTGTATATACCATGTAATATATGGAGCAAACTTACACTGAAAAAAGTAACTCAGTATTTACTGTTTACCTGGAATTGAAATATAACTATACATCCTGTGTTTTATCTCACCCCCTTCTCTGTAAGTATCCTAGGATCGCACTTCCTCATGAATTTACCCCTTCTCAGTCAGAAAGGGCATACCGCCAGTACCTTTGTGTTAATCAGACTTATGGGAGCTTGTTCAACTTCTTCTGTTCTTATTCAAACTCAGAAGGGATCAAATGCCAATAATAAAAATCAAATCTTCCAGTGGCCTCAACATGTTGTGGTCACAAATATGTTGTCCTTTTTGTAGGTCTCCAGAGGAAGTGAAATTATAATGTTTCTTAGACCCTAAAGGGCAGAAAGTGTGTCTCGTTCAATGTAGTGCAAAGTACTGCACCGTGGACCAGGTATCCCGAGTAGCCATTCAGTAAATGTGTGCTGGGTAGAATCAAAATAAGAGGCTTTGGTGATGCTGTGCTGTGTCCTTCCCTAGGATTACTTGCAGGTCTTTTCCTCTAGTGTAGAAGTCAAATTTCAAATTGTCAGTGAGAGGATCTTATGCCAGGCAGCCCCAATCTGTACTCAGCCTGCCCTATACTTTCTGATTGACAATATCAGCGAGCACAGCAGATAAGAACAAGGATTCTGGAGTCTGGATGAGCTGTCTTTCTCTCCCTATGCTGCCACTTACTGGCTGGGTGATGTCGAGATACCACATAATCTCTGTATCTGTTCCCACATGTAAAGAGTAATGGAAATGAATTTGCAGAGTTACGAGACTTAGGTGACAGTGTGGGCACAGACTGGTCCCTGTGGGACAGTGCATTAGAAAATGATATAGCAAAGGATGGCACTTTGACCTGCTGAAGCGAAGGCCGCTGGAAGAACCTCAGAAGCAAAGACTCTTCCTGACCACCTCCTGCTCTGCTTCCTGCCCCAAGGCAGGCCATAGAAACTGGGATTCTTTTTCCCTAAGATGCTCACAGAAAGTAGAATCCCTCTCGCGCCACAAGCCAACTTTAAACTCTAGAAAGAATACTCTAGCCTCCCTCTTCCTTCCTGAAACAGCCTCTCTACGCTGCCTTGTCTGAAAGTAAGACCTAAGGCCCTCATTCTAGAAGAGGTCTTGCCGTGTGTGCAGGAGGAAGAACTGTGACACAAAGACACCAAGAAAAATAAACCCTTGTAGGTTTCTCTTCTCATTTCGTGGCCACCAAGTCATCCCCATTTGACTGATTCACATCTCCAAACCTTAGCTTCACTGCTTTACCTCCTCTCCAGTACGAGGCTCCCAGTTTCTCTGAATCTTTCCAGCAGTTGTTTTATCTAATTTCTGATTATAGGTGTGAAGTATTATTTCATTGCAGTTCTGATTTACATTGCCTCATGTGCCTCATGTACGAGTATTGAGCATTGGTTCATGTGCTTATTGACCACTTGTATGCTTTCTTTGGAGAGTTTCTGTTGATTTTTTTTTTTTTTTTTTTAAGGCAGCAGACACTGAGCTAAGTCCCCAGCCCTCTATTGAAACTTTTTGCCTAATTTTGTTGTTGATGTGTATTTGAAGTAATTTTTATTCATTTTAGATATCTTTATCGAATATGTAACTTGAAAAAGTAAATTTTCTTTTTGTTTTTTTTTTTTTTTTTTTTTTTTTTTTTTTGGTACCAGGGATCAAAGATGGGAACTTGTGCTTGTGAGGTAGGCAGCAGAATCACTGAGCTAAGTCCCCAGCCCTCTATTGAAACTTTTTGCCTAATTTTGTTGTTGATGTGTATTTGAAGTAATTTTTATTCATTTTAGATATCTTTATCGAATATGTAACTTGAAAAAGTAAATTTTCTTTCATTTAATCCCATTCTATATACATTTTCTGTATCTCTGAAATTTGAAAAACAGTTTACCTGAATGTAAATATCTTTGGCCCGTGTTTTCTTGATTTAAAAAAAAAATGCCTTATTTTTGTTCTGTTATTTTGCTTTCCTTAATATGTTGCTGTCAAGAATTCTAATGCCAAACTTACTTCGTCTCCTTTATAATAGATTGAACTTTTACCATGAGAACTAAAGAATGTTTTCCTTCAAGTCGGATTGTTCTACTGAGATATGTCTCATAGATGTCTATTCTGGTTCAGTATTTCCAGACCCATAATGGATTCTTTCAGTATGTTCAATTACTTCCTTTACTTTGAACACATTTGTTTGTGATACCATTTTAAGTCTTAATGTTGTTAAGTCTTAATGTCTTTCTTTTTCCATTTTTTGTAATTTCAATTATATGTGTGTTGGGTCTTCTTTGCCTACTTTCTATATCCCTCTCCCTCTCTTTCTGATTCCTTTACCTCTTCTTTATTTCAGTTTTTTCTGTATTTAGTCCTCTCTTTTTTGTTCCTTTTATTTCAATCAGTATTTTCCTTTGTACCCCTTAGAATCTGATCTTAACTGTTGAGGCGATTTTTAATGTTTTCTGAGTTTGTTCAACTCTTATTTTATAGCTTCTTTTGTTGTTTTTGTTTTTGTTGTTATTTCCAGACTTCTTTCATGTCTTTGTTTATTTACATATAATTATGATATTTGATATTGCTTGAGAGATAAATTTCCCATGCTTTTGGGTGGAAGAGGGAGAACTGGACAATATTTACTCCATTCTCATGTTGTGGTTTCTTCTTGTTGTAGCTTTATATGTGTATTAACTCTCATTTTCTGGTACTAGAAATAAATTACATTATTTTGCTAGGCCTGCATTACCAGGGGATTTTTCTAAGGGCAAGTGTGAAGAATTTGCTTGGCTTATTAAACTTGTGAATTTGAAGTGCTTCATCTCTTGATGTAAAAAAGCATAATTTCTTTAATAATCTCTCTGGGGGAAAGAGAGATGTATGTGGGATTTTCTTTTACTTCTAACTTCTACTACTTGCTTTGTCCTGTCTTTCACAGCCACGCCTTCTGCTGCAAAGTTGCCACAACTCTCCCAGCAGTGTTGCCCTCCCAAGATTTCCATCTGAATGCTGAGCACCTTTTGTACCCTTTCCTGCCAAGTCCCCTATAGCCAGTGCCCTATTCTGCCAGGCCTCAGACAGTTTTCAGAATTCTTCAATCAATGCAGGACTCCATCTCTCTGAAAGTGACTGCACTCTCTGAAAGTCTGCACTATGGGTCCTCTCCTATTCTCTTCCACTTACCTGTGTTCTTTCTCTGATTCTCTACAGCTACATGAAACATAAAATTATTTTGACTTCAGATATATCTTTCCCTAATTATATGCAAATAAAAGTTTTACCGCTCTTTTCTCCAACAAAGAAAAATACACATTAAGCATTTCTAACAGTAGTTGTAGTGGAGCTTCTTTGTGATCTGAAGCTTTTTGTAAAATTTTAGGTTGCTGCTGTCATCCTATTCAATCCAGAAAGGCCCTGTGCCTCAGATCCTTTCTTTTAAGGTGAGAATGTTCAGATTACCTCCTAGTGTTGTTTTCCAGATCAAATGAGATGATAACATAGAACACCGAGCACGTGTTAAGCACTCAATGAATGCAGGCAGTGGTTGTCCTTTAGATTCTCTCCAATATTCGATACTGTCAATGCCTCTGAGAGTCGGGGACTGAATTTTAATTCTACACATTTTGTCTTCATAGTACATATGTCAGCCGATTTTACGTCCCAATTCAAGTTTGAGAAGTAGTCATTTTTACCATTTCTAAACATCTTTTTCTTAATACTCCAGTATTTTAGCAGTGAGAGTAAATGCTTCTTTAAAAGCCATTAATCATAGAAGCAGATGGAGTAGTACCAGATACACATGTCTTGTGGGGCCCAGCAGGAGAGCTGGGATGGGCACTCCACCTCTCACCCAGCCCTGGCTGCCTGTATGTGGTCGCTGCACCATTTGGTGTTTTATGAGACTCACTTTCCTCAAACAGAGATACTTCTCCTTTCTTCCACTTTTCATTTTTCCTCTCCCTTTTCCTGATGTCTCATTCCTGTCTCACTCTCTCTCTCTCTGTCCCTATTGCTACCATCTGCCCTCTCTTGTACTCTCAGCCATAAATAGGTGATTGCTCTATAATGTGTCATGTAAACTGACAAATTCCATTTAGAACATCCCTCTGCCCGTATGAGAGCTAACATAAGTTCTGATATTTAGTTTCCACTTCTGTTTTCAGCTGCCCTTACTAAACTACTGTCTCAGGTACATATTACATACATGTAATGCATGTTGGCTAAATAAGTCATTTAGGATGGGGCAGTGAGGGAGAAGTTGCCATGGGGAGCTCAAGCCTTTAATGAGCAGTATTGACTTTTATATTGGTGCTCAAGAAGTGATATATACCATGTAGGGAGCAATTATGAAAACGCAGAAATAAAGAACACATAGACATTCCAGTCATCTTTTGTATGTTTACTTCGCCAGCTCCCACAAGACTGCCTAGCATGCATAACATCCTTGGGCAATGTGGAGGCTGAGGAACTGTCCCCAAGATTTTTGCAGTCCTAATCCCTTGGACCTAAGAATGACACCTTAGATGGCAAAGGAGGCTTTCCAGAGGTGGTGAAGGATCTGGAGATGGGAAGACTTCATGGTTTATGTGAGAGGGACCAGTGTAAATACAGGGATCCTTACAAGAGGCACCTATGTTTATAGTGGCACAGTTTGTAATAGCTAAAACTTGGAAACAGCCCATTTGCCCATCACTTGGAACCTGGATAAGGAAGATGTGGTTTTTCTCTAAAATGGAATACTACTCAGCCATAAAGAATGATAAATTAGATTCATTCATAGGAAAATGGATACATATTGAGGATATACTCCTGAGTGAAATAAGCAAGTCACACATGGGTAAATACCGAATCATTTCTCTGGTGTGAAAAACTGTAATGGTACATAAGATCCTAATAATATAATTGACCATGTGAAATAGGAAGAAAAGTGCTAAAGGTGTAGGGAAAGAAAAGGGTAGGGGAAAGGGAACAAGGGGAAAAATAGGAGCAAATGAAAAAATGGAAATAAAGGGAGTGAAATAAGCAAGTCACACATGGGTAAATACCGAATCATTTCTCTGGTGTGAAAAACTGTAATGGTACATAAGATCCTAATAATATAATTGACCATGTGAAATAGGAAGAAAAGTGCTAAAGGTGTAGGGAAAGAAAAGGGTAGGGGAAAGGTAACAAGGGGAAAAATAGGAGAAAATGAAAAAATGGAAATAAAGTGTTTGTAAATGGGGAGGGGAGGAGCAGGTGAAGGGAGGGCAGGAACAGGGGGAAAAATGAGAACCAAGACCTGTCATGTAAAGGTACAAGATCCCAGTAATGAATGTAACTGTACTGTATACCTAAAATGTACCAATAAACTCAGTGAGGGGAAAAGCGAGAGAGAGAGAGAGAGAGAGAGAGAGAGAGAGGGAGAGAGAGAGAGAGGGAGCGAGGCAGGCAATCCGAAAGGAAGTCGAGAGATGTGAAGACAGAAGCAGAATTTGGAGTGATGTCAGAAAGGGGTCATAACCCAGGAAAGGCGGAATTGTGACTGCAGCACCTACAAAGGCCGGGAAGAGTTTTACCCCCAAAGCTCCCATAAGGCCCTTAACTTTAGCCCATCCCTTGATCTTCAGGCCATTACAACTGCCGATAACTTTATCTACTGAAACTAGCTTTGGATTTCTGGCTTCAGAACTATAAGCAAATAAATTTATGGGAATATTTTTCTCAGTACATAAGATTGAATCTAGGGCCTGGTGCATTCTGGACGAGTGCTGTACCAGGAGCTACATCCTCGGCCCTAATTTATGTTCTTTGAAGCCACAACATTTTTAATTTATTATAGCCCTGATAGGAAATGAGAACAGGCAACATTGCTACCCATTTACAAAATTTGACCTAACATTTAATTCCAGCAGAATTGAGGGATTTCCTCAAGTTCACTGGGAGAGTTTCAAAGTCCTGATTAAAACTAGGGTGCCCATATGTGTCAGCTCTTAATGCATAATAACCAAGATATCGATGGTGTAAGATAATGAAAATGTATTTAGCAAACAGCACTTCTTCGTGTGTTTTATGTGAAAATACACTTTATAAATTATAAATATAATATAAATATAATGATTTCTAGAGCTCCAAGAAGTTTTCCACGCAGTCATACATGCATAAAATGCACTTCTATGACTTTGACCCTTGTTATAGATTTCTATTGATCTGATCTGTGGGGAATCTGGCCTCCTTTTCTAATCCTGGAAACCTTCCAAAGCTTATTTCAAAAGCTTATTTTATAGCTCATTTATAAAAAGCTCTATTTTTCCTTCAAATAATACAGTATTTTTGAAACAGAGAATTTCTCCATCAATTTTAGAACCTTTGTACTACAGTTTGAAGCCATAAACTAGGGTGTTTGGGAACTTATTTGAAAACCTAGGAATCCTAATATATGTATGATGGCTTTTTGATACCATCCCAGTAGGCAGGCCAGTGGGTGTTTGTTCTGTACCACTGTGGGTGGAACAGACCACTTTCACCTCACTCTGTCCTTCTGTCTTCCCCCTTTCCCCTACATGAATTCTTGCACCAATGTCCTTTATCCACACTTTCTGTTTCTGTCAATAAAAGCCACAGAAGCTTCACTTTGGGACTGTCTTTATGAGAGTCTCACGCTGAGGAGTCTCTGCTAAGGGCATTCCTCTGGGCCTTCTTGGGATTTGAATTGAACATAGACTCAGTAATCTCTCATCCTCTGCACCACGCCATGGTTGTAAACTGTGACCTAGTACAATTACCCTCTCACGTGTATCCCACTCCAAGGAAGTAGTGTGGACTTTCCGTACTGTAACAATTAGAAATGTAGCCTTTCTACCTCTCTGGACTCATACAAGATCATTGTGACTTTCAGAGAATAACATTTTCCCTTAAGTTGACTTCCGGTAAAGTTTTTGGACACTGCCTCATTTATAGAAGAAACAAAGCTCAAAGAAATGTTGCCATAGTCCCTTCATTATTCTAAGTAACTGTCAGGGAGAGGAGAGCTTCAGTGGAGTAGGTGTTACTATTCCAGTGAGGCTCCCATGGCTCACAATTCTTCCACGTTCTTTTGACAATGGATAAGACATTGCCCAGTAACCTTTTCAAGAGAAATATGAAGGCTAGGATTTTTTTTTTCTAGGTAGACCAAAAAAAGCCAACATGACTCCCCGTTCCATTCCATCCCCCAGCTTTGTCTCCAGAAGACTGCTCTGCAGAGTGGCTGCTGTTTGAATGTTTAATTTCTGTGTTTCCATGGGCAGAGTATCAGCCTTGCCTTTACTGGGCAGAGACGTCTTGTCTAGAAGTGCAGTTGCTGCTCTGCTTGTGCGATGGCCTTCTTTAAATTGCCCTCCTACCTTTCTTGGCTGACCCTAGTTCTGTATATAAACAGAGCTGAGCTCTATATTATTTATAAAAATGAGCCTTTTCCTGAACGACAGCATTTACTGTGCAAACCAAACAATCCTGTTTCATTCTGTTCTGAATAGAGTCCTCATTGTTTCCTTGGTATTTGTCTTTTGTCACTATAACATGATGATAAACCCTTTGAGCACTGACATGTCTCACTCATGCATAGGCAGACACAGGCACTGGAGCTCAATACTTTCTTACTGTTTAGGTTGTGCTTTCAACAACATCAATTAAAAAGTGGGCATGGTGGCATACACCTGTAGTCCAAAACTCAGGAGGCTGAGGCAGGTGGATCTCCAGGAGTTCAAGGCCAGCCTTGGCTATCTAGTGAGTTCAAGGCCAGCCTGAACTACATAGTGAGACCCTGCCTCAAAAACAAGACAAAACAAAGCAAAAAACAATTAAAACATGTCACTAATTCTTTTTTTTAGTTTTTTTTCTTTGTGTGTGTGTTACCAGGGATCGAACTCACGACCTTGCACTTGCCACAAAGGCACAGCACCATTGAGCTACATCCCTGGCCCCAACATGTCACTAATTTATATCTGTTCCTCCTGTGTGTGTGCACGTGTGTGTGTGTGTGTGTGTATGTGTGTATGTGTGTGTTGTTTTTTCCAAAATTTTTCTGTTGGGAGAATTGGGAAAATTGGTGCATCATTGAGAGAAAGGACTGCGGAAGTTAGATTTTCACTGTTGGCACAACTCTAATGTCTCTAGTTTCCTTATGGTTAGAATTCCTTGCAGCAGGATTTCATGGGTGCTTTGCAGATGTGTATCTGTTGTATGGTTTCTGGGGAATGGCACATTCATGCCCAAGGGAGCCGGTGCTTCAGATTGCCCAAAATTCATGGCTATACTGAAAGTGAAAACGCTGTTCCCCAGACCTCTAGAAGTTTAATCAACGATGCTGATATTTGATGAATGTGCTTGGGCCGTGGTTGTCACCGTCATGATGAAGAGCTTGTAAGCAATCAATTTGTCAAAGTATAGGAAGAGTGAGGAGGAAAGACAAGAACTAGAACATTCACCGGTTCAGTGTCAGGGCCTGACTAATTGAAAGCTGACTTCCCTGGTTCTGTACTTTCTCCATATTTCCAATAACTTTATCATATTTTATAAGCAGTTTTTTACCCCGCTCAGTCACAGAAGACGGTTCTGAAAGGAAGTGAAAGGTGAACGAGTGTTGGGCCCTCTGACCTCCCAAACCTCCACTCCCCAATTCCAGAGCACTGGCTTCATTTCTTTTCTGTTTGTCCTTTGGCTTTTTCTTTTCTTCTGTGGAAATGTCAGTATTCTTTGCACTGAACATTTTAAAATGTAGAAGTTGCAGAATCTCGGCTTGTGACATGCTAAAGCTTTTCTGCTAATTTCATTTCTGTCATCGAAGGATCCATTCTCAAAGTCACCCTGAACACTGAATAATTCCCAGATAATAGTCATTGTCTGTGTAGTGCAATTTTTGTTCTTCACAGATAAAAGAACATCTCTTGATTATTCTTTCTTTAGGAAAATATTAATAATGCAATGTGGGGAAGTTTTCTTCTTTAAGAAGAGGCTGATTCTGTAGAGTGAATACTTGATAAAGCAGATCTGCCACCCCACTCCCCTCTTTCAACTCTTTACCAAGTGGCTTCCACGGAAGGAAGGGAAAGAGCAGGACAAGCACCTGGCTTTCATTTTTCTGAGTGTGATATGACAGCCGAGGGTAATCTCAGGAGCCCTGTGGGGATGAGAGGAGAGAGAAGATAGGACAGGGTCTTTGAGAAATGAAGAAAGACATCGCAAGAAAAATAGCATGAGGTTTTGCGGTGTCGTGTCCGTATTTCAGCCCCCAAATCCCTTTTTTAGTTTCCAAGGCTGTGTGGCAAAGTTGCGTATCTTTTCTAAGATGTGATTTCATTCTGCATGGTCACCAAGGCCCTCCAACCCCTCCATCTCAGGGAGCATGTGTGCTCTGTGACGGAGGAGTAAGTCTCAGATGAGAGCCACCCTGACTCCTCGGGCCTCCCCTGAACAGGGAAGACTGAGAGCTCTCCAGTTCCCATAAGCCTGGGTGCACCGTGGGGTGTGACATGTGGGGTCTCCAGTGTTCCTAAGAGAGTCCCAATCAAGGACACTTTATGAGATGCTGACTTTCCTTAACAGACATGGTTATTTCATAAATGTTTCTGTTATTTGTTCTTTAACAGTTTTTTTTTGTGTGTATGTGTACTAGAAAACATAAAATGTGAAAAATTTCAGTGCTGTGACATCCAGTCGCTTTGTGACCTGAATTCTGGTCTCACATACACAGAAGCAACTGAAAGCTGAAAACAAAGGTCTACCTGCGCCCGGGCATTGGGTGGGGGGTGTCACTTGAGCCCATTCCTTGAGAATCTTAGGTGTCCAGGAAGCAAGACTGTCCCCAGGCATGTGGGGTGGGGTGCAGCTATCTGGGGTGCACCCTCCCCTGGTAAGTCCACACCGCCACTCAGGACACAGCAAGCTGTGAGGAAAGGGGCCCAAAATGACAGGGATGCTGTGCTCTACAGATGAGATGCTGAGCTCATCTGCCCTTGGGCTCCGCAGCTCTTACATTCTTGATGCCAGAGTTGGATTTGCTTGTGAACGAAAAGGAGGAAATCATCTTGGAATTAAAAGACATGTGACAAATAACCAAATTTGGAAAGGTCAGGCCAAAGATTACTTTGGAAATAGCAGAGCGAACCATATAAAACTGTCATTGCTGGCTATTACTTGACCTACAAAAAAGGGCGGTTTCATATGGTACAGACTTATCTGGTGATGCTCCTTCTATGGCTCCCTACTGCATTAGAATTGAGGATAGTTCACAATGGGAACTTGAACCCCTGAGACTTTTCTGTGACAGCCACTTGAACCCTAATGAATGACCTAACAATTTCAGCCCTTGGACAAACACGTATTTGTGTTTTCTCTTTTGGACCCTTCTGTACCCCACTCTAGTGAGTTGTTTCCTCGTTTATCGGTTACCTATTGCTACAATTATGTGTCATAACAAAAAAAAAACACAAAGGCAAGTGACTTATAACAGTATTTGTGTACCACAGAAGTCTATGGCGGAGCGTTGCTTGGGCTAAACATGGCTGATTTTAGCTCGGCTGGCTCGTGCATCTACTGTCAGCTAAGTGACCCGGGATGACCTCAGCTGAGTTGTATCAGCTCTGCCCTACATAGCCTCTTCTCCAGAAGACTGGCCTTATTCGTACAGGGATTGCAGGGATCGAGAGGATCGAGCGAAGTGAGAAGGCGCTGAGGATGTAGCTCAGGGATAGAGTACAGGGTTAGCATTGCCAGGCCCTCAGTTCAATCCCAAGCACCCAAAATATGTTCTGTTTCATGCATATGTAACAGAAGTTGTAAGGCTTCTTGAGATTTGGGCTCAGAACTGGCTGGTACCCTTGATCCACTAAATAACACAAGATACAGCCCCAGCTCAAATTCAGCAGTTAGGATGGAGATGCCACCTGCTTAATGGGAGGTGCTGCAAAAATCCATCGCAACAGTGTGGTACAGGGAAGGGTGGGGAACTGAGACTTTTGCCTTCAGACTTCCACGTGTCCCCAGATACATGGAAGCTGTGTTAAAATCCCACTGGTCACAGTGATCTTCAGCAGCTCGATAATGAGACTTTGCCTTATTCTACCTTGGGAAAGTCTTGAGTGTGTGGCAGGCATTTAGATACCAATGAGGCTGAAGCCAGGTTGGGGTTGCATTAGCTAGATTCTGTCCTCAGTGGTCCTTGTATATGTGAGACCTGAACTTAGGCAACAATGCAGTTTAACTTATTGGTCCATCAGACATTGTTCCTGTAGCCCCCGAAAGTGAATATTCCTCAATAAACAGAAAGAAACCGAAACAAATTACAATAATAAAACTCCAGTTTCTCCTTATGAGTGAGAAAATCTTTTATCATCTTTATTAAGTTTATTAGTACGTTTTAGGTATACAGTACAGTTACATTCATCACTGGGTTCTTGTACCTTTACATGATGTGTCTTGGTTCTTATTTTTCCCCATTCTCCAGTCCTCCCTTCAGCTCCTCCACCCTTCCCTGTTTACAAAGACTCTGTTTCCATGTTTTTCCTTTTCACTTTTTTGTTCTTATCCCTTTTTACCTTTCCCCTACCTGTTCACCTTTCCCCTACTTCCTTTACTCTTTTAGATGTTATCTTCCTATTACATAATATCAATTATAGATTTTGATTATTGTTTATACTTTTAGTTTTTCACACCAGAGAAATTATTCAGTATTTACACATGTGTGACGTATTAATTTCACTTAAGAGTATAGCCTCAATGTGCATCCACTTAGCTATAAATAAGTCTAGTTTCTCATTGTTTATGGCTGAGTAGTACTCCATTTTATTTTTGAAAACTCTTTATCCATTCTTTAGTTGATGGGCAATTGGGCCGTTTCCAAATTTTAGCTATTACAAACTGTGCCACAATGAATATGGGTGAGCATATATCACATTGGTATGATTCCTTTAATTCTTTTGGGAAGATGCGCAGCAGGGGAATAGCTGGGTCAAATGGGACTTCCAATCCTAGTTTTTTGAAGTATCTTCTTACTGATTTCCATAGTGGTTTCACTAGACTGCACTCCCACCAGCAGTAGAGAAGGGTTCCTTTCTCCCCACAGCCCTAACAGCATTTATTACTGGTTGATTTTTTTGATAGCAGCCATTCTTTCTGGGGTGAGATGGAATCTCAGCATTGTTTTCATGTGCACCTCTGGAGTGACCAGTGATTTTGAACATTTTTTCATATGTTTATTTGCTGCTTTTACTTTGTCTGAGAAATGTCTGTTCATTTCAGATGCCCATTTTTTAATTGTGTCTTTATATTTGCGGGGATCTGATTTTTTTTTTTAGTTCTTTATATATTCTTGATAGTAGACCTTCATAAAGTCTTTTCCTATGCCAATATCTTCAAGAGTTCTACCTAACTTATCTCCCAGCAAGTTTAGTGTTTCTATTTTTTTTCTTTTTATTGAGTTTATTGGTACATTCTAGGTGTACAGTACAGTCACATTCATTACTGGGAACTTGTATCTTTACATGACAGGTCTTGGTTCTCATTTTTTTCCCTTGTCCCTGCCCTCCCTTCACTCCTTCATCCTCTCCCCATTTATACTTTATTTCCATTTTTTATTTTCTCATATTTTTTCTTTTCCCTTATTACCTTTCCCCTACCCTTCCCACTTTCCCTACACCTTTGCCCTTTTCTTCCTATTTCACATGGTCAATCATATCCTTAGGATCTTATGTACCATTATAGTTTTTCACACCAGAGAAACTATTCGGTATTTACACATGTGTGACTTATTTATTTCACTTAGGAGTATATCCTCAAAATGTATCCATTTTCCTACGAATGACTCTAATTTCTCATTCTTTATGGCTGAATAGTGTTCCATTTTATAGAAAAACCACATCTTCTTTATCCAGTTTCCAACTGATGGGCAAATGGGCTGTTTCCATGTTTTAGCTATTACAAACTGTGCTGCTATAAACATAGGTGCAGCAAGTTTAGTGTTTCTGTTTTAATATTTATATCTTTAATCCACTTGGATTTTAGTTTAGTGCATGGTGAAATATAGGAGTCTAGTTAATGTTTGGCAAGTTGTAATCCAGTTTTTCCAACACCATTTATTACAGAGGCTATCTTTCCTCCAGTAAGGGTGTTTGGCTCCTTTGTCAATGATGAGGTAGCTGAATATGTCAAGTGTTGTTTCCGAATCTTCTAATCTGCTTTTAGAAGCACAGTAACACTTGCTTCCAGGAATGAATTTGGAAGTTTTGCTTCTGTTTCAATTTCATTGAAAAGCTTAAAGAGTAGTGGTGATAGTTCTTCTCTAAATATCTTGTAGAATTCAGCAGTGAAGCCATCACAGCCGAGGTTTTTCTTTGTTGATAAATTTTTCATTACATTTTTAATTTCACTTATTGTATTTGGGGTGTTTAGAATTTTTATATCTTCTTCATTCAGCTTTGGTAATTCATATGTATCTAGAAATCTGTCCATTTCTTCTGTGTTCTCCATTTTATTAGAGTACAGGTTCTCCAAGTAAGTATTGATGATCCTTTCGATTTCTGCTGGATCTTTTGTACCTTCACCTTTTTCATTCCTAATTGCATGAATTTGAGCCCTTTCTTTCCTTTTTTTTTTTTGATAAGGTTGACTAAAGGTTTATAAATTTTATTTATCCTTTCAGAAAATCAGCTCTTTAATTCATTGATTTTTTGTATCATTTTCTTAGTCTCTATTGCATTAATTTCTGCTCTGATCTTTATAATTTCCCCCTTGTATGAGCTTTGGGTTTCTCTTGTTCTTCTCTTTCTAGGAGCTTAAGATTCACTATTAGGTTGTAAATTTGAGCTTGCTCTGTTTCCCTAATGTGGGCATTCACTGCTATGAATTTCTCCCATAGACTGCTTTCATTGTATCTCATAGATTCCTGTATGCTGTGCCGGCATTCTTGTTAAATTGTAACAACTGTCTAATTTCTTCTTTCATTTCTGCTGTGATCCATTGGTTGTGCAGGAGAGTGTTATTCAATTTCCAAGCATTTGTGAACTTTTTATGGTTTCTTATGCTATTGATCTCCAGTTTAATTGCACTATGATCTGACAATATGTATGGGATAACTTCAACTCCTTTGCATTTACTTAAACATGTTGTATGAACTAGCATGTTTTCAGTTCTAGTGTTTCATTGTTGATTTTTACTCTAGATGATCTATTTGTAACAATGGGGTTTTGACATCCCCCACTACAACTATGTAAGTTAGGAAATTTTAACAAGGTGTTCAGTCTAGTTAGCAGTATTCTACCCATGCATCACGGGTACATTTTACATTTAACACTGCTGAATTTTAGGTAGTAAGTGGTACACAGGACTGTCTCTGTATTACGTTTTACAACTTCCTGTGACTCTGTAGTTATCTTAAAACTCTGAGTTTGTTTTTACAATGACAATTAAATGCATTTAGCTTCCTCAGTTTTACAGTCTGCTGAGTGTCCCCGTGGCCATTTCATTCCAGCATCCTCCAGCTCATGTCAGTACCATTATTGGTTTCCTGAAATAAACCACTTAGGAGGAAAAGAAATAGCATGCATTTTCTCTTTTGTGACTTCATTTAACTCTCCCAATAAATCTTTGAGGTTCACGTCAGAATCCCAGAATCAGCAGTCAGAAACTTGTCTGTTTGTACATGGCCAAGCTGGGCTGGGGACCTGTGCGCTCTTTCCTCAGACCTGGCCCGCCCCTGGGAGAGGCAGGCTCCCCTCTCTGCAGTGTTGGTTGGCTTGTTGGATGCTCACACAGCTGGAGGCATGAAGGGTCCAGGTTGTTTCTTACCCTTCTCATCCTCAGGACTCAAGTTAGTTCACAGAGCCTTGCAAACTAGAACCACCCTCTGTAGATCATTAGGTATTCCATTAGGGAAAAGAGATTCTATTTTTTACTATTTTGGAGAAAATATTACAAAATGATAGATGGCTAAATTTGAAAGACGTGCTCCACATTTTGATGTATTTAAGAGGATCACTATAAATTTGAACCTGGTTTTAATAATCTGACCTCAGTCATTTACATTAAGCGATCATTGCATAAAAGTCTTTTTCATTGTGTTATCTCTCAGGAATATCTGCTTTTCGAGATTTTAATGGACCCATTAAATTTAAATTATTTAAAAAATATATAAGCATTGGGTGGAGATATTTCAGGAAAGAAATTGCAAATAAAACACCTAAAACTATCATCATGTTGCTTCTTTTAGAAGTGGCTCATCATTGAAACATATTCCTATTCCAGATCCTTCTCAACTTGAACAAAGAAATGGACAAGAAAAGCCAAAAATGGTGCCAAAAGTTTATTTGAAAAGGGGGAGTGAGAGGGTGAGAGAGAATCTGACTCTTCAGACCAAACCTAGGCCAAGCAAGGGAGCAAAAGAGAAAAGCAAAAATAAAAGAATATCACTGAAAGACACAGGTGGGCTTCTGTGAATCACAGTAGTAGGGTCCTCCTGGCCGTCGTCCCTTTATGCCATCCACATCTTGTGGGAGCCTGCGAGAAGTCCTGAGAGGCAGTGCTGTGTACATTCTGGGATCTCACCATGTCTCTCTCCCCATCCAGTGGAAGCCGTGCCGTATCTCTTAATCTCAAAAGTGCATCTCTCAGGTAGCTTCCTCATCCACCTAAGCACTACCATTCCTCCAAGTCCAATTCCCCACTCTCTACCACTGAGCTGCTCCTGCTCCCAACCTCTTTCATGAGCTCTTCCACACCCATGTGTCCAGCTGCTTATTAGGCCCTGTCTCTTACATGTTGAGCCTCAACTCTTCAAACAGAAATCCTCTTCTGCCTGCCCATCCCCGGCAACAACCTATCCCTCACTGATTTTCTGTTTCAATGGATGGCATCATTTTCTTCCTAGCTGCCTAGGACAGAAATTTACTTAGTTCAGATGTATTGATGCATGATTTACAGATATTAGTATTCATCTCTCTAGTGAATATTTTGTAAATTTTAATGAAATCTTATAGTCATGAAACTACTTCCATACCCAGGGTACAGAAGACTTCTGACACCCACAACGCTTCCCTCATGTCCCTCTGTAGTAAGTCTGTGTCTCAATCCCTGCTCTTGGAAACCACTGGTCTGTTTTCTGTTCCTTTGATTTTACCTTTCCCAGAATGTTATGTAAATAGAATCATGTACTCTGGAGCCTTCTGGTGGACCTAGCGACTTCCATTTAACATGATATGTCATTAGCATTGGTGCTTCAATCCTTGGTACTCTTTCCTTTTTATTGCTGAGCAATCTGCCAACTCAGGTAGAAATGTTGAGTCCTGTAAAATTTTTATTCTTCCATTCCCTGCCACATCCCAAGATATATTGATTCCACTTTCTTACTCTCAAATTCACTCTTCCTAGAGCTATCCTGACTGTGATGTCAGCTGAGCCATATCTCACCTAGAGCTTTCCATAGCTTGCTCCCCTCTACCTCTACCTCTCAGGAGCCACTCAGTACCGGGTACTCATCGTCCCCCATGCCTGCCCACTATCTGCAGTCTCTACCACCCTCTGATTTTCCTCCAATCTCATAGACCAGGTGCCCAGATCAAGGTCAAAGTGCTCTGTTCACTCCTGATTTCTCTGTCCAGATTGCAGCCTGGGCCCCATCTCTGACCCAGCCTGCCTGATGACCAGGCTGCACTTGTGCCTTACACTTCAGCCCTTGGAACTCATTCCTTGCACCACAGCCCAGATGGGCCCAGGCTAGCGCCCTCCCTCTGTGAATCCTGAGGGAAACCAATCGTCCATGCAGGCAGCCTTCTGATCAATAGCAATACTGTCTCCATGCCCTGGAATTCAAAGTAGTTTAAATTGCTACTCCCAGAATGTCAGTAAACTTTGTCAGAGCTCATTTGAAAAAATTAGGATTAATTAAACCACTTTGCCCACTCAGACTCTCATCTTCTCCTGGGAACTCATGACTCTTAGACTTCGAGCTTACATTTTCCTTTCTTTGGGGTTGTCATGGGGACAAGAAATGTGCTTGGTTGGAGGTAAGAGTTGGAGTGAGCTGGCCCTTCTCCCTTTTCTCCTTTTCTGTAATCTAGACCATTTCTGGAGGGCATCCCAAGGACAACCTAGAATCTGTTACTGGTGCAGTCTTTGAGGTGAGCCCTAGTCTGCCAGTCTAAAAAGGAAAAGGGACATTGCAGGTGTCAGCACCTCCTCTTTAAGATTCAAACCAGTCTGTCCATTCTCCCCTACTTCTCAGAACGCATGGACTAGATCCCTAGTGATTTCTATACAGCATAGAAGAAAAAAACCAATGTGGTAACCTAAAGTCACTGTGTGCTTCTTCCTAAAACACCTAAAAACTTAAGGTAGAAAAATGCAATGGAATTTAATTTTTATGAATCCTGGTAGCTGATAACATGAACAGATCGACTTTTTTCCTAGTGAGGTTAACAGTAAGTTGCTTTATTATTACTATCCCATGATCATAACTAGCTTTGCTACTGTTAGCATTTGTTATCAAGAGCAGAGTGTCTGGATAAGTGTAAGCTCTCAGGTGGAGCCAGTGTCCATTGTGTGCAGCCTGTACACATCAGTCAGGGTAGGCTGCACTAGGCTTTACGGATGGCACCTCTGATTATTAAATCCCATCATGTGGGTGTCCCTTGACCTGTAGATATCACCACTGCTACTGTCCAGACAGCATGGTGGTTTGAAAGGCTCCAAGAATCCACAGTTCTTCCCACTCAATGCCAGGAAACATGTAGCAGTCTTGTTATTCTTCTATTTAACTTATAGGACTATTTTTTCCCTCTTAGGATGCAAATCCTTGGTTGAATGAAGAAGGAGCAAAAGAACATACAAGCCCTGTCATTAATTCATAGACTCAGAGCTTGAGCAAACAAAGGCTCAAAAAGCAAAGCTGGACTGAAGTTGTTTAGAGAGAGGACAAAGTCAACTACCTATTTGTTAGTGTCAATCCTATACTTTTTGGATTTGGAAAGTTGAGTTCTGAGGACAAGGTAAAGTTTATATGCATAATGTATACAAAGTCAACTACCTATTTGTTAGTGTCAATCCTGTACTTTCTGGAATTAGAAAGTTGAGTTCTGAAGACAAGGTAAAGTTTATATGCATAACATATACATTTCATTGGGAACGAATGTGACAGAAGTCAAATTTCCAGGGCTTTCTCCTCCCCTCCTACTTGGAAGCATCTTGGGACAAGAAGGACATTCTGCTGTCGAGCTGAGCCCTAGCTGTCCAATGGGGACCAGCTGGAGGGAGTGGGTCGGTCTGCACTCTGTGGTCATAAAGATGACGATGGAAAATTCCAATGTAGCCTTGGTCCTTGTTCCTGCACCATTTGTTGTATTTATTCTCAATCTTTTCATCATGACTGGAATAATATACTATTCAAGTTTTATCTTAAAATTCAGATTAATTCAAATTCAGCCTTTCTAACGGACAAAGGTTTGAAAAAGATATATAACCAGCTTTGTAGTCACTACCACATCTAAGAAAGAAGAGTCCCCTTGGCCTCTGGTAATCACTGATTTCTATGCCTATAATTTTGCCATTTTCTAGAATGCCATATTGTTGGGATTGCAGAATACACAGCACCAAGTCTGGCTTCTGTGACTTACGGTAATGCCTTTGAAGTCCATCCATCCTGCTACATGTGTCTATACTGTACTGATTCCTTTCTAGTGCTGACTAGTATTCCAGTGTACAAGCACCACGATTTGTTTATCCATTCTGTAGTTAACAGATGGTTGTTTTCTGTCTCAAGCTATTGTGAATGGAGTTGTTATAAATATTTGTGTACAGGCTTTGTGAGAACATAGGCTTTCATTTTTCTTGGATAAATAATCCAAGTGGAGTTGTGGGGTCATATGCTAAATAGAAAAGTATATTGTTTTATGTTGGTTTTGAAAATACCATATGCAAGGAAGTTACAACACTGGTTTCTATTTAGTGATGTTTGCCTTAAATTTTATATCCATGAGCAACATTTCTGTACCACATCTGAGGTGATATTATTTGAAGTATTTTGTTAACATGTTTATTTGTTCATTGTCAAGGACTGGAATTCCGCCTGACTTCACCAGCACCTTAAGGTGCTGGTTAATAGTAGAGTTACAGTAATTCATTATTATTTTTTATTTTTATTCATACAATTTTACAGTTCATAATGATTTCATTGTGGGAAAGTTGGTATGTGTATGGAATGCATCTTATTTGTTTTTTCATCGTTTTCCCCTTGCTTCCTCCCTCTCCCCCATCTCTCAATCCCCTTCCTCTTTCAGAAAGATCCATTTCCCCATCTTCTATCGTCTGTCTTTTATTTTGCTCTTTATTTATGCTTAGAGTTTCTCATATAAGAAAAACCTTACGACATATAAGAGTGTGTATGTAATTTGTTTCACGTAACATTATGGTCTCAAGGTGCCTCCACTATCCTACAAATAACTCACATTTATCCTTCTTTATTATAGAGTAGTGTTCCATTGTGAGGAGATACCATAATTTTTTTTTGTCCATTCACCTGTCGGTGTGCAGACATATAGGCCACTTCCAAGATTCAGCTATTGTGAACTGTGCTGCTATAAACATGAGTGTTCATGTATCTCTGTGATATGATGCCTTTAACTCATTCAAGAAGATACCTAGCTCTCTAGGAATAACTTGGTCAAATGGAATTTCTAGTCTTAGATTTTGACAAATCTCCATAAAGATTTCCACAGTGGTCCTACTAGGTTACATTCCTATCGAAAATCTAGAAAGGTTCCTCTCGCCAGCAGCCAGCAATTGTTATCATTGTATTTCTTGTTGATAGCTACTCTTTTTGGGGTAAATGAAATCTCAATGTGGTTTTCATTTGTATTTCTCTAATGCTCAGTGATGTTAAACATTTCCAAATGTATCTGTTGGCCATTTGTATTTTCCTTCTGAGAAATGTCTATTCATTTAACTTGCCAATTTGGGAGGGGGTCAATATTTTGAGTCCTTTATGTATTCTAGGTAGTAGTTTCTGTCTGAAGTGTAGCTGGCCTACATTTTCCCCACTCTGTAGGTCATCACTTTGGTCTGTTGGCTGTTTCTACTGCTGTGCAGAAGCTCTTTAACTTGGTATGTTCCATGTGTTGATTCTGGTATTACTTCCTGGGGTTCTGTTCAGAACGTTCCTGCCTATGCCCATGACTCACTTGAGGAGTTGTATGTATTTTATCTTCCAATCTACTTGTTTCTGTTTTAATATTTAGATCTTTGATCCATTTTGATTTTAGTTTATTACATGGGGTGCAATATGGGTCTAGATCAATCTTCAGCATGTTGATATTCAGTTTTCCCACAAATGTTTGCTATCTTTCCTCCAGTGTGTGTGTCTTGCCCTTTCTCACAGAAAATATTTCTGAGCAAATGAATTCAGTGGAGTATGTTGTCCTTTCTTTCTAATCTTACTCGTTCAATTTATAATTGTCCATGGCATTATTTTAATTCTAAATCTATATTTCTTTGTATTATAGGGTGATTGTAATTTATTTTCCCCCATTTAGAGGCCCTTTATAATTTTAAAAGTGATATTTCATTGTTTTAAAATTGTTATGGGTGATTTTAAGTTACATTTATCATTTGTTTTTATTAATTCTGTCTTCCCTCTTTCTTTTCCTCTTCTAATTTAATATCTAATGTACTTACTACTTTTCTTTTTCCAAGTTTTTCAAAAGTATTAATGCCAATTAATTTTTTTTCCAGTGAATACCGCTACTTTAAAAAGTACCCAGAAATACACTATCTTAATTTTTAGTGCTGTGATGTTTCTTTTTGTTTTGTCTTCACATTTGCCAACAGCACGCATTTAGTTTTTATTTATTTGTTTGTTTATTTGGTACCGGGGATCGAACTTGGGACCTTGAGCTTGCAAGGCAGGTGGCAGAACCACTGAGCTAAATCCCTGGCCCTGACAATAGCATTTAGTGCTGGCTAGGTACCATTTTAAACTGGAAATTTTATCATGGTTTGACAGGTAAAATTAAGGACAGGGTGAGCCTTTCCTGGGCCCCTTAAAGGGTTTTCAATTTCTTGCCTACTTTCTAAAAACTATTGTAAGGAAGTTTTATCTAGAGCCATTTCATATGGGCTCCCAAAGGGGTCTTAGTATAATGCTCAGTTCCAGCATTATTTTTCAGAATAATCTCTAAAAGCAGTATGTTAGGTGCTCTTATATGAATTATTTCATTCATTCTGCCCCAAACTATGAAATGCAGATACTATTATTTTCTGCGATTATAAATGACAGTCATTAAATTACTCATTAAGGACACTTGGTATTTTTTAGCTTTATTGGGGTATAATTGATATGTAAAATTGTACACATTTGATGTGTTTACTTGTGATAACACAACCACAAACCAAACATCTCTCACCTCAAATAATACTGTGTATGTGTGTGTGTGTGTGTGTGTATGTGTGTTTAGTAAAACTGCTTAATATAACAAGAAATCTGTCCTCTTACTCCACTTAAAAGTACAAAATACTATATTGCTACCTGTAGCTCCTGTGTCGCACAGCAGAGCTCTAGAACTTATTTGCCTTGCATAACAGAAACATTATACCCATTGATGCATAATCTTCCATGTCTCCCTCTCCTGAGCTACTGACAACTATCATTCCCTTCTATGGTTTAACAATTTGTCCATCTGTGACTGACTTACTTCACTTACCATAATATCTTTTAGGTATATCAATGCTCTTACACATGGTAGGATTTTCCCATTGTATGTACAGGATAATATCCATATATATATAATACGGTGTGTGCATATAATAAATGTGTATGTTCATACATATTTGTAATATATAATATACAGATTACATTTTCTCTATTCATTTGTTGGTGGACATTTGGGCTGTTGCTCTATTTAGATAAGTAAGTTAATTAGATATCTTGTAGGCAGTTATATAGGGCTACTCTCAAGGCAGCAGCCCTCAAGGCCCCAGTCCTCAAGGTGCCAGCCTGCAGGAGCCAACACAGCGAGGAGCCAACATGAAGAACAACTGAGACACATTCGCTGGTCAACATCGTAAAAAGAAGAGGTATTGCTTCCCACAGAGATAGCAGTGATTGATACTCTAAATGGGGAACTCCTTGTACGTGACTTGTTTTCCCATTTGATCCCCATTTAATCAGTACTGACTGTACTTGTAATCTTATTGGTTGGTCATGATTTGTCCCACCTCATGCCCCATCTTATAATTTCCATTGGATCTTATAGTTTTGGCCCACTTGTTACCCATCCTACTACATGGGTTTGCTGTATACAACACCTTTGAAAAGCAGGGTAGGTGGGCAACCCACTTTCTGGTCCCCCTTCTGTCTCTCTTAGAAGCTATCTTTCTCTTAATAAATTTTCCAACTCGTACCCTCTGTTGTTCCTAGAATTCATTATTTTAGAGAACACAGCCTCACATTTCGAGTATCTAGCAGGTTTTAGAGTTACATCTATTCCCCCTATATCAGTTCTATCTTGGCTGTTATGAATAATGCTGCAATGTACAGCAGGTATAGATATCTTTTCAAGATTCTGATTTCAATTCTTTTGTACATATGCATACCTAAAGTGAGATTATTGGATCCTATGATGGTCTTAGTTTTAATGTTTTGAGGAATCTCTATACTGTCTTCTGGAGTAGCCACACCATTCTGTATCCCCACCAAGAGTGTATAAGGGCTCCAGTTTTCTAACATCATTGTTTTTATTGTTATTGTTTTGATGGCAGCCATCCTGTCTGATGTGAGGATTCCTAATATTTTCAGTGGTGGTATTGGAAAATCATCAGAACAGAGGAGGCATGGCTCTGGAAGGGTATTTAGACAGAAGGGATGTGGGCAGTAGAAGAGCATGGTTAGCAACTCTCAACAGAATATGAGTTTTCTCCTTCTAAGATTTAGTGAATCTCAAATAGCTGTGCAGATTTAAAATTAACTTTATTATCAGTCCATCTTCCAAAACTAGATAATTCCAGTATGAATTTAAAAGAGATGCAGGGACCGGGGATTTAGTTCAGTGGTTCCACCACCTGCCTCACAAGTGCAGGGTCTCAAATTTGGTCCCTGGTACCAAGACAAAACAAAACAAAAGATGCCGAACCTTGCTTGCATTATATAAGCAGATGCAGCTGTGAGTGTGGTCTTCCACAGTGGCTCTCTGAGAAATCGATGGATACATTAATCAGGCTGATTTAGTTGTTTGACATTGTATTCATAAACCAAGGCTTCACCTTATGTTCCGTAAATATACTTAACTACCATTTGTCAATTTATAATTAAAAACAAAAATTAATTTTAACAACAAGAAAAGGACATGCAAGGTGGGCAAAAGAAGAAGCCATAGTACCCTGACTTTGGTAAAGAGTTTTTCCTCTGATCTGTTTCCAACTGTGAAGTCCTGTGTTTTAGAAGCACAGAATTTATGTGCTTGCTCGAATTTGAAGAAGCCTTACTTCCCTTTCTCCACCACACCCTCCATCACTCTGCCCTCATTGTGGCAGTCTCCCAGATCCTGATTAATTGTTCCTCTGTGTTGAATTCGGTTCACATATTTTCTGAACACTTTCTGGACATTTCTCATCTGTGGGAATGCACAGGTCACTGAGATGACAGCCCAGGTTTAACGTGTGTCCTTGAAGTATGCATCCAGGAGCTGCCAGGCAGTGTTGACTATCACTGGGCTCTGAAGGAAGGGCTCTCACAGTAGAGAGCTGAGCCTGGCTGAGCACAGCCCATTAGATAGAACAGGCTCTGCAGTCAGACCCACCTGCGCTGAATCCATGCTGCCCACTTCCTGTGTGCCCTTGGGAGGGTGACACACATACTTGGCAGTGATTGGAGGAGAGCTGAAATGGTGATGGGAAGGGTTAGCACAGGGCCTAGCACATCCCGAAAGCCCAGTTAATGTTAGAATTAGCAGGGATGTGATAATGAGGGATGCTCCGCTTTGGCATAACTATAAACCTGGGTGGGAGTGACAACTGGCCGAGTACCCAGACACACAAGCTTCTCCACTCCCGGTGGTTTACATCCTTATTTTGGTTTTCCATGCACCTCATAATGACATCTCAGTCATACATGAAAGCGTATCACTTGGTGTGTGTGAGGTTATGCCCCTGAGTTTTGTATAAGTGCATTCTGGTGCTCACAAAATGATGCGATCACCTAGCAGCACAGTTCTCAGAATGCATCCCTGTTGCTAAGCAATGCAGGTCTGCATAGTCTGCATAGGACCCAGATCTTCATTTTGCCCTTTCAGAATCCCCCTACCTGCTCCTAATACTCATTCTCAGTTTGCTTCTTTATGAAATGCTTCCGGGGGAGGAGGGCACATCTTGATACCTCAATACTCCAATGTGACATACTTGTAGAAACACAGAAGTAAGTCTTATTTTGTCTTTATCTCTGGCCACCCTAAAGTCCAGGAAAAGTGGTAAGCTGTGTGCACTGGTGAATCTGCACCCTCAGCTTCCCTTCAAGGATCTTCCGAGAGGAATAAAGGGAGAGACACATGGCAGCACACACCTAGTGTCGGGTGGGGACCCTTCTGCTGCTGTCCTTAGAATCATGCCGACTCGAGACAGCAAGCAACATTCCATGTTGGCTATTGACTGGTCTTACTCCTCGCCTGTTCTTAAATCACCTTCACAGCTCCCCCGAAGGCGTGACATCCATGCCAGCCACTTTCGCAGTGCTCCTCACCAGCACTGCTGTAACTATGGTCCAAATGGTGAAGCCAGATTCTACGTTGCCTGGAGGCAGAATCTCTACCCTGACATCAGAGTCTAACCATAAATATCTTGGAGCCTATTGGTAGAATTACCACCTGGAGCAAAGATCCTATTTTCATCTACTACCTTCTTGCACACATGGAAAGCTACAAATAGTTCACTGTGTTCCCATCAGATGCTTTTCATGTGTAAGTGTCAGAAGAGATTGGATATGAATTTAGAGTTGGATATGAATTTAAAGAAAAATATCAGCAACTTAGAACTTGGCAACAAATGTTCTTATAAGCAAAGAATACTTACAATTTTTATCACCCTAATATTTTTATTATGAGTACCCGGGGAAATATATGTTAAATATTCTAGTATCTGGGGTAGAATATGGAACTGATGACTAATAATTTTAATGTTGCAAATGAACATAGAAATTAAAGGTATTCACTGGGAAAGAAGCATCATTTTAGGCATTTTGACCCTTTCCGTTTTTATTTTTAATGTGAGGTAAGAAAAATCTGATTATTTTCTTGATTTATGTTTCTATTTAGGAAATCACTTCCTGTGTAAAATGTATCCTATTAGTTGTGAGAAACAGACTGTAAATTTGCTGAACAAATATTGGACCTCAAGAAAAAAATAAAATTCAGGTTTCAGTTTTTTACCTTCTATGCTTTTTGCAGGAATGTCAAATAGACATTATTTCAGCTTTTTCCCAATTTGTTGTTGTTAAAGGCAAAATAGATCTGTTGAGAATGTAGGTAAAGACTGGCAGACAACTCTGGGTCTGAGAAGGTCAGGGTTAAAGAAGTGACTTGTGTTTATTTTCAGGAATATTAAACCATTGCCATTTAATGGCATTATCTCTAGAGATGCAACTTTAGACTGTTAGCAAGTCTTCTTTATTGTCCAAAGTAATTTATTCAGGTCTCCAGATAGTGTATATGAAAGCAATTCCTTAACTGTGAAGCTCTGTACGTGTGTAAATGGCTATTTTCTATAATTGATCTCATTGTATTTTCACAAATCAGAAGAGGGGGAAATGGCTGGGGAGTTGGCTAAGGATGCCTAGGGCTGAGCCTGTGAGGACCTGGCTGGGGCCAGGTGGGCTCTGCTTGGTCACAGTGGGAAGCAGGTTTTGCCTGTCCCAGGGGCACTTAGATAGAGCAGTCGATGTGAAAACAAGTAATAGGACTTTAGAGGAGTTTGAGAACGGTTATGAAACAGCACAGCCCCATTTTCTTGCTTATTCACCATTTCTGAACAAACACTTGTCTCCAGCTTTGTAAAGCTGTTTGTTATCTCAGATTTTCTTGATGTATATTTTGGGAGAGTGTTGGGGTGGGAAGTGGGCACATTTGATTACCACAAACCTGAAAGATGAATAATGATTTCTTAACCTTAGTCTATTTAAGTGGCTGATTTTCATGACAGCTGCCTTCTATGTGCTGTTTGGGTTTTCAGAGCTGATGCTCTGGGAGCTGCCTTACAAGCCCTGGGACTATTGTTCAGATAATTGCCACCAGGAGGTGCCTAGGCTAAACCACTTGTGATTTTTAAAATTGATCATTTTTTATTAAAACTGTAGAATTTGAAAATCTCTTATGCAAAGTAAAATCAGCATATTTGAGAAAGGAGAAGGGTTTTCTGGACTTCTCAGAGCTTGATTTGAATCCTGGCTTTATGAACTAAAACCACTTGATTTTTAAAATTGATCATTTTTTTATTAAAACTGTAGAATTTGAAAATCTCTTATGCAAAGTAAAATCAGCATATTTGAGAAAGGAGAAGGGTTTTCTGGACTTCTCAGAGCTTGATTTGAATCCTGGCTTTATGAACTGCTTTTGATAAAACTTTACCTGCAATTGATGTCAAGGAATTTACAAAATGACCTGGAAGTAGTCTCTTTATCAAATTCTCATGCTAATGTTTGTCTCACAGGCTTGTTGAAGTCACAGTGAAATAAAATATTTAAATAATCTTCTTCATTTGTAATGTATACAAGTATTTGTTATAATTATACTGTGATAGTTCATTTGATTACATATTAGCGCCTAAATTATTTTGCACACTCAGTCCCTCAAATAAATTCCTAGATCCCAACTCTTTAGATTTCTTAGATTAAACCATTGTATTCTACTCAATGATAACTCTTGAGTCTTTTGGGGCGTTATGTTTCCCTATGTCTTGCTTATATCCCTCCAATCTTTATAAGGTTTGTCAGGTGTCAAACTCAGTACAAGTCCTCTTTGAGTATGAAGACAATGAGGGGAAAAAAAAGACAACATAGGATTTCCAAGAAAGTAACAGGATAAGGAAAAGTTGAATCATCTAGAAAATTGAAAAAAATGAGTCTCTTAAAATGATTGACTACATGTAAAGAAACTATTTGGGATCCTTAAGACATAACAATATATGACTCTGTAAAACAGATAGACTGACAAATGAGGATAGATATGTCAAGGAAAAAACCCCAAATGGAGTAGAAATAGGGAGGGGCACTTAAAATGGAGTTGGGAGACCACTGGCAATTAGATTCCACACAAATCTGCGGGTGGACCTTTGGACTGGGTGGGAGACATGTCCACACCCAGATGCTCCTAAACTTTGGACCAAATCATGGTTTCCTGAAACCTTGTTTGTTAATATCTGAGGAATTTCTGTACAAATGGCCCTTCTAACAGTCCACAGATTGAGATAATATTCAATCCTTTTCTTAGAAGACAAGCTTAACATTTTTTAGCACTAATCATAATTCCTGATTAACATGGAATGTTACTTTCCACCCCCTTTTCATTTAAAGCTAGAAAAACTGTTGCAAATTTGTAAAAGCTCATAGCACATTTTCAAAATTGCCTCAATCTGCATTTTGCCAGATTGTAATGATCATTAGCCACCAAGAAATGGAATTTTCTTTGTTCTCAGACAAGCAGATAGCAGAAGATCAACCAAAGAATTATGAGTATTTAGGATAAGAAAGCTGAACTAATTGAAAGAAGAAATAATATTTTGTCGAAGAAAATCTTCCAGATGAAAATGTTTCCCATGTTCCAAGCAAAAATCAACCAAAAAGTGATATATAGGTATGGGATACTACGGCAAAATTTCTCAATTATAATGCAGATAAAACTGGTAAGAGTTTATACCAGAAAAAAAATAGTTTACTATTTTAAATAAATGCTCAAATCCAGTGGATCATATTTTCAGGGGAACTTCTCCTACAGTACTTCTTTACAAGTTTATATGTTTGTTTTTGTTATTCCTTTTATTTTTTCTTAATACAGGTATATTTATTCCTTAACCCAATTGCTTATTGTCAAGTTCAGATGGAATTTCCCTCTCAGATTTCACAACTATTTTGGCATTTGGTTAATACTAAACCTACCAGCTTAGATACTTTGCAGAAGAATCGTTAGTAGGAAGCTTAGAGATTTAATTTCTTAATACATAAGAGTTTTGTAGGATATTCTAATTTAACCTTGAAAAAGCCAAGTGTATTAGTCAGCTTTCCTGCTATGGGAACAAAATACCTGACATCCACAATAAAAAATAAAGAGGATTATTTGTTTTATAGTATCCAGTGGATTCAGTCCATGGTTGGCTGGATCCAAGGAAGAAACAACATGGTGATAGTGCATGTCAGAGACAATTTGCTCAAGAGGGACACAGACAGAGAGAGGGAGGGAGAGAACATCTTTCTAGGTGAAATCTTATATATCTTCCAGGTCCACCTCTAACTAGACCCCACCTCCTATTTAGCTACTGGATGCATCAGTTTATGAATCCACTGATGAGTGCAGCACCCACATGATCCAGTCACCTTGTACAAGCCCTGCCTGTGAACATTGGAGGTCTGTAGGGGACATTCTAGATCAAGATCATAATATTCTGACCTAGCTCCCAAAAGACTCATGAGCTTCAAATTCATTTATTCAGTCTCTCAGAGTTCAGACCAGCATGATAAGTGAAATAAATCAGAAAAATTAGTTTAAATATTGCACAATTTCTCTTACATGAGAAACACACATTACAAATGAGGAGCACAATTAAAGATAGATATTCAGAAGTAAGGAGAGAGATCTCTGTCAGACGAGAGTGAGATCAAGAGATAGGGAGAAGGGGAAGGAGGAGAAGGAAAGGGGATTGAAAAGTGAGTTAAGGTGCGTTATTTACATGTACCAAGTCCACATAGGAATATTAGGTACTGCAAAAATGTCCAAAAATATATTGACAAAGTCTGAACACTCCCTGCACTAATGAAAAGTCCAAGGTCAAAGTGTCCTCTGATACTCAAGGCAAACTTTTAGCTGTGAGCTCCTGCAAAAATTAAAAAGTATATGAAACATTGCTTGCATACAATGTCATGGGGTAGACATTACCCTTCCAAAAAGGAAGAAAGGGATGAGACTAAAGCAAGATAAAAACCCAATGCTAAATCCTAGCTAGATAAGGGTCCAGTTTTAATCTTTGGCAGGTTGAGATCCAGTTTTTCCAACACCATTTATTAAAGAGGCCATCTTTCCTCTACTGAGGATGGTCAGCTCCTTTGTCAAAGATGACATAGCTGAGTACATCTGGAATTGTTTTTGTGTCTTCCAATCTGCTCCACTGATCCTCAGGTCTGTTTCTTTGCCAGTACCATGCTGTTTTTATCACAGTGGCTTTATACTATAGTTTCAAATTGTGGATTGTTATACCCACTGCCATGTGTCTGTTACCTAGGATGGCTTTTGCTATTCTAGGTTTCTTTTGGCTCCAAATGAATTTTTTGATTCTTTTTTCTAGTTCTGTGAAATATAGTGTTAGAATTTCAATTGGCATTGCATTGAATCTGTATAGCAGTTTTGGTAGTATGGTCATTTTCACTATGTTGATTCTTCCTATCCAGGAGCAGGGGATATCTTTCCATTTTCTTATATCCTCTTCCATCTCTTTTTTCAGAGTGCTGTAGTTTTTAGTGTAGAGGTCTTTTGCTTCTTTTGTTAGATTGATTCCTAGACACTTCATTTTTTTGGATGCTATAGTAAAAGGAATTGTTTCCCTAATTTCTCTCTCAGTGAGTCTGTTATTTGTGTACAAGAAGGCTATTGATTTTTGGGTGTTGACCTTGGAACTGGATAAAGAAGATGTGGTTTTTCTATAAAATGGAATACTACTCAGCCATAAAGAATGAGAAATTAGATTCATTCATAGGAAAATGGATACATGTTGAGGATATACTCCTAAGTGAAATAAATAAGTCACACATGTGTAAATACCAAATAGTTTCTCTGATGTGAATAAACTATAACAGTACATAAGATCCTAATAATATAATTGACAACGTGAAATAGGAAGAAAGGGGCTAAAGGTGTAGGGAAAGTGGGAAGGGTAGGCGAAAGGGAATAAGGGAAAAGAAAAAAATATGAGAAAATGAAAAAATGGAAATGAAGTGTTTGTAAAAGGGGAGGGGAGGAGGGGGTGAAGGGACAAGGGGAAAAAATGAGAACCAAGACTTGTCATGTAAAAGTACAAGGTCCCAATAATGAATGTAACTGTATTGTCTGTATACCTAAAATGTACCAATAAACTCAATGAGGGAAAAAAAAATTCCTAGCTAGTTAAATCCACATTAGTACTAGTGGAAAGTTGTGGCAATGAGATGTGAACTCCAAAGGACTTAAGCACGCTACCGCCACTCCTTTTAGCCTTGTCCATTGTAGATGTCATGGACTCTCTCTTGGGGTGGCTTTCGTCACTCCCTGTGTTTTCCTCAGATGTTCCACCTTCTGGGCTTCTCCAGCTTCCTGTGGTCCTCCACTTCACTCTCACAGCTTCATACGTTGCTCTGTCAGGGACAAACTTCCTATCCTCCCTGACCTTCTTCTGAAATTTTTAGTGAAATCTTGCATGACCCCACAAGTCTTACATTATGCATGCCCATAACACCAGTACTATATAAAGGACAATAAGCTATATTGCCAGCTTCAGCAATAGCTGGGCCCCCTTGTATCATGCCAACAGAGTCATCCCAGTGTCTGGATAGTTGAACACTATAAATTCTATCCTAGGGAACTGATTTCCTAGCCAGCCATTCTTAAATTGGGTGCCCTGGGGCTCTTTTCTTAAAACAAAGATTTTCACTTTGCACTTTTTAGCCTATGGTAGGTGGAGTCTTGCTGATTCCTCAGGTGCATTCAAGGCATCATTTTTATTGTTCTTATGTAAAGTATTGGGCTTCTTTTTAATGCTAATATTTTCAGCAACCAAGGTCTCCATGGCCCTGACTTTACTTGCCTCAACTTTACAGGACTCAATTTTATAGGAGCTTCCATCTGGTCATTAGCAAAATTTTTCAAATTATCCAGCTCTGCTTTTTGGCCCTACTTTTCATGGTAGCTATGGCTAAAAGCTACCAGCAATACCCATACCACAGTCAACATTTGGCTGACTTAAAATTTTCTCCATATTAGTGTGAAGCCCTTAATCTTATTCTCTTACAAAGTCTCATAACATGAGCAAAATTTCTGCCAGATCATAATGCACATAGCCTGGTGTCCCAACTGAGGCTTTGAACCTGACTTTTACCATCTGCCTTTTTATCTGCATTCTGATCTTCTGAGCCATGACCAGCATCTTGCCTTGAAGCCTCCTAGAACACTTCTAGCCTAAAATTCCTAGCCCTCCCACACTTCACTCACAAACTAGTTCCAAAGGCATCTGAACCATATAATCAGGTATATGTACTGTAACACTCCAACTCTTGGTACCAAATTCTATTTTAGTCACTTTCTTTATCACTGAGATTCAATATATGACACCCACAATTTTAAAAAAGAAGGGTATATCTAGGCTCCTCATTTAGTCTGTAGGCTGGATCCAATGTAGAATGGCATAGCAGAGGTGGCTGATGGAGAAAAACCTGGTTACATCACAGCAGTCAGGAATTTGAAAGAAAAGGCAGGAACCAGTAAGAAAGATATATCCTTTCAGGTCACCACCCCCCAGTGACTTGCCTCTTCTGGCAGATTCTATCTTCCAACTGTGCACTCAGTTGCTGAACTTACTAGTAAATGATTCCACTGTTGACTACAGTGCCCCTATGACACCATCATCTTCCAAACCCCCTTGTAAGTGAATGAGGGTTTAAAGAGACATTCTTTATTTTCCATTAAGATTATTGGTATATTTTAGGTATACAATACAGTTACATTCATCATTAAGATCTTGTACCTTTACATGATGTAACTTGGTTCTTATTTTTCCCCTCTTATCCTGCCCCCCATTCACCCTCTCCACCCTTCCCTCTTTATAAAAATTTTGTTTCCATGTTTTTCCTTTCCTCATATTTTTCTTTTCTCTTCTTTCCTTTCCCCTATCCCTCCTACTTCCCCTACTCTTTTAGATATTTTCTTCCTATTTTATAATATCAATTATATATTTTGATCCTTATTTACTCTTTTAATCTTTCACACCAGAGAAACTATTTGGTATTTACACATGTGTCCTATTTATTTCTCTTAAGAGTATGGCCTCGATGTCCATCCACTTAGCTATAAATGGCAGACTAGTATTCCATTTTATTTAAAAAAGAAAAACATTTTCTTTATCCATCACCAGGTGGTAGGCAATTGGGCTGTTTCCAAGTTTTAAGTATCACAAACTGTGCCACTATAAACGTGGGTGTGCATATATCACTGTGGTATGGTTGTTTTAATTCTCTTGGGAAGATAACCAGCAGAGGAATAGCTGGGTCAAATGGGACTTCTAATCCTGGTTATTTGAGGCATCTCAAATTTTCACAGTGGTTGCACCAGTCTACACTTCTGCCAACAATGGAGAAGGGTTCTTTTTCCCCACAACCCACCAGCATTTGTTATTGGTTGATCTCATGGTAGCAGCCATTCTTCCTGGGATGAGATGGAATCCCAGCATTGTTTTCATTTGCGCCTCTTGAATGACCAGTGATTTTGAACATTTTTATATGTTTATTTGCTGCATTTACTTTGAGAAATGTCTGTTCATTTCAGATGCCCATTTTTGAATTGTGTCTTTATATTTGGGGGAAACTGATTTTTTTTTAGTTCTTTATATAGTCTAGATAATAGATCTTTGAAGAACAGCTGGTAAAAATTTCTTAATCAAAATCATAGCAGCTTTTCAGGTGTTTCATCCCATTGCTAGAAAAGATGATTTATGCAGAATATTGGTACCAAGAGTAGGGTTGTTGCTGTAACTGTAACTGACTATGTGGTTTAGAAGCCTTTGGAACTTGTTTGTGAGAGGAGTTTAAAAAGTTTTGCATAAGTGAGGTAGAGAATCCTAGATTACTGTACAAGAGCTTCATGGGTGATTCTGGTCAGAGCTTGGAAGGCCAGATTGCTGATAGGAATGTGAACAATAAAGGCCAGGCTCATAAAATTTCAGATGGTAATGAAGAATTTATTGGAAACCTGACTAGAGGCCATGTATGCTCCATTTTGGCTAACAATTTATTTACATTTGCTCATGTCCTATGACTTTGTGTGAGTCTAAATTTAAAGGTGGCAAACTAATAGAGTGGGAGAAATTTCAAAGAATTTGTTGAGTCTGTGTTATAGTAATTGCTGGCTCCTTTGTTCCAGACCTATAGTGAGAAACAGGAGCAAAAACAGATGTAAAAAGTTCAGAATTTCACCAGAAAAAAAAGGCACTTGTTAAGTTGGGACCATGGAGAACTTAGTTTCTTAAAATATTAGAATTTAAAAGAAGCCAAATATTTTGCATCAGGGTAATAGGAAAGAAAGGTTGAAGGCATCTAAATAATCAGCAAGATCCCATATATTATGTCGCAAAGATGCAAAAACTGTGAACATTTTATTTGGGAAGAAAGGCCCTGAGCTCCTTTCTTGAGAAGAGCCATCCAGGAAATTGGCCCCAGGATTCATGTTACTGTGCTTAGCCATCCAGGCACTCAGAGGTCTCTACTCAACCTGGCAGCATACCTTGGAATCATCCACATGGTGCTGGTTTTTCAGGCATACAGAATTCAAGAGTTATGAGGACACAGAGGCTTTTGCCCAGATGAGAGAAGGCCTTAGAGACCTCATATTATGCCCATGAGAAGGTAATGCATGAAGCTGAGAGTGAATCGCAGATTCCAGGAAGTTAGTGGAGATGCAAAGAATGTGGAGCATCTGTTGAGGCAAAACATGGGCAGTAAGCAGAGCCAGATTGAGAAGCCATGTGGGCTACAACCAGCCAGGCCATACAGTGGGGCTACCCAAGCCCTTTGGAGCCTTTTGGCGGTCATGGTGGAATGTTATGTTTTGATCAAGAATTTTCCCAAAGGCCTCATGTGTTCATGTGCAGGGATTACAGAGGGTGATTGGATTGTACAACAGTATACTCATCAGTGGAATCATTTACTAGTGAGTTCAGCACCTTAGTTTGCTGTTGGAAGGTGCGACCTTGCTAGAAGAAGTGGGTCACTGAAGGAAGATATATTTTATTTCCTTCTCTGCCTCCTCTACCTTTTTCTTCCTCACTTCTTCCTCTCTCTCTCTCCCCTTCCCACTCCCTCTGCCCTCTCTCCTTCTCCCTTTCTCTGCCTCTCCTCTCCTTCTCCTCCTCTCTCCTTTCCTTTTTTCCTCTTTCCCTTCTTCTTGTCCTTGTCCTTCTCCTTCCTTTTCTCCTTTTTCCAGGAGCCAGCCTTCCATGGACCTTAACCATGAACCAAAATAAACCTTTCCTACTTTAAATTGTGGATGTTGGGTATTTTTATCCCAATGATAAGGAAAGTGACCAAGACACACCTGCAATTTAAAGGAATGGAGTTTTATTTCACTCATAATGTCCAGTGGGTTCAGTCCTTGGTCATTTAGGTCTAAGGTAAAAATTGTGTGGTGGAAAAAAGCTGTTGAGCACATGGCAGCCAGGAATCCAAGAGAGAAACAAGGAACTATGGGCAAGAACACTCCCTTCTAGCTCATGCCTTCAGTGATTTGCCTCCGGCCAGGCCCCACTTCCTTATGGGACATTTAGATACTGAATTCATCAGCATATGAATCTACTGATGAATATAGCACCCCTATGGTCCAATCACTTCCCAAATACATGAGAATTTTGGGAGATATTTTAGACCTAAATCACAAACCAAAGATTTTTTAAAACGAGCTAGAGTATACATACAGAGAGAGATAAGTACATTGGACAGCATTTAAAATCAAGAACTTCTTTTTATTGAAAAATAACTATATGAGTTAATAAAAAGGCAAGCCACAGAATAGAAGATTTTGTAGCACACATAACTGACAATGAGCTCATACAGAATATATAAAGATTTCTTCCAACTGAGTAATAGAAAACCTAATGGAAAAAAGGTATGATTTATGAGCAGAAACTTCAGCCAAAAAAAAAAAAACCCACCAGCCAGCCATACATATATGAGTAGTCTACTTAATTAGAAATAAAGGAGGAGCTGGGGATTTAGCTCAGTGATTCCATGCCTGCCTCACAAGTGCAAGGTCCTGAGTTCAATCCCCAGTACCACCCCACAAAAAACAGAAGAAGAAGAAGTAAAGGAAATGGAAATTAAAATCCCAAATGAGTACCGCTATAGGAATGATAGGACAGCACAAGATGGATGCCTTCAGATGCAGTGATTATAGAATAGCGAATGCTCTCATATCCTGGTGTGAGTGTAGAGTGGTACAACTGTGCTGGAAAACTTAGTGTCTATCTATTGAAGGTGAATGATGAACCATTGAGCAGCAATTTATTGTCTTTAAGGAGTACACATGTACTTAGGCTCCAAAAGACATATACAGAGACAGCCAAAGATTGGAAAAACTCAAGTGTTTATCAACCATAGAATGTAGGAGCAAACTGTCCTACATAGTCATACTTATAATGGAATACTAGACAGCAAGAACAAATGGCAATCACAGCACAATCACTGATAATTTTTCAGCAATAACATTAGTTAAAAACTCAATACCATAATGGGTATCACTCTGATTCCATTCATGTAAGAGTCAAAGGCAAATGTTATAAGCCAGAGTAGTGCTTGCTTCTGAAGAGATATAGGCAGGGTGCTTGGAGGAGATGATGGGGAGGGACTTCTGAACTGCTCTTAATAATTACAGTTGTATTCACTTGTAACAGTTCACTCAGCTGCACACTTAGTATTTGTAAAGTTTTATGTATATCTGTTGTAGTAAAAAGATATACAGGGCAAAAATCCTAAGAAAGCACACCTAAGCAATTATGGTGGCTATTGCTAGATAATAGGAAACTAAGTGATTTGTTTATTTAAATAATATATTTCCAAATAATTTCCAATTATTTTAACTGAGTAAAAATATTATTTTTAAATGACAAAACAAAATAAATCTTTATTCAAGCCATCCATGATTCAGAACCATCATGGCCCAACTTTCTTCTTTCTTCCCCATGTCTAATCATCCATTCATCTTACGATAACTGCCATGCCTTTTGCCAGAATCTACCAACATTCTGCTCCTCCTTCTACCCCACGTTAGCAATTTATTTCTCACTTAGGGATCTCAGTGACTCCAAATTACTGCTGCTGCAGGTGTAACAATGCAGTCTCATGGCCCTGCCGCTCATCCGTATTCACGACTCCACATTTCTCAGAGTCCTTGATAGGATGTCCTAGTTGACCCCACAAGAGCATACTTTGTAGTCTAAGCTCCTGCTCCCTGCTCTTTATACACATCTCCCCTAAGATCTGT
>NW_022900930.1:39908757-39967274 GCF_012274545.1 Fukomys damarensis | reverse complement strand
AAAAAAAAATAGCAATACCGTGTGAAAGTAAACTAAAAATATGAATCAAAAGCAAGAGTTAGGGTTCTGGGGATTCAGCTCAGTGGTTCCACCATCTGCCTCGCAAGGGCAGGGCTCTCAAGTTTAATTCCTGGTACAAAGAAAAAAGCAAAACAACAATAACAACAACAACAACAACAAAACCCAATAGTTAAAAAATTCATAGTGAATTTGGAAAAGAAAAAAAGTGGAGAAATATAAGTCAAATTGAATATTTTGTAAAATATGTTTTTATCTGTTTATTTAATTTAATATCTGTAATTCTTGAGTACATCGTGATACCAAGAAGTATCTCCCAGGAAATAAAATTCTACCTCATAAGCAGTGTCTATCAATATAATAAAACGTGCTCCAGTCTACATGTCCATCACCTCAAGCTTTGCCAACCGTGTGTTATCAGATTTCTAGTTTGGCCAGTCTGATGATCCAATGGGGGACCATATCTGTCTTATTGTTTTAATTTGCATTTTTCCCAATTTTAAGTGTCTTTGGGTATCTTTTCTTTTCATATGCTTCACGTGTTAGCCATCTGTAATCACGTTTTCCTCTGTGAAGTTCCTTTTAAAGATAATTTTATCAGATTATCTTTTTTTTTGAGGAAGACATTTACATATCCCGGAGAAGACTCTTTGCTCTAATAGATGCTACATATAATATTTTGTCTGCATTCTTCATGCAATTTGCCTTTTAATTTATGATTTTCTGTGACCTATGTGAGAAGTCTTTTTCTGATATTCATAAATTACTCAGACTTTTAAATATCCTTTTTATAATTTTGGTGTTGTATATGTATTGTATACTTCACATTGTTTCATCATCTGAATAGTTTGTGGAGAGGATGTAGATTTTTTCTTACTATCTGGAAAATGGCTCCCACCTTGTTGTTGACGGATCTGTACATCCCTCTACTGCTTAGGGATCTAACTGTCATGATATGCTAAGTTCTCATGTATACACAACTCTGGTTCTGGAATCTCCATTTTATTCCACTGATCTGTTTGTGTGTCCCTGGGCTATACCGCATTCCTTGGCTACTATGTTTTTACACAGTTTTATAAGATTGAAAAGGGCAAATTCCACTGTTTTTCTCTTTAACATTTATATTTTGTGTATTTATTCATGTATATTACTACAGTTGAATTTTGTAGTTTGGTAAGCTTCTTGAAAAACTAAGTAGAGATCTAGATTTGTAATCTGTTAAATCTATAAATTATTTCCAAGAAAAAAGGCACTATAATATTGAACCCTTTCATTCATGAAGCTGTTACAGCTTACATTTATCCTGTTTTTTTTTGGGGGGGTGCTTAATAAAGTTTTACAATTTCTCTACAAAGGTTTTGTACATTAATGGCTGAGATTATTTCTAGGTATTTCATTGGTTTTTATCTTCAAACTGATACACAACTTTATCCCACCTTGTTTCCTTTCGCTCTCTCTTTTTTTTCTTTTTCTCTCATCTCAAGCTGGTTCAGCTGTGATTTCCTGGTTTGAAATTCCAAAGGGACAAATCTGATTGCTTAGAGCCCTGAACACTTTTACTGTATTGATATTTTCAGAGATAATTTGAGTTTTCTTGGTTAAACTTTAAAATGTGCAAAATAGGTTAGTTTTTAGAGTGTGCACGATAGAATTCCATTTGCAAAATATAATAAGAACCATAATTGTGTGGATTAGAATATCCAAAAAATAACCTCAATGAATGTACATACACTAAATCATTAAAAGTTGTCATCTTACAGGATATGAAAAACATTACATTTTTGAAGCATGTATTCCAGGATTGTAATTTTTACCCTCAAAGAATCTCTTCCATATGCAAAAAATCATTGAAATATTTTACATATTTATCAAAGTAAAATTAGCATTAAGTAAAATGTACATATTGAAGTGATATAATTTGAGAACCATATTCAAGATAATGAATACTTTGAACATCTTCATGACTTCCAAAACGATTTTGTAATTCTTTGAAATCCTATTCCAGGATTGTAATTTTTACCCTCAAAGAATCTCTTCCATATGCAAAAAATCATTGAAATATTTTACATATTTATCAAAGTAAAATTAGCATTAAGTAAAATGTACATATTGAAGTGATATAATTTGAGAACCATATTCAAGATAATGAATACTTTGAACATCTTCATGACTTCCAAAACGATTTTGTAATTCTTTGAAATCCCTTCCTCTCAATTCTTCTCCCCCTTTTCAGTTGTCCCACCCGTAGTCAGCCATTAATCTGCTTTCTGTCACTTCTGACACTGGTTTGAACTTTCTAGAATGTTACATAAATGAAATCAAACATTACGTATTCTTTGGTTATGTGGCTTCTTCAGTAAAGTTAATTTTAAGATTCATCAATATGGTTGTATATACCAATTGTCATTCCTTTTTATTGTTGAGTATTATTCCCTTGTTAGATATATCAAAATTGGCTTATCAGTTTACTTTCTGATGGAAATTTGTGTGGTTTCCAGCTTTTGGCTACTACACATAAAGTTGGTATGGACTTTCATACCTAAAACATGGCTCATTTCTCTTTATTAAATACCGAGGAATGAATGGTGTGACTGGGTCTCACAGTCGGTCTATGCTCCATGTTGTAAGCACTACCCTTCAAACGATTTCTTAAGTGGTTTCACCATTTTCTATGCCTACCAGCAGGTGCATGAGAGTTCTATTTGGCAACATTCAGTGTAGTCAGTCCTGCTCATTAGCTAATCCACTGGGAATGTAGGTCCTCATCTTAGACCATGTCATTTTTTGGGGGGGTACCAGGGATCGAACTCAGGACCTTATGCTTGTGAGGCAGGTGGCGGCACCACTGATCTAAATCCCTGGTCCTGGCCTATATCATTTTTATCTGGTGACTGTTTCCACTTCAACTTTCACCTTCAGGATCATTTGGAGTGAACAATGTAAATATTTTTCATGAGTAGCATAGTACAATTGGTGTCAATGAAATGTTTCCTAAAACAAACTCTGTTAAACTCTCTAGACTATGCAGTATAGTTTCTATGCATCATAATCAGGAAGTACTTTTTTAAAGTTTTCCATTTTCTCTATCTAAAATTATTCTCCCTGGCATCAGTTCTTTTCTTTTACATCTTACTATGGTAGTTTTACCTATCAACTAATTTTTAGCTCATACAAACTTGTTCAGACTGTTCATTTTATTTCTTTTCTTTCTTTCTTTTTTTTGGTACCAGGGTGATCCCTGGACCTTGTGCTTTCAAGGCAGGCGCGGTGCCACTGAGCTAAATCCCCGGCTCCTGTTCATTTTATTTCTTAGCTAATGTGTGAAAGAGAAAGGAAGTGGAGAAGGCTAGCAGTGGTGCACACTGAGAAAGACAGAGAAGCCGAGCAGCGGGAGTCAGAGCATTTAGTCTGGGACCTAGGTCTTAACGTTTGGATCCACAGTGGATTCAAGTCGCTCCCGGGACCAACATGCTTTAATTTTCAGCACTGGCCATGCTCATCATTTAGACTCAAGGCACAGCTCAGTCATGATTTGTTATGCAATCACGGGCTGTCATGTAATATTGTCCCAGGTGAGTGCATTTGTAGGTGCCTCGGCGGAGTCATTTCTCTTATTAAAGCCTCTGGTTGAGCAAACTCAGAGATTTATAATGACAATAAAATTGTGTGATACTGTCTCAGAAAAACCCAGTGTATGAGAGCTGATGCCCAAAGGCTGAAGGTGCTGAGAGACTGAACAGATAGGCAGACAAATCCGGGATTGCACAGAGTGTAATGTATTAGGAATTTAGGGTCAGAAGTGTCACCTGGGTGGCAGCAAGACAGAAAGATTTTCAGTCAAGGGATAAATACTAAGCTAGACAAAAATAGGCTGTAGCCAACCAGAATGAACCTGTGCTTCCTTGGAAACCGTTTACAGATCAACCTCAGAAATAATCTGAGGATGGCAGGAAAAGCTGGTTGACTATTTCAGGGACTTTATCCTGTTGGATTTGGGATGCAGACAGAGTTGCCTGGCAGGCAAAATATCACCAATATAACTTTGGCCATATCAAGACTTATCCATGCAGATATGATTGCACATATTAAAGCAGGATAGTAGAGCTGAAGAATTAAATTAAAATACTGTCTTCATGGTGGGACTGTCGGTGCTTCTTTCTCATTGTCTGCATTTGCAAAAATAATGTTTATTACATAATAAGCACATGGGAAAACTGTTCAAAGGAAGCATGCAAAAAATGGCAAATACAGTTGGATCTAAGCACACATATATAAATACATACATATATCTATTTGGGAAAATGACTATCAGAAAACACCACAAAATGCTAGTGATGGTAAGAATATGGACAATTCATTTCAATAGTGAGCACATATTCTGTCCTGATAAAATACAGTATCAAGTAAGGACAGTGTCTTACTGCCTTCAGAATATAAACCACTTATCTTTACCTGGGTTTCAAGCTTTTCCGTGGCTTTCTGCTTATTATTCTCCTTCTACCGTTGCATCCTCTCTTCACATGCTACCAAACCAACGAACTTGAATTTTTCATAAGCAGCCATGAGGGTGCAGTGGTTCAGGTGGCTGCTAATGTTATTTCCATCTAAAATGCCCCTTCCTCTTTGTCTCTGCTGATTTAGAAAATATCCTGGAGGAGCCAGGCATGGCGGCACACAGCCATAGTCCCAGCTACTTGTGAGGTAGGAAGATGACAAATTTGAGGCTAGCCTAGGTAACTTCATGAAATCTCTCAATAAAATAAAATAAAAATGTCAGGGATGTTGCTTAGTGGTAAAGTCTCTGAGTCCAGTCCTTAGTACTGAAAGAAATAAATGGGGGGAAGGAGAGTCTTGAAGATTGGTAAGATAGGTTGGTATCACGTAGTTCCAAGCTCTAACCGCCTAACCACATAGTGATAATCACACAGCTGGTCCTTCTGGACAGTAGCCTTATGTGAAATCATCTTGTTAACATGAGTTCAGGCGCCATCTAAAGTCTTGAGTGATGTAACAAAAGCACCCCTGTTCCTGATCCAAAGACCAAATGAATTTATGTAAGACCACCTCAGTAACATCACCACTTCCTCTTTCTCAGAGCTCACCAGGACTTGCATTCAGATCCCATCTCTCTTTCACATGGCAACTCCTTGTGTGGAGTTGGAATGTGTATACAAAACACCCCAGTTCCTTTTATTATAGGTAGTCCTGTACATCATGTACATGCCCTTATTCCCTATGTGCTGTAGTCTCTTTGAGGGCAGAAAACATAATTTATTAAGCTTGCTGATCCCCTCAGCACCAACACGGAGGCACTGTTGTTTTAAAAAATGAATGTAACTAGGAAATAATTTCTCAGTAAGACTTCTTCCTCTTTCAAATCAGTGCTACAACTTCTTATGTAGACCTATGTTTTTCTAATTACTTTGTGACAAATAATATAGCTCATCATCTTTGTTTTCTTGAGCATTTCATATGGATGAAAATTGTTTAAATCACAGTTTATTGCTGACCAAATTCGATATACCTTCAAATGCTTTGTGTCAGTGTAGCAGAAGTAGTTCTTTCATTTCTATCTAAAGGGAACAGCTTCATCGCAGTATGATTTTCATTTCAGAGCTTTTTGAGCTTCCCCTAATTCTCCAGTGGGAAGCCCATCATTTAAGTCTCTCGGATGAGTTTCTGGGTTTCCTCTAAAGAATTGCGTTTTTTTAAAAAAGATATTCTATGTGGAGTGCCCTCATTCTGCCACCATTTCTTAGTTTTCTTCCTTGAAAATCTAGTAAGCTATTGCTCCTGGAATGATAATGAACTAGAGCTTTGAGGGGGTCTCCAGGGAAGCTCCATTCCATATTCTCCTCATGATATGTGAGGTGATCTGGAGATGTAAGGGTTACAGTGTGAGTTAGTGGGAAAAAGGCTGAAATGGGGTGAGGACTTTTGGGCTTTAGTCCCTAGTTCTTCTATGTAGCTTTATGATCTTAGGGCTCAGTAAACAAATATTTTCTGGGCAACTATATTGTGCCAAGTCCTTTGCGTCTTAGAATATATTGTAACCATGACAGATCTAAAAGTATATGACCTAGAGAAGATGATGAACAGTGAAAATAGTTATAGATAAGAGCATAAACTTTAGATTGCTTCTCGGCCTCTTGGCTAAGATCAAGTGTAAAAGCATCAACTTTAGAAGTGTTACTGGAGCTTATAACATGGACTTAATTTAGTCTTCTGGATTGCGGAAGGTTTATGCATTCCAGAGAATTTTCTCTTTTGTCATTTCTTGTTCTTTTTATAAAAGCATTCTTAGTTACCCTTACATACATGCCCCTGCTCCCACCCTGAGTTAGGCTGTATCACAAAAGCTGGTCACCAGTTAAAAGTGGATATGAGATTGCTTTTATTTCAATTTAAACAAAACTCACAAATGCAAATAGCATTGGAAAAGACACACATAAGATCAAGGAGACCGCTGAGTTAATGTAGCGCTCCGCAGCCTTCCTTGTTCCATGTGAGTTATACACAAGGGAGGATTTTAAAACCGCTTGCATAAAATGAAGAATCTACCACTAGGGTTTGGTCTGAAAGTGCCCCTGGAGGCCTATATATTAAGGTATTGGGCCCCAGCCTGCTACTATTGGAAGATGGTTGTATGGCTTGTATCTAGATGCCCCCACCAAAGCCTCACATAGTCATAGGTACAGGTTTTCAGAGGTGATTGGATCTGGGGTTCATGATGCTGGGATCAAGGATGTGATGCTGCATTTAAGGGTGTGAGTTCTACCTACCCTAAGGGTGAGTAGGCTGAATAAGATGTAAGGGAAAGAAAGAGGCTTGTTGCCTGTCACTTGTTGCTTGCTGTCTGCAAGCTGCTGTCTGCCCAGTGCCTGAGCTGCTTTGCAATGGGCTGCAGCAACAGATACCAGCTGAGTAGCCTCTAATTCAATTCTGGCACTGCTTACTTGAAGGTAGTGTAGATCCCATGGGTTAAGGGCTCAATCCCACAAGTCCGCCCCTACTTCAAATGCAGTCACAAGTCTGGGCCTCCAGAACCTCTGGCCAACCAGCTATATATTGGGGTTACCACATCCACCTCTTCAGTTTGATTAATTTGCTAGTGTGGCTGGCAGAACTCAGGAAACACATTTACTGGTTTATTATAAAACATATTACAAAGGATACATAAAAATACCCGATGAGGAGATGGACAGGGAATGATGTGTGAGAGGTGTGCAGAGCTTCCATGCCTGTCCAGCACATGCACCCCCTTCCTTTCCCTTCGAGGACCTCCACCTATTCAGTTGGCCAGAAGCTCTCGGAACCCATCCCTTAAAGGCAGCTCACTACACAGGCATTATTGAGTAGAGCACTGACCTCCTTCTTCTCCTGCCCCTTCCCTTTGTCCAGAGATTGAGAAAGTGGGGCTAAACCTATCAACCTCCTCATCTTACCCTGATCTCTCTAGTTCCAGCCCCTCTTCTGAGCTGTTCAGGAATCTCTAGTCCATCAGTGTGTTCAAACACAAAAAGGCACTCATCACTCAGTGGAGTTTAAAGATTTTAGGAATTATATGGCATGAAACTGGAAGGAAGCCTAAATATACATCTTACAATATTGTGTCTCACTGGGTGTTTCTGCCATGTCCTTTCCTACTCACGCTGCCTGAGGGCAGGGGATCTCAGTATACTTTGTTCCTGTCAGTTTAGCATTTCTTAACTTACAAAGGCTAACTATAAGTGAAGAAGAAGGAGAAGTTCCTCTGTTTTTCCCTCCATTTCATTTTCACATAGTCAAGGCACAAGAACAGACCTGCGTTGCTAGGAAGTAGCATGAATGACATAAAAGTACTGAGTGAGGCATTAGGGAGTAAGAGATGGCAGACTATGGCCCTGGTCTCCCCCAATAAACACAATTCCCACCCCTCATATTTCAATGCTTTTTTGAACTTTTAAGATTGTGTGGACCAAACTGAAATATCTGCAGGGAAATCTGACCTGTAATTTCCAACTTCTGATTTTTAGCCATTTCTTCATTTTTGACAAAACTTGCAGAGCTTATCATAATTTAAATGTTTAAATAGTCCTTGGTGTGAAATCTTGCAAGATATTTTTCAAAGCTGAATATATTATGTATATTTTTTACCATTGTCCTCAAGATAACTTTTTAAATTTGAAAAAGATAGAATTCTATTATAGAAACAATATTGCCTTTTACTTCATAGGGTGTATAGCTCTGTTTTAAGCACTTGAGTATTTTCAAAAGGGTGTGACTTCTCCTCAAAAAATACACTGAGTAGCAAATCAGGCTCATCTCCTAAATGGATGGCAAGTAATCAGTCAGTGAATGCAGATGGTTATAGTAGGAAAAAATTAATGCAGAAGACATCAACCGAGAAGGTAAAGAAGTTACCCCAGAAAGCATGATTATGAGTTATGGAAGGGGAAAGGATACAGAAGAGGAAGTCTGGGAGTAAGAGGCTGGTAGTTTCTCAAGTTTGATACAAATCAAGGCTTTCAGAATGCTTAGCACTAGTGGGCACCTAGCTGACCAATGGGCAATCTATGGTTCTATGATTCACACTTATAAATCAACCCATATAACAGAGACAGCAGGCAAGTACTGAAGGAAGGGAAATGGGCTAAAAAAATATAGAGACGTAGAATGGAAGAAAAGCTTTTGTACATGGGGGGGAGAAGGGAATGAGGAAGTCAATAGAAAAAAAAAGAAGATCAAGATACATAATGTACAGGTTCAAATTCCCTTTGATGAATACTATCAGTATGTATGTCACACATGCCCTAGTAAAAGAAAGAATAAAAAAGCAAAGATAACAACCTTATCAATAGATAATTATAGCGATGAAAACTTAGCCAGAAGAAAGTAATAATGTGCTCTGCCTATTTTTTTTAACATGTTAACTAAGATGGGGAAATGGTTAAAAATTCTCACAAGAGAAAAAACTATTACTTTCATTATGGAGGCTCAATCATTAACTGAGGAAAGGTTTAGAAACTTTCAGTATAAAAGCTCTTATAAATACAGTTATGCTTAGACTCTGACTCCAGAAGTTCCCAACAAACCATTTTATTCAACTTCGTTAATGTAAATAAAAGGTAAGAATCAGACATCTGTGTGGGGTGTCTAAGGGATAGCTAGGTGTCTGTGATAATCCCAACTAAATATCTTACAGAGTCTTAAAAATATCTTTCATTTGTATGTGGGTAAAATTATGTAGCACTGAAAAATAAACCACTGAAATGATTTAGTAAAACTCATGCATTTTTTATAGCCAAGCAAAATGAGGTAATGATGGGTAAAACATGTTTATTAACACAGTACAGCACAGTGCTGGGCTGGGGCTAGAATCAGGCTAGAACCCAGCTTTCCTGGCCCCTAAGCCAATATGCACATCTTTGCACATCTATGCTTATTTAAAAGATAAGCTATGGCATTAAACAGTTTTGGAATTTATTGATGAGATATGAAAGTTACTTCCTTGGCTATGATATTCTTGTATTTGCGCAAAATGAAGATGTGGGCATTTTCTAGTTCCTGTCGTCTAGAGGAATAGGTGCAATAAGAATAATGTGTTTTGGCGATTCTCCATCTTCTATGTTCTAGAAATCACTTAACAGACAGAAGATACTTGTTGAAGAATGGTCTCGGGATTCCTAAATCAGAATAATTTTCTCGCTTTTCTGAAGCCCTGAGTGGATTTCGCGGAGTGCTCTGTTTACACTACACTGTCGCAGTGCCCTTGGTGAACACTTCTGCAGAACTCAGCTTGTAGCTTTCAGGGCACTGTGACCTGAAAGAAAAGCTGACATTGGTCCAGAGGCACTGTGTGGTGATGCCAGTCAAGGGCCTCCTTTGTCCCAGAAAATTGCTAGTTTAATGAGGGAAAGTCAAAGGGACTGAAATGTAGAAGTATAAAGATCTTATTTGTTAAGGTTAAATAATTCCTTGGGCCTGGCTGAAATAATGACATGCAAAGCTTCAGCGAGGATGGTACAGAGAAGTGATGGCTGTATTTAAAGGCACTTGAGTGTAGAAAGTCAGGGTAGAGCTTTCTTTACTGGATGGAGGTAACAGTTTTTCCTCTTATGTTTTAGTTTATCTCTCAAGGTCACTTTCTCACCTGAAAAATGAAGCTTTTATTTTCTATTAGCTATTTCAATGGAGAAAACCCAAAAGGAAGTAGCATTGATTGGTTCAGGGATCTTAAAATGGAGTTAGGAACCCCTTGATAATGAGATCTCAAACACTTCTACATGCCCACCCTCCTTTCACAACCTTCTCTTTCCCAAGAGCACTAACCTTTCACTGAGTCAAATCACAGACTCTTCAAACATTATTTGTGAACCATTTTTGGTTTTCTGTGTGCAACAGATCTCCCACACTAACCAGAGACTAAGACTGCATCCAATCCCTGTCTTAAAAGACAATTTAACTTTTATGAGCACCAACTATAATTCTTAATAGTAATACAATTTCCAACCCCTTTGTCATTAAAAGCCAGAAATACAGCTGCCATTTTGTGAAATTTAAGAGCTCACTTTTCAAGACCACTTAAATCTGTGTTTTCTTGAATCACAGTCCTAACTAGCACACAGTAAATATAATTTTCTTTGTTCTCTACTTGTCTGATTGTTTTCTCCCACGACGTTGATGTAATTCTCGATCAACAACTACCTCCTACTGAATTCATAGGGTTCAAGCTTTATACTTAATAAGCTTTCTTAAGAGTCTACATTCTAGTTTGACCAATACACTCCTTGTGTCTTCCATATGGACTTCAAAGAATGATGCACCACTACAATTAGCACTGATTTCTGTTTTTTGCAGTCTTCTCCGACATCTCCCGTGTTGTGGAGGTTTTGCAGTTTCAACACAGAACCCAGGATGTGGTGAGCTGAATAACGGCCTTCAAAGATGTGAGGGTCCATGTATTTGAAACTTGTGAATCTTACCTTATGTGATAAACAGGGCTTAGCAGATGTCATCAGAAGAAGGACCTTGAGATGGAATGTTGGTGTAGATCCTGGAAGTAGCATGAATGACATAAAAGTACTGAGTGAGGCATTAGGGAGTAAGAGATGGCAGACTATGGCCCTGGTCTCCCCCAATAAACACAATTCCCACCCCTCATATTTCAATGCTTTTTTGAACTTTTAAGATTGTGTGGACCAAACTGAAATATCTGCAGGGAAATCTGACCTGTAATTTCCAACTTCTGATTTTTAGCCATTTCTTCATTTTTGACAAAACTTGCAGAGCTTATCATAATTTAAATGTTTAAATAGTCCTTGGTGTGAAATCTTGCAAGATATTTTTCAAAGCTGAATATATTATGTATATTTTTTACCATTGTCCTCAAGATAACTTTTTAAATTTGAAAAAGATAGAATTCTATTATAGAAACAATATTGCCTTTTACTTCATAGGGTGTATAGCTCTGTTTTAAGCACTTGAGTATTTTCAAAAGGGTGTGACTTCTCCTCAAAAAATACACTGAGTAGCAAATCAGGCTCATCTCCTAAATGGATGGCAAGTAATCAGTCAGTGAATGCAGATGGTTATAGTAGGAAAAAATTAATGCAGAAGACATCAACCGAGAAGGTAAAGAAGTTACCCCAGAAAGCATGATTATGAGTTATGGAAGGGGAAAGGATACAGAAGAGGAAGTCTGGGAGTAAGAGGCTGGTAGTTTCTCAAGTTTGATACAAATCAAGGCTTTCAGAATGCTTAGCACTAGTGGGCACCTAGCTGACCAATGGGCAATCTATGGTTCTATGATTCACACTTATAAATCAACCCATATAACAGAGACAGCAGGCAAGTACTGAAGGAAGGGAAATGGGCTACAAAAATATAGAGACGTAGAATGGAAGAAAAGCTTTTGTACATGGGGGGGAGAAGGGAATGAGGAAGTCAATAGAAAAAAAAAGAAGATCAAGATACATAATGTACAGGTTCAAATTCCCTTTGATGAATACTATCAGTATGTATGTCACACATGCCCTAGTAAAAGAAAGAATAAAAAAGCAAAGATAACAACCTTATCAATAGATAATTATAGCGATGAAAACTTAGCCAGAAGAAAGTAATAATGTGCTCTGCCTATTTTTTTTAACATGTTAACTAAGATGGGGAAATGGTTAAAAATTCTCACAAGAGAAAAAACTATTACTTTCATTATGGAGGCTCAATCATTAACTGAGGAAAGGTTTAGAAACTTTCAGTATAAAAGCTCTTATAAATACAGTTATGCTTAGACTCTGACTCCAGAAGTTCCCAACAAACCATTTTATTCAACTTCGTTAATGTAAATAAAAGGTAAGAATCAGACATCTGTGTGGGGTGTCTAAGGGATAGCTAGGTGTCTGTGATAATCCCAACTAAATATCTTACAGAGTCTTAAAAATATCTTTCATTTGTATGTGGGTAAAATTATGTAGCACTGAAAAATAAACCACTGAAATGATTTAGTAAAACTCATGCATTTTTTATAGCCAAGCAAAATGAGGTAATGATGGGTAAAACATGTTTATTAACACAGTACAGCACAGTGCTGGGCTGGGGCTAGAATCAGGCTAGAACCCAGCTTTCCTGGCCCCTAAGCCAATATGCACATCTTTGCACATCTATGCTTATTTAAAAGATAAGCTATGGCATTAAACAGTTTTGGAATTTATTGATGAGATATGAAAGTTACTTCCTTGGCTATGATATTCTTGTATTTGCGCAAAATGAAGATGTGGGCATTTTCTAGTTCCTGTCGTCTAGAGGAATAGGTGCAATAAGAATAATGTGTTTTGGCGATTCTCCATCTTCTATGTTCTAGAAATCACTTAACAGACAGAAGATACTTGTTGAAGAATGGTCTCGGGATTCCTAAATCAGAATAATTTTCTCGCTTTTCTGAAGCCCTGAGTGGATTTCGCGGAGTGCTCTGTTTACACTACACTGTCGCAGTGCCCTTGGTGAACACTTCTGCAGAACTCAGCTTGTAGCTTTCAGGGCACTGTGACCTGAAAGAAAAGCTGACATTGGTCCAGAGGCACTGTGTGGTGATGCCAGTCAAGGGCCTCCTTTGTCCCAGAAAATTGCTAGTTTAATGAGGGAAAGTCAAAGGGACTGAAATGTAGAAGTATAAAGATCTTATTTGTTAAGGTTAAATAATTCCTTGGGCCTGGCTGAAATAATGACATGCAAAGCTTCAGCGAGGATGGTACAGAGAAGTGATGGCTGTATTTAAAGGCACTTGAGTGTAGAAAGTCAGGGTAGAGCTTTCTTTACTGGATGGAGGTAACAGTTTTTCCTCTTATGTTTTAGTTTATCTCTCAAGGTCACTTTCTCACCTGAAAAATGAAGCTTTTATTTTCTATTAGCTATTTCAATGGAGAAAACCCAAAAGGAAGTAGCATTGATTGGTTCAGGGATCTTAAAATGGAGTTAGGAACCCCTTGATAATGAGATCTCAAACACTTCTACATGCCCACCCTCCTTTCACAACCTTCTCTTTCCCAAGAGCACTAACCTTTCACTGAGTCAAATCACAGACTCTTCAAACATTATTTGTGAACCATTTTTGGTTTTCTGTGTGCAACAGATCTCCCACACTAACCAGAGACTAAGACTGCATCCAATCCCTGTCTTAAAAGACAATTTAACTTTTATGAGCACCAACTATAATTCTTAATAGTAATACAATTTCCAACCCCTTTGTCATTAAAAGCCAGAAATACAGCTGCCATTTTGTGAAATTTAAGAGCTCACTTTTCAAGACCACTTAAATCTGTGTTTTCTTGAATCACAGTCCTAACTAGCACACAGTAAATATAATTTTCTTTGTTCTCTACTTGTCTGATTGTTTTCTCCCACGACGTTGATGTAATTCTCGATCAACAACTACCTCCTACTGAATTCATAGGGTTCAAGCTTTATACTTAATAAGCTTTCTTAAGAGTCTACATTCTAGTTTGACCAATACACTCCTTGTGTCTTCCATATGGACTTCAAAGAATGATGCACCACTACAATTAGCACTGATTTCTGTTTTTTGCAGTCTTCTCCGACATCTCGTGTGTTGTGGAGGTTTTGCAGTTTCAACACAGAACCCAGGATGTGGTGAGCTGAATAACGGCCTTCAAAGATGTGAGGGTCCACGTATTTGAAACTTGTGAATCTTACCTTATGTGATAAACAGGGCTTAGCAGATGATCAGAAGAATTTCCAACTTCTGATTTTTAGCCATTTCTTCATTTTTGACAAAACTTGCAGAGCTTATCATAATTTAAATGTTTAAATAGTCCTTGGTGTGAAATCTTGCAAGATATTTTTCAAAGCTGAATATATTATGTATATTTTTTACCATTGTCCTCAAGATAACTTTTTAAATTTGAAAAAGATAGAATTCTATTATAGAAACAATATTGCCTTTTACTTCATAGGGTGTATAGCTCTGTTTTAAGCACTTGAGTATTTTCAAAAGGGTGTGACTTCTCCTCAAAAAATACACTGAGTAGCAAATCAGGCTCATCTCCTAAATGGATGGCAAGTAATCAGTCAGTGAATGCAGATGGTTATAGTAGGAAAAAATTAATGCAGAAGACATCAACCGAGAAGGTAAAGAAGTTACCCCAGAAAGCATGATTATGAGTTATGGAAGGGGAAAGGATACAGAAGAGGAAGTCTGGGAGTAAGAGGCTGGTAGTTTCTCAAGTTTGATACAAATCAAGGCTTTCAGAATGCTTAGCACTAGTGGGCACCTAGCTGACCAATGGGCAATCTATGGTTCTATGATTCACACTTATAAATCAACCCATATAACAGAGACAGCAGGCAAGTACTGAAGGAAGGGAAATGGGCTACAAAAATATAGAGACGTAGAATGGAAGAAAAGCTTTTGTACATGGGGGGGAGAAGGGAATGAGGAAGTCAATAGAAAAAAAAAGAAGATCAAGATACATAATGTACAGGTTCAAATTCCCTTTGATGAATACTATCAGTATGTATGTCACACATGCCCTAGTAAAAGAAAGAATAAAAAAGCAAAGATAACAACCTTATCAATAGATAATTATAGCGATGAAAACTTAGCCAGAAGAAAGTAATAATGTGCTCTGCCTATTTTTTTTAACATGTTAACTAAGATGGGGAAATGGTTAAAAATTCTCACAAGAGAAAAAACTATTACTTTCATTATGGAGGCTCAATCATTAACTGAGGAAAGGTTTAGAAACTTTCAGTATAAAAGCTCTTATAAATACAGTTATGCTTAGACTCTGACTCCAGAAGTTCCCAACAAACCATTTTATTCAACTTCGTTAATGTAAATAAAAGGTAAGAATCAGACATCTGTGTGGGGTGTCTAAGGGATAGCTAGGTGTCTGTGATAATCCCAACTAAATATCTTACAGAGTCTTAAAAATATCTTTCATTTGTATGTGGGTAAAATTATGTAGCACTGAAAAATAAACCACTGAAATGATTTAGTAAAACTCATGCATTTTTTATAGCCAAGCAAAATGAGGTAATGATGGGTAAAACATGTTTATTAACACAGTACAGCACAGTGCTGGGCTGGGGCTAGAATCAGGCTAGAACCCAGCTTTCCTGGCCCCTAAGCCAATATGCACATCTTTGCACATCTATGCTTATTTAAAAGATAAGCTATGGCATTAAACAGTTTTGGAATTTATTGATGAGATATGAAAGTTACTTCCTTGGCTATGATATTCTTGTATTTGCGCAAAATGAAGATGTGGGCATTTTCTAGTTCCTGTCGTCTAGAGGAATAGGTGCAATAAGAATAATGTGTTTTGGCGATTCTCCATCTTCTATGTTCTAGAAATCACTTAACAGACAGAAGATACTTGTTGAAGAATGGTCTCGGGATTCCTAAATCAGAATAATTTTCTCGCTTTTCTGAAGCCCTGAGTGGATTTCGCGGAGTGCTCTGTTTACACTACACTGTCGCAGTGCCCTTGGTGAACACTTCTGCAGAACTCAGCTTGTAGCTTTCAGGGCACTGTGACCTGAAAGAAAAGCTGACATTGGTCCAGAGGCACTGTGTGGTGATGCCAGTCAAGGGCCTCCTTTGTCCCAGAAAATTGCTAGTTTAATGAGGGAAAGTCAAAGGGACTGAAATGTAGAAGTATAAAGATCTTATTTGTTAAGGTTAAATAATTCCTTGGGCCTGGCTGAAATAATGACATGCAAAGCTTCAGCGAGGATGGTACAGAGAAGTGATGGCTGTATTTAAAGGCACTTGAGTGTAGAAAGTCAGGGTAGAGCTTTCTTTACTGGATGGAGGTAACAGTTTTTCCTCTTATGTTTTAGTTTATCTCTCAAGGTCACTTTCTCACCTGAAAAATGAAGCTTTTATTTTCTATTAGCTATTTCAATGGAGAAAACCCAAAAGGAAGTAGCATTGATTGGTTCAGGGATCTTAAAATGGAGTTAGGAACCCCTTGATAATGAGATCTCAAACACTTCTACATGCCCACCCTCCTTTCACAACCTTCTCTTTCCCAAGAGCACTAACCTTTCACTGAGTCAAATCACAGACTCTTCAAACATTATTTGTGAACCATTTTTGGTTTTCTGTGTGCAACAGATCTCCCACACTAACCAGAGACTAAGACTGCATCCAATCCCTGTCTTAAAAGACAATTTAACTTTTATGAGCACCAACTATAATTCTTAATAGTAATACAATTTCCAACCCCTTTGTCATTAAAAGCCAGAAATACAGCTGCCATTTTGTGAAATTTAAGAGCTCACTTTTCAAGACCACTTAAATCTGTGTTTTCTTGAATCACAGTCCTAACTAGCACACAGTAAATATAATTTTCTTTGTTCTCTACTTGTCTGATTGTTTTCTCCCACGACGTTGATGTAATTCTCGATCAACAACTACCTCCTACTGAATTCATAGGGTTCAAGCTTTATACTTAATAAGCTTTCTTAAGAGTCTACATTCTAGTTTGACCAATACACTCCTTGTGTCTTCCATATGGACTTCAAAGAATGATGCACCACTACAATTAGCACTGATTTCTGTTTTTTGCAGTCTTCTCCGACATCTCCCGTGTTGTGGAGGTTTTGCAGTTTCAACACAGAACCCAGGATGTGGTGAGCTGAATAACGGCCTTCAAAGATGTGAGGGTCCACGTATTTGAAACTTGTGAATCTTACCTTATGTGATAAACAGGGCTTAGCAGATGTCATCAGAAGAAGGACCTTGAGATGGAATGTTGGTGTAGATCCTAAATATGATAACAAATGTTCTTCCAGAAGAGAAGCGGAGGCCACCTGCATCGCAAGTACAAGGTCCCAAGTTTGATCCCTGGTACTAAAACAAGAACAGAAGCAGAGAGAGAGAGAGAGAGAGAGAGAGAGAGAGAGAGAGAGAGAGAGAGAGAGAGAGAGAGAGAGAGAGGGAGATTTGATCAGACAGTAGAAGATGGCAATGTGGCCACTCAGGAAGGATGCTATGCCTACTTTAATGAATGAGGAAGGGACCTTGAGCTACAGAATGCAAGGAATACAACTCAAAGAATTTAGAAAAGACTAGGAAACAGATTCTTCCCTGCAGATTCTGGAGTGAGTGGCGGTGTCCTGCTGACACCTTAATTTAGGACAGTGAACTCATTTCAGTTTTTTGTTCTTCTTAACTGTAAGAGTGTAAGTTGTGTAGTTTTAAGCCACCAAATGTTTAGTAATTTGTTACAGCAGGCACAGAAAAATAAGCCCTAGTATCTCCCTGTTTTCAGGAATGTTAGTCAAGGAAAACTAGAAAGGGAGAATCGAAATACTGCAAAGGATAGCATAATAAATCCATAATGAATGACTATAGAGAGTTAATACTAATCAATTTTTAATCTCACCGAAATGAGTTTTTAGAAACATACAAATAGTCGCACTGCCCAAAGAATAGAAAATCTACTGAAAAACATCAGGCTAGCTTTTCCTGTTCTCTCCACACTTGCACCAGTGTTCTTGGGGATTACTGAAGAGAATCCCCCACCATATGCCTCAGAGCCCTCCACACCCCCGGGCCTAACCATAGGTGGCTCTCAGTGTAGTCCCTTGGTTTCTCTCACTGGCTTTTCCGTATTTTCCACAAGGTCTATTTCAGGGTTCTCTACATCCCCCATTCCTCGTCCTTAGTGGCTGGGCTTGTTGTCCCCCATCTCCTGTACTCTACAATGTGGACTGGTGTTCCTGCCTCACTCTTCTCCTCTGCTTTAATGGAAGACGTGACCTACGTGCGATGTGAGGTTAATCCTCTCTCTGCTCTGGTTCCTATCTGGCCCTGTCTTCTCAGGGGTTTTATCAGTTGATGGTCTGTCTCCTTTTTTATTGGCTTCTTCCTATTAACTTTTAAATATGTCCAACCTTTATCTTTAAAAAAGAATAAGAAAAACTCCCCTTTAAACTCAAATATGTCTTCAGATATTTCCTCCTTCATTTCACAGAAAAATTCTGAAAGGAAAAAAAATTAACTTCTTGTTTCTGTTTCTCCACTCCTTATTCATTCTTTCTATGAGTGTAATGTGGCTCATGCCTATCCCTCTTTATTGAAATTGCTTTCGCTGAGGTAACCAGTGAGTTTCTCATTGCTGTATTACCAGTTCTCAATTCTAAATTTATTGTTTTTCACTGTGATTGGACCCATGAGCTAAGAAATGCAGCTGTAAGAAGCCAGAAAAGGCAAGGAACAGATTCCTCCTATACTGACACATTTCCTTTCCACCTCAGGTCCTTTTTCCTTGTCTTTTATATCTGATCTTTAAACAGTTTTCTATTGTCTTTAGTCCTTTTCTCTGTTTATTCAGTAAATTTCACAAGTGACTTACTGCTCTTTAATTGCTAAAGTTACCATTGTCTTGTGAGCCTTTTATCTCTATTTTCAAGTAAGATGTCTGCAGCTTTTGTTATCAATGAGTAGATATTTGTGTGTCTTCCAAATTCTTATGTTGAAGCTCTATTCCCCACCAACATGATGATATTGGAGATGGGACTTTTGAGAGCTCATTATGTATGAATTGTATATGACAGGGCTCTCCGATCCCCGAGCTATGGACTGGTACTGATCCCTGGCTTTTAGGAACCGAGCCACATATCAAGGAGGTGAGCCATGAGCTAGGAAGCAAAGTTGAATTCATATTTACAGCCACTCCCCATTGCTCCCTGTACCACCTGAGCTGTGCATCCTTTCAGATTATGGGCAGCATTAGATTCTTATCCGAGTATGAACCCTACTGTGAACCGTGCTTGCGAGGGATATAGGTTGTCCACTCTTTGTAAGACTCTAATCCTCTCCCCCATACACACACTGCATAAGAAGAGACACTGGAGAGCTTACTCCATTATGCGAGGTCACTGCAAGGATGTGGCCATCAGTAAGTCAGGAGGAGACCCCCTCACAACAAACAAATCTACTGACGCCTTAATCGTGGACTTTCCAGCTTCCAGTATTTTGAGGAAATTAATATATTGCATTTTGTTATGAAAACCCACATAGACTAAAACACCTGGCTCATCATAGTTCACTCCTAATAAAATATCTCTTCAATATCTCACGAGTGAGAGTTATCTTAGAAATCTAATCGTGTTGGTCCCCTCTGAACGTTTTTGGCTGGCACCATATCCTTTAGATGAAGTCCACATTTCTTTAACATTACTTATAAGGAAAATAAATATTTCACCTTTGCCTCTCACTATCTCTCATTTCTCCTACTGCATTCTAGGTCTAGCCTCATCTGCCTCTTTCAACTTCTTCACAGTGCTGTGCTCTCTTGTCTCAACAGCCCTTCATGCCTACAGTTCTTCCTCTTCAGCTTACTAAATATTAAATGTTTCTCATCTTCGTTGGGAAGGCAGCATAGAGAAGAGATTGAAAACAGAAACTTGAGTTCAGACGTCTTTGGTTTGAATTATGACCTGGTTAGTGTCTGTCACCTGGTTATGATTTAGATATTTTCTAGTGCTGAGGATTGATCCCAGGGCCTTGATGCTCAGCAAGTGCTCTACCATTGAGCTACATCTAAAACCAGGCCTGGTTTAGATCTTAAATAGCCCAAAAGTCAGGTGTTGAACACTCAATTTCCAGTCTGCAGTTCTAATGGGAGGTAATGGAACCATTGGGGAGTAGGGCCTAGTGTAAGGAAGTTTGGTCATTGAGGAAGTGTCCTTGAAGGTGATATTGGGACCCTGTTCCCTCCTCTCTTGTTTTGCTACCTAGCTTTCATGATATGCTGTCATGTTTTCCCCACTGTCATTGAGATGTCCTCCCAACGTCTTATGTGCTCATAGGTGGGGTCTCTGGGAGATGACCAGATCACGGGGTATGATGCGTATCAGTGGATTAGTCTTCTGATGAGTTTGTAGCTAGATGTGAAGTTGGGGGGTGAAGCATGTTGAAGGAGGTGGCATGGCCTGGAAGGCTGTATCTCTCTCGCTCCTCCTAGGAACCACTCTCTGCTTTCCCACTATCATGTCATTAGCTACTTGTCCAATATGCCCTCCCTTGGGGACAGCCAACTATGGGATGACACCTTACAAACTATGAGCCAAGATAAACCTTTCTTCTTTTGAGTAGTGGGTGAAGGGTAATTGTCTCACTGATGAGAAAGTAACTAAGACAGTCACCATATTATTCTGCCTTTCCGCAGGTGCAAAACAACAGGGCCAAGTGACTATGTACTGAAACTCTGCAACCATGATCCAAATTAATCTTTCTTTGACTTAATTTTTTTGTCCTAGGTATTTTGTCATAGTGATGGAAATCTGACATAGTAACTTATCAGCTTATTTTTTTTGGTACCGGGGATTGAACTTGGGTCCTTGCACTTGCAAGGCAGGCCACCGAACCGCTGAGCTAAATCCCCGGCCCCTACTAGCTTTTTTTATCCAGGAGAATTAACATAATTTTTCTGAGTCAGAAATTTCTCACCTGTAAAAAAAAAAAAATAATAATAATAATATCTGCCTCATAAGATTATTATAAGGCCTCAGTGAGTTCCTAATTATATGTGCTTCAAAAAGAGCTGATCACATAGTAAGAGGCGTATTTGTATTTATTAAAGTAAAACAAATCTCTAAAGTCTCATACTGGAAATTATCTTCTCTAGAAAGATTTTTTTCAACTTTTTCTCAATTTCATATCTAAGTCTTCATCAAATGCCCCTTCTCTATGCTAGGACTTCCCTATAATATATTTATCCTGTGTTGTTATTGACTGATCCCTTTTCCACAACCTCTACTAAATTACAAGCTCCAAAAACTAGAAAGAATGTGTGTATCAATTTCTACTGCCTAGCAGACTATGCAACATAAATCAGTTACTCAGTAAATATTTTCTGAGTGACTTAATATATCATCAATTTAGTAATAATGCAGGTATAGACATATTCTGTGTTGAAGAAGATCTATTTTAGAGGCTATATTCAATCACTACTGGGAAAAAAATGTTACCAAATACATTAAGAATTTTAAAAATACCTAGTATGGGTAACATTGGAGAGACTGTATTAATAAGACTATTTTTGTTTCTGGTAAATGAAAACATAATAACCTAATTTAATTGCACTAAGAGAAGGAAACCAGGAAGTTATTGTTTCATGTAACTGAAAAACCTGAAGATATCTGCTTAAACAAGGTCATCAGGACCTGATTACTTTGCACCTCTGAGTAATGCTTTATGCTGGGAGTCTTTATACTGAGGTCCTATGTGCTAGCAATGTAAAAAGGCACTTTAGCCATTGAACTTATAAGTAGGCAATCAGTAAGGGACAGTGTATAAGATAGTCAGCTGGTTACAAAGAAAACACATTAATTGAAGGCACACGGTGTAAAAATGTAAAAGCAAACACAGGAAAGAAACTTCTTAGGTGGAATTCACTAAATTCGTTAACAACCTCCAGGCTGGGTTTTGAGGAACTTGAAACTGCAGAGTAAGCAGTTTCCTTTAAACTCTGACAGCTGAGAAACCAATTTTCTTTAAAGTTCACCTCATAAAGCCTAAGCCCCAGTTTGTTATTTTAAACCCAGAGCCACTGTGGTACGTGCTCCATTGAACTTATAAGTAGGCAATCAGTAAGGGACAGTGTATAAGATAGTCAGCTGGTTACAAAGAAAACACACTAATTGAAGGCACACGGTGTAAAAATGTAAAAGCAAACACAGGAAATAAACTTCTTAGGTGGAATTCACTAAATTCGTTAACAACCTCCAGGCTGGGTTTTGAGGAACTTGAAACTGCAGAGTAAGCAGTTTCCTTTATAAGTAGGCAATCAGTAAGGGACAGTGTATAAGATAGTCAGCTGGTTACAAAGAAAACACACTAATTGAAGGCACACGGTGTAAAAATGTAAAAGCAAACACAGGAAATAAACTTCTTAGGTGGAATTCACTAAATTCGTTAACAACCTCCAGGCTGGGTTTTGAGGAACTTGAAACTGCAGAGTAAGCAGTTTCCTTTAAACTCTGACAGCTGAGAAACCAATTTTCTTTAAAGTTCACCTCATAAAGCCTAAGCCCCAGTTTGTTATTTTAAACCCAGAGCCACTGTGGTACGTGCTCACTGGACAACTGAACAAGTTCCTGTGCTCTGCTTATTCCTAAGGGCCTAAACAAAGAGAACTCCCTGGCCCCCCAGTTTCTGGGACACTCCCAACCAGGAGCTTTATTTCTTCTTACATTTTCAATAAATTCTTCTCCTTTAACTTACTTATTTGTGTCCGTGATTTCATTCTTTGACTTTGTGGGATAGTGTGCTCCATTAATGCTTTTGTTGTGGAGTTAGCTGTTTTGGCAGTAGCAGAAATAGACTCACACCCTCTCTGTTCAACTAGCTAAAAAGAACAAGTGACTCTCAGTTTTTGGATTCAGTAAATGCTTCAATAGAGGGATTAATAGATAGACAAATAGGCAGATCATTATCTCTGTCTGAAACACTTGTCATCCCTGTACTAATCACCACCACTAAGGAGGTGTGAGGCTCTTCTTGGAGTACATACACTGAAAAGGTGGACTGGAAAATTGGGGTATAATTTTCAGAAGACAACTGAATGGACAGTGGTTGTGAGAATTAACAACTTCTTGTTTCTATGCTTCAAACCCACCCTTCCCTTCCCTTCTGTGTACTGGAGTTGAGCCCTTCTTCAGATGGCACTATCCTGAGCTTTGTCTTTATAGGGCACTGGAGGCACATTCCAGGACGAAGGAGCTTCCTGACTGCACTACGTCTTCTCCGTCCTGTTTTTTCTGGTGCAGCTATTTGTATATGGGACACATAGTGACACCCACCCACAAGCAAGTGTTGCTTTTCAGTGATGCCTGTGGATTCCTGTACACCAGCCTGGACCAGCCAGCTGTGGTTCAGCTCTGGACCCATGCAGCCCAGTGAATTTCTCCCATATCCACTTCTCCTGCATCTTCCCTTCTCCCAAGGACTGAAACCCAGCTGTGGGAAGAAGCCCCTTTTGTGTTTGTTCTTTCCTGGGGTGTTCTTCCTTAGCCTTAGTGTTTTCTTCAGATTTCTTCCTTTTAATTTCTTATTCGTAGTTAATCCCCTTGTTGCCAATTAATAAACCTTTATGTTAAGTCTTTCCTGTTCAAATTCCTGGAGTGGATTCTGTCTCCTAATTAGACTTTCTCTGATACACTAATATTAAAAACAGTTGCTGTTGAGGTATAAGTACGTTGATTGCAAAGACTGCAGTGGTATCTATTATAAGAGAAAAGTGGAACTAATCTTACCATCCAGCAAATTAAAACTCACTCACTTAACTAAACAGAATGCTTGTTATTTCCCCCAAAATTACTCAAACATGTAAATGTATGGGATAATGTTAGATTTAAAAGGAGACTATAAGAATGATTATATCACATCACCTATGTTAGCTAAAATATAAAAGTTGTATCATTTAGGGTGATTTACTTATTTCCTATGAAAAATTTTAAAACAACTAGTAACTGTTTTTATTTTTACTATGGAAAAATAAACTTCAAAATGACTAATAATAATCAAAGTTTCTCTTTAGCAAGAACTATAAGTTAGTTTCAGGTTTAGCTGCAAGTGACAGAAAATTCCAAAATAGTGGCAGCCAAAACAAGATAGTTATTTATGTTTCTTTTATATGTAAGAAGTACCAACAAAATCATACAGGTCAGATAGGGTGATTCATTATGCTATGGATTCATGTTTGTAACCTGTTCCATGTCCAGACAACTATGGCTATGGAGTTCTAGAGAGTAAGCAATAAGACAGGAGAATTTCAAAGAAATTTCACACCCCCATTTTTTGCTTTCTTTGGCTTAAGCACTTTTATTGGGAAATAATCATTGAATTATTGAATGAATCATTGAATTATTTTAGACATACAATCAAAAGACACTTAATAAAGTTGTAGAGTTGTGTAATTGTCACAATGGCCTATTTAAAAAAAAAAACAACATTTTTTAGGAGAAGATTTAGATTCATAACAAAATTGAGCAGAAGGTACCGACGTGTTTTCTTATCCTGCTGCAACCATGCCATGCTTAGTCCTCCCTATTATCAGTGTGTGCGCCCAACAGAGTGGTGTACAGTTTTCACAGTTGTTGAACCTACATGGTTGTACCATAATTATCCTCCCAAGTCTAAAGTTTACATGAGGTCTCAGTTTTGCTGTTGTACATTCTATGCATCTGGACAAATTTATAATAACAGCTGTCTCCATCATAGCACAACACAGCACGGTTTCACTGCCCTAAGGACCCTCGGGGCTGTGACTATTTATCCCTGCCTCGTTTCTAAGCAGTGGCAACCACTGATGTTGTCATTGTCTCCACAGGTACCTTTTCCAAAATGTCATATATTCAGAACTCTATAGTATACAACATTTTCAAATTGGCTTCTCTGCCTTAGTTAATATACATTTAAATTTTCTCCCTGTGTTTTCATAGCTTGGTAATTCATTACTTTTTGTCACAGCATAAGAGTCCATGTCATCATTCATCATCTCCATATGTGACAGTTTATTCATCCATCATCTTCTACAGGCTACCTTGGCTGTCTCGCAGTTTTGCAATTATAAATAAAGAAGCCATTTTTAACATCTGCGTGCAGGTTTTATGTGAACATAAGTTTTTAATTTCTTTGAATAAATACCAAGGGGTGCAAATATCGAATGCTATAAGACTATGATTAGTTTTGGAAGAAGCCACCACACTGTCTTCTAAAGCAGCTGTATCTTTTTTAAATTACTGCCAGCAATGAAGGAGAACTCCTCCCCCTGCACGTTATTGCGACGCATTTGGTACTGTCGGTATTCGGGATGTTGACCGTTCTAACAAGCATATGCCTTAGTCCTCGTCCTCCTTGTGGAGACACAACATGTGACGTCCACAACTTACGAAGAGAGAGATTTATTTGGGCTCATGGTTTTTAGGTATTTCAGACCATACTCAGCTGACTCCAAGGCAGGGAGGGCCTAGCGGAAGGGTCTGGTGGAGGAAGGCTGATCACATCGCGGTGGCGAAGAAGCAGAGAGAAAAATGAAAGAGTTGGAGAGAATGATACATTCTTCCAGGTCCCGCCTTTTAGTGACCCACCTCCTAGGCGACCTAACCTCATACCCAGTCAGCTATAGCTATCCCACGATCCAGTAGCCTCCCAGGCATGTGAGAATTTTAGGGCACATTCCAGATGCAAACCACAGCAGTGTGCACTGCTGTCTCGTTGTTGCTTTAATCTCCATCTTCCTAATGACCAGAGGTGTGGGTCGTCTTTTCATGTGCTTATTTGTCACGTGTATATTATCTTTGCTGGGGTGTTTATTCAGGCCCATTGCACATTTTTAAGGCTGTTTGTTTTCTTATTGTTGAGTTTCAAAGTTTCTTTGTATTTTAGACAACAGTCCTTTAGCAGATGACTTTTACAAATGTCTTTCCTCTCAGTTTGTGGCTTGTATTTTCATTTTCTCAACAGTGTTTCTCACAGAGCAGAAATTTCTAATTTGAATGAAATCCAGTTTATCAATTCTTTTTTTCCTATGTGAAAGTATGCTTGCATTTGTTGTGAAAGCATATTGCAACTGTAGGGAAAACACTCAAAACTGTTTAAAAAGAAGTATAATTGCTGTGATAGGAGAGAAAATGGAATCATTCATGTGGATTCCAAAACTGTGAGCCCAAGCAAACCTTTTTCTGATTATCTTGGTTATTTATTAAAGTAACATGAAGCTGACAAACACAATTGATGATAATGTGGAGAAACTGGGGCCCTTGTATACTATTATCATTTAACCCCACAAGTCCACTCCTGGGTATGTACCCAAAAGAATTGAAAGCAGGACCTCAGACAGACATGTTTTGTATACACAGGAGTGAAGAAGGATGGACAGCTGCTTGGTGACTGTTGGAATGACGTATTATGTTCTACTGAAATGGGTATATACATTTAAAGCCTTGTTCACCTTACTTTTGGTGGGGGTTGAACCCAAGTCCTTGCTCATGGTAGGAAAGTGCTCTACCACTGAGTTACACCCCCAGCTCAATGTAAAATATCTGAATGGATAAGGACACAATATTAGAAGTTGAGTTGATGACATTGTAAAGCTGTCAATTCTTCCCAATCTAATCAAAAAGTTTGATGCAATCCCAATCAAAACTTTAGCTCAGAGAGAGAAAGTTAATTTAAAAAAAACAGAAACAGCTGTTCACTATGCCAAGTCTCCTGTGCTGCCAACCATGCACTACAACTTTAGGAAGATCTCAGTGGTGCCCTCTGCCAAGGACTTTGTTGACCTGACATTGTCAAAAACTCAACAAAAGACTCCAAGAATTATTTATAAACCCTTTCAAATTCACTGCCTTAGACATTTTTACATGAGAAGAGTCAAATTTATTTGGCAGAATTACCATGACACACTCTCACAGATCCTAACAGATTTTCCCAGATTGGATGATATCCATCCATTTTACGATCTGATGAATATTCTCTATGAGAAGGCTCATTACACGTTGGCTCTGGGACAAACAAATATTGCCAAAACTTTAGTGGACAGTGTTGCTAAAGATTATGGGTGGCTAATGAAATATGGAGATTCTCTCTACAGTTGTTGCAAGCAGCTGAAGTGGGCTCCCTGTGGGCAGATGTGGAATAATATTATTATCAAGAGGCAGAAGCAGAGTTTGGAGCATTTGGAACAAGTGCGTTAGTGTTTGTCCTGCTTGCCAACCACTGATCCAAATACAAGGACTCTGCTTTTGCATGAGTACCCAAATGTTGGGAAATCCAGCTTTACCAACAAGGTGAGGGGTACAGATGTGGATGTTCAGCTGTATTCACTTACCACGAAGTCTCTGCTTCAAGGTGCATGAATTATAAGTATCTACATTGAGGAGTTGTACATACTCCAGTGGTTTTGGATCATGTGCTAGAGGATTGGAGCACCACTGAAATGCAAGCTATCACAGCCCTGGCTCACCTACAGTTTTGTGTGTGATGGATTTGTCTGAGATAGAGATTAAAAGAACAGTTAGAGCTCTTCCAGAATATCAGGACCCTCTTTATAAACAAAGCTCTTATTGTTGTAGCAAACAAAGGTGATATGAAGAGAATAGCTGAACTTCCTGAAGATGATCAGAAAATATTTATAGACTTGTTGGCTGAAGGGTTCCCTGTCAAAGAGACCAGGACCCTGACTGAGGATGGTGAAGTTAAAACAGAGGCTTGTGATAAGCTTTTGGCTCACTGAGTGAAAACCAAAATGGAAGGAAATAAAGTGAATGAAGTGCTGAACAGATTTCATTCAGCTGTACCAAACAAAAAAATGATGAGGAGACCCCCCCCCAGCTTCATGCTGGAAGCAGTGGTAGCATGCAAGAAGAAAATGGAACCTGGGGAGCCTAAGAAGAAAAGGGAATGAGATTGTGAGCTGGAAATGCGAGATCATTATATTTTGGATCTTCAAAAATACTTGGATTCAATGAATTCATCAAAAATATGATAAGATACCAGTGATCTTCAAAGGCCATATGTAGCTGATTGTATAGATCTGCTATCATGAAGAAATTGGAAGAGTTAGCAAAAGAAGAAGAGTTAAGAACAGCTGCTGGAGATTATGACAGTGAATCTGAAAGTGTAGACAAAGAAATGGAAATCTGATAGCTGGCAAAACAAATTAGAGAAAGAAAGAACTTGAAAAATTTACAGTCCAAGGCAAAGAATACCCAGGGACCCAGAATGCCTCTAAATGCTAAGAAGGTTCAGTGGACAGTTTTAGAGAATGAGTTGCGAAGTCTCCGTATTGACATGCATGATAAAGACAATGCCTACTATGCAATCCAGGCAAGAGAGTCTCTGGGTGTCACTAGGCAAAGAAAGTGGGAAGAATCTGTCCCACCCACTTTAGTAACCCGGAGTCGAGCATTTGGTAACCTCTTGTACTCCATGTGATGTTTCTGCTCTTTGGGATGTAAAGATGGTGAAGAAAGCCAAGACTATGATGAAAACTGCTCAGAAGAAGATGAATCTTTTGTGGGAGAAAGTGGGGCAGATAGACATGTGTTTGATGTGAAGCACAAGTACTTTATTCTCTGGAAAAAGGAAAACTGGTAAAAAGGACAGAACATGCTATCCTTTTATATAGTTCAGCTAGACTGGCTGTTTCATTTGATATGGTTTCATAAAACTGGAATAATTTATTTACTGTAAAAACCAATGGAAACAGTTAAAGGAGTTGTTGCTGAAAATAGTGATTAACCCTATAGAGGTGTGCATAATATTACAAATATTTTGATTAGACAATGTTTTTGCATTTTATAGAGTTGATTCAGATTTCAAACTGAAAGATTTATTAGTATGACTTTTGGGATTTTTGATGGAGAAAAGTTTACTCTGCAAGACGTAGCTTTGGTTTATCACACATAAATAGCCATTTTTAATGAAGAAAGCATCTTCATCTTGTGGTATATACAGAAGGCTACCAGCTCTGACCTGCAGCCTTAGGAGAAAACCTGTTTATGAGTGTGTCAGGACCTTGTGCTTAAAATACTCTCAAATTATTTTCTAGTCCTTTTGTATAATACACCCTTGTAATCTATCTTCAACTATTTTATCCAAAATACACTTCAAGAGAAAAATAGTTTTGAAATACTGAAAACACCAAACCAAACCAAAACAAAAACAAATGTCTTACAATAGATTGTGACATGTTACAAAGCAATAATATTGAAAACAAGTTTGATATTGGCATAGAAACAGGCAAACATCAAAGAAACAGAAAAAAATAAAGAAGGACTCATACATAAATTTGTTACATAATAAGATAACACAAACAAGTGGGGGAAATAATAGTTGTATAGACAAAATTAAAATTGAATTCTTGCCATGTACCATATACAGTGATAGTTTCTACATGAATGAAGCTGAAACTGTGAAAGTAAAATTAAAAAGTCATAGTAGCAACAATAGTGGAATCATTTTGTGACTTAAGGGTATGGAAAACCTTTTAAAAATAGGACCAAAAAGGAAAATGCAAGTTGATGTAAAAAATATATGGATTTGAGTACCTCAAAAATAAGAATTTGCAGTTAATAATTCATGCTGTAGACAATAACAAACTAGATTGAGGGAAAGTAATTTCCATGTCTAAAACTTTAATATTGTAATATAGGAATAACTCTTTAAGTCAAAGATGGAGAATCCAATTCCTCAATGGGCAGGAGTTCTGAACAAGCAATTTAAGAAAGCGGAAACGTGATTATCTCTGATAAGAGATGTTCAAGCGCATTGGTAACTAAATAAATGCAACCTAATCAATGAAACATTATTCCACACCCATCAGTATAGCAAAATCAATAGGTAAGAGTTGAAAACCTAAAGTGGTAGAAATATGAAGACATAAGAAGCTCTATGTAATATTGGTGGGTGTGTGATCTGGTGCAACCTTCTGGAGAACAATCTGGCTAAAGTTAGTGAGATCAAATATGTGTATGTTACACTTTGGGAATCCCACTAATGGGTCTATTACCTGCCCTGCCAAAAAGCTTCCAAAGTTAATTGTGAAAGGAAATATGAAACGATGAATATTGCAGCATTTAGTGGACAATGGCCTCAAGCAGCCTGTCTTGTCTCTTACCACTGGGCAGTGGAGATTGAAATGTATGATGTCCTGGAAAGCTCATTCTTTAATTATATTCAGCCATGAGAAACAACAATGTTTTAAAAAAGAAAACCAGAGTTACAGCACCACAGATAATTTTTAAGCACCTAGTAAGTACTAAGTGGTACAAATAAACAAAGTAAAGTGTCTATATAGAGAAAACCGGGGTTTATGTGAATTAAATGCAAACACACACGACACTGTATATTAAAAGGATAGCTATGATTGAAGAACCATATCAAAAGCAGAGTGGTGTCTGGGAGAGACAGGAAAGGGAATGAGATTAATGAACAAAACAAGAGTAAATCAATATCCAAGTGTGGGACCATATAGGAATCAAAGATATTTGCAAGACATAAATTAAGTACAGTTAATTCAATGTGAGACTTTTTGAAAAAAGTGGTCCCTTTATCCTCATTTTTTCACCATCAAATGTTTCTCATTTTTTATTTAAAATTAAATCGATGGAAGTTATTTTCTGTTACGTCTTTGGCAAAGTTGGTGGCTGAAATGTTGTGTTTGGGGAATTGATTTTTACACTGCATAAAAATTAAACTAAAATATTACCTCTAATATACTTGCTAAAGTGAAAGTTGTGTCTAACCTCCTCGGAGCATGCCTCTTCTACAGCCTGATTCTTGAATGGTAGTTCTTGTAACTGTGTGCTGACTCCCTACATTCATGCAGTGAAAAAGAACAAGCCATGCCATGGACAATGGGGTTTAAATTTCATGCAAAAAGCATTAAAAACTAACAACACCTGTAAGAGTGTTAAAGGCTTTTTGTATTGTTAGATCCAGAGGTCAAAGCACATGGCAGGGTTTCATGTGTGTATATTTTGTGTGTGTTTTGTTTTACAAACTTTAAATTGTACTAGTACAGGGCCGGGGATTTAGCTCAGCGGTTCGGTGGCCTGCCTTGCAAGCGCAAGGACCCGAGTTCGATCCCTGGTACCCGCCCCCGCACTGTAATAGTACGTATTCGCGGTACATACTGGTTACACTCGCTGTGGGAGTTGGTGTGTGTCTACAACGCATCTTAATTCTTTCCACAGCCCCCTTCTGTTCCTTCCCTCTCATCTTTCCTTTTCTCCTTTCTTCTCCCTTCTCTCTCACTCCATCTCTTGATCCCCTTCAACATTTGAGAAATATCTACTTCTTTGTGTCCTATCATCTAACTTTTATTTTGTTCTTTATTCATATGTTGGGTTTCTCATACAAAGGAAACCATGTGGTATTTAATCTTGTGTATCTGATTGGTTTCACTTGACGTTATGGTCTCAAGGTGCATCCATTTTCCTACAAATGACTTCCGTGTCCTTCCTTACAGCAGGGTAGTACTCTGTTGTGTGTAATAACACGGTTTATTTATCCATTCATCTGTTGATGAACATATAAGCTGATTCCAAGATTTAGCTATTACGAATTGTGCTGCTTTGAACATGAGTGTGCTTGTATCGTTGTAATTTGATGTCTTCAACTCCTTGGGGAAGTGTGTGTATTGTTTCGATGGAAGTTGGTCACAGCAGCATTTATTTTCATTTTGCCGTGTAATAAACTTTTCTTTATAGTGTGTTCTGTTAATTATTTTAGACATTTAGTAAACAAATCTCTTTAGGGGAGGGCTGAGTATCCTTTCTGTGCTCAATGTGGTGGAGTATGTTTCCTATGATTTCTTCCTCCCTGTTCTATCTTGTTTTAGTAACTATTTGTGCCTTTTAAAAATCTATGATCTGTTCAGACTATTCCAGTTGGGAAGACAAGAAACAATTTTTTAAAAAAAATCTTATTACTTAGTACCTAGACAGCCAGGGTGAAGAAGAAGTAGCATTATGAATTGTAATCATAAACTGTAGTGAATATTTAAATGAAAATAAATTTATTACAGTAAAAGACATATCGCTCTTACTCCCCTCAAAATACTTGCCCTTGCTTCACACATACTTGTCTCATTGCTCCTACCATTTTCTGAAGTAGTTCTTGGAGTCCTCTTCCATGTATATCTTTAGTTTTGTGGTCATGACGCCATGGATAATCTGAACATTTCAAGACATTTCTTTTACGGTCCTTTTGACTTTGGGGAAGAGCCAGAAGTCTCTCAGTGCCAGAACCGGAGAAGAAGCTGTATGAAGACGTAGCGTAGTGATTTTAGCATCCTGCCTTTCTGTTGGATGCCACTCAACAGCAGTCACCATATTCTTATTGCATCTACTAAAGGCGAGAGAGACTTGCACAACTGCCTTAGAGGGGGACGGGAATGGTGTGATTGCTGTGTTCAGAGTGGGAGGAGGCATTCTGAGGGGGATTGATGGCAATGCATGTTCTACTAAAATGCATTTTTAAAAATTTAAATATTCACTGTATCTGTGTATAGTTTGATCACCCCCTGTACATTCTCCAGAAATTTCCAAAGTTCAATAAATCCATATGTACTTTGAGTTTAATGACTTTTAAATAATGAACAGTTTTCCTTAATTCCGAATTAAGATTTGACATCTTCAACTTTTTATTAATCTTTTTAAAAATAGAAAATCTAGAGTCCTTACTGGTTACTACATAATTTACATAAGCGGATGTTTTGACTATAGCCATGAATCCCTTGTGATTTTTCATTTGTGGTACCTAAGTCTTAGATATCTGATTGTAGTTATTTCACAAAAATTCTTCCACCTTTTGTTTTTATACCAATGAAATCAGTTTCATAAACCTGTGTAAAATACTTTGATATTTTCAGGTTTCTCTTAGGAATGTATTCATAAATGCTTGTAATGTATAGGCTAGATTATTCTAATTTAAAAGTCAATACAAGAACATCAGCTTTTTTCTTATATATACACAAATTCTCATACGTTTATTTTATTTGAAATTAAAATATGTTCTTAGTGGGCCAGGGATTTAGCTCAGTGGCACCACGCCTGCCTTTCAACTGCAAGGTCCTAAGTACATCTCTGGTACTGAAAAACAAACAAACAAACAAGCAAGCATACACACAAAAAGTACTGTTAGAGTAATTCTATATATTTCTCTTTTTTTGTATATTTCTTTTTAAAGGCTTGTTACTATTGTAACCACCAATTACAAAATAAGGGCAGAGTCTAATTTATTATTTGTCTAATTTTTTAAAGGTTTGACCCATTAGACCTTCGCTCTTAAGCCCACTGTGCCTTTCACTGTGAGCTGATGAGGGTCCAGATCTACTTTGTTGGATTGAGCTGGAAGGGTCCTGGGAGTTGAGGAGGGAGATGGGTAAAGATGGCCTCTTAAGGGGACCAACAGGCCCGAATCACTATCTCAAGAGGACATGGACTACTTGGCTTTGCTAGTTTGCAATAGGAAATATCTGATTGGGAATTTGTTGAGAGATTTTCTACCCAAGGCCAGATGTCCGAGGTTTTTTTTCTCCTGTACGCCAATAAAAGCTATGTGGTGAAACTGGATTATTAGTATTTCCCACAAAGACTAGAAATTCTTAGATGATAAGGAACGTGGCAGTGTGGTCATAAGTGGCAATTTGATCTCAAGTGACTTTGTGGTAGGGAATAAAATACAGGAGGCAACCCTGATCACCCTAAAGTACAGCCTTAATCCTTCAGCCCTTTGAAAGAGCTGCAGCGTCATCATGCGCACTTTCTTAAGACTGGAGCAAGCTGACAAGGCTGCACACAGAGCTTTACCGTAGAAAACTGCCTGAGTAGGAAGGACAAGGTTTCCCGTGGCTCCCACAGTGACCGGAGGGTGGCAATGTTGCTAGATTTTCTTTTCCTTAGTGCCTGGACATCTGTTCTTGCAGTAACCATGAGTCAGATTGCCTGTCTGAAGAAAATAGATTCTTACAATTATTTCCCTGGGCCTTGGGCTTGTAGTTTATGAGTTTTAGGATTAATCCAAAGAAAAGTGATGGTTTTCTCTGCCTATTTTATGGCCATGGCCATTTTGGTTAGCTAGCTATTTTGTTTTCAAGTTTCTCCCCTACTTTGCTGCTCCTTTTTCTCCATCTCCATGTCCTCTACAGTCTTCTCCTCTTCAATCTAGGAAACAGATGGTGTTTTCAAAAGAAAGTTAACTATGGAAGAAGATCTCTAAGAGGGATTTGTGGGGGCAGGAGATTGTACGATTTTGTACACCTCACAAGTGACATATCGTAGAGCTCTCAGAAAGTGCAAATGCATGTGCACAGTGAAAACACTTGGAAATGATACTTAAGCTTTGCACACCAGTGAATGAATATTTCTGGAAGTGATATATAGAGAAGGGATTCATTAGAAATACTTTGAGAGTTGGGGGTGGGGTCAAAGTGACTCCTGACCTTGTCATTGAAGCGTGAAGAAACCATAGTGACGGCTGTTTACTGCGTGAGCCTGAAAAAGATACTTCACAAACAGTGCTCACTTTCTCCAGGTTGTGGTGAAGCTTGATCATTGTGACGATTACTTTTGTGTGACATCTGGCTGCCCGGATACTTAGCCAAACAGTGTTCTGGGTGTTTTGTGAGGTTTTAGATAAGATTAACATTTGAAATGGTAGGTTTGGAGTAGAGTGAAGCAGATTGTTGTACAAATGCAGAGGGGACTTACCCAATCAGGCCGGAGTGAGAGGAAACTACTGACCACCTCCCAGCAAAATAACTTCTTCCAAGTTTGCCTTTAGACTTCATCAAAAACACCGATTCTTCCTGGCTCTGTACCAGACTGCCTTTGGACTTGAAATGTAACTTTGGTTCTCCCGCAGAATTTGGACTTGTCAGCCTCAGCAATCACATCAGGAGATTCTTCTCAATGAATCTTTTTTGAAGTCTATAAACTTCCTACTGGTTCTGTTCCTCTGGAGAATCCTAAGGCAACATTGTCATTCTTTTATTTTTTCACAGATAGGGAAACTAAGGCTTACAGAAGCCATGTAGCCAAAACTGTAGTAGTGATAAGAGTCAAATCCAGCTCTAAATTCAGTCTGAGCTTTCACTTGTTTTTCTGCTGCGTGAGAAAGGGGAGCATAAGAAAAATGATAGCTCCAGAATTATATCATTAACAAATCCAGAATTTTGAGTTCTGGCTTCCAGTTCTGGTTTAGACTGCACCTCAAAATCTTTTTCATGTCTTGCTGCCATTTTCTTTGCTCTCATTCCTGGTTAGGAGACATGCGATGTGATACTTCAGTGAGGAAGTTTTTAGTGCAGGGTAACAGAGACTAGCCGGTCCTGCCTGGCTGATGCCGATGGTGTGTTGATGGAATGCTCTGCCCAGGAGGCTGCCTCTCCTGCGTCCTTCACCATCTGTATAAACAAACTCAGTGGAAGTCATTGTCAGGCATTTCAGAGAGTGTGGCCTCTGTGAGGTTATTGGCTAAGTGGTATATTTGGTTTTCAAATCAAGGCATCTGTAAAAGCCAATTTGTCAGACTAATAAATTCAATTCTGAATCACAAAGCCCTTTGTGAGCTTTGAAATCTTATTTTTAAATGTTTCATCTCCAGCCCTGAAAGGAAAAGCCCTTTCCGCCCCCTCAAGGGTAAGATTGCCTCATGCTTCTGATTCATATTCATCTTTTAAGACACAAGGTTTTCACAGTTCTTTTCCTTTTGAAAGTGGGCGTCATATATATATGTATATATCAGATTTAAACAATAACTTCATATCCCCAGTGCTTGACTGTTTCTGGAAATCTATTTAATTTCACAAAACAAGGTACCAAAGCACACAGACATGAACAATTTCCATTTTAATAGTATCATCTCCACCTGAGCTTTGGATTTACATGAATCGAGGCCAATGCCTGGAATATTCTGAATTTTGAATGCTGCTCCTTTGTGGAAGGGACACCTATTTAACCCAAACACTGTTTAATTTAAACCTATTTTTTCATATGAAGGAAAAATATAAAACTTGAAAACTATGTACTTCCCTAATGCTTTGGGTTTGTTAGAAAAATAGATGAATCAGATTTCAACCTTCTTATCCTAAGGAAACAGGAAATTCATTTGGGTAAAGATTTATAAGGCCTAGGAAACTGCAAGGAAGATGCTGAGGGCCATCATCACCCGCGGGTTCTCAATTGCCTTGCTTAAAATTCGATGAATTGTGTTTTAACCCGGATGATATGCACTCAGCTATTGACATCTGCTGTCTTCCTCTAAGGAAGAGGATTCTGTGGCTTGTCTCTAAACTCATCTGTATTACGCTCAGGAACAATTTATTTCTCAGAGATCTTTTAGTAATTGTGAAAGAGCTTTTGCTTTTTTACATTTCTGAGCCTTAATGGATGAGATTTGCATTCAGTTCAACCAGTTGCTGGGTATCCTTTAAGATGAAATTCCCAGGTTCTGAAGCCCTCAATCTTCTCACGTTTTAGTAGACACGGACATATCCCAGGGTGGTCTTAAAGAATAGAAACCTTGTCAGCCATGGTAGTGCATACTTCTAATCCCAGCACTCTGGGAGCTTGAGGCAGGAGGGTTGCAAATTTGATCTTAGCTTGGGCAACTTACTGAGATCATGTCTCAAAAGAATATTAATAATAATAATAATAATAATATCTGGGGATGGATGTCAGCATGAAGGCATTGGATTCAATCCCCTGTACCAAAATAAAAAACTAAAACAAACAAACAAAAAGAAAATGAATAACTTGGTGCTTGCACAATTCTTAACACAATACCCAATGTGGCTAGCCTCCAACAAAGGTACTTAAAACTCCACAGAACACTTTCATATACATCATCGCATTTTGCATTTATAATAGTCATACAGCAGAGAGAATTGCTTTCTATCATTCTTTTTTTTTTATGTTGCTGCAGTATTTTGTAGAGGTGGGGTGGGAGATCAGAGGGACAGGACAAGCAAGCAGAACCTTCATCATGCCCTTCAAATGACTGATAAAGCCCATTTGTGGAATTTATCCTTTTAAAAATAAAGATAGCTGAAAAAATAACCTAGATAGTCAATAAACATACAAAGGCTAATGAATTTATTGGTGTTGTAAATAAAGAGTGAGTTTGGGGAGACGGAGCTGTGAGTCCCCCAACAAAATTTATATATAATACTATGTAATTTATCTATTATATACATATATCTATAATAGCAGAGCTAGTATGACATACCACCTTCTTTTTATTTATTTGTATCTTTTATCTCTTTTTTAATGCTTTAACTAATATAAAAGCATGGGTTCACTGAAAGAAGTCATCAACTCTTTATTTTCTTTATCCAGTGAAGTGGTTTTCTTTACCCAAGAAGGTAAATATCGGTGGACACAGGTTTATGAGAACAAATCTAGCTGCAATGGTCTTGCTGTAGGACTTCAGCAACTCTTAGGGATTGAGAAAATTCATTTTGCATAAAGAGAAGAACATGAGTCACTTGGGGGTCAGGGTTGGAATGTTATGGTTTAGATCCCAAGTGTTCTCCCAAAGCCTCTTGTGTTCAGAGGCAGGGCTGGTGGAAGGTGACTGGGCCACGGGGGGCGGGGTGCTGCACCTGTCCAAGTATTTGTCTCTTGGTGAATTCATAGCTAAAAGTGATGTTAGGAGGCAGGGCCAAGTTGGAAGAGTTGTGTCACTGAAGCCGTTCCGCTGTGAGGGATACGTCTTGCCTTCCTCCCCAGCGGCTCCTTTCTTTCTGTTCTCTTGGACATCAAGGTATTAACAGCTTCCCTGGACCGTGTGCTTCCACCATTCCTCTCCTGCTCTGGGCCCACAAACCATAGACTGAACCCACTGAAACCTGAAACCGAGCCAAGTAAACCTCCCCTCCTTTAAGCCGTGACTCTTAGATGTTTTATATCATTGATACGAGAGGGAAGGACACAAGCCACTATGGAGGCAAATTTGATTCCCTCTAACAAACTATATTTTCATTTACCCTTTGACCTAAAGATTCAGTTCGTATATTAAACTAGAATGACTTACAGTGCCCATTATAATAGTCTTATGTGGTAATCCCACCATCTCTATTGAAATCAGTTTCCTATTTCTTGGCATGTTTTATCATTTTTAACTGGACCTTATGAAATATACATGGTTCCCCATCTGATTGTATTGTCTTCCTTTAAAGTATGTTACTTTATTCTGCTAGTGAGTTGAGTTTCTTGCAGATTGGCCTTCGAAGGCTTATTTGTATCCTTCAGCAGATCATATTTAAAGTAGCCCTTACTATAGCAATGCTTTAGCTCCAGTAGTAAAGCATGGCTTTTGGGCATTCTGCTGAATGGTCTTAAAGATCATGAGGATTCTGTACTATGGCAGGAAGAAATTCCAGTGATTCTTAGTTTTGTGTAACCACTGGAAGCTATGAAACTCGCTGTGATTTGGCTGCAGTTGCTCTTTGCCTTGTGGGCTTTCTTACTACTTGCGTATGTGAGAAGGTTCCATGAATATCACTGTCTTTGTGAATCTGCCTTGTACTTCTCAGTCGTTTCCTGTAATTCTTCAACCATGACTTCCGGAACTCTTATTGTCTCAGCTTGGAGAGTTCACAGTGGAGTCTTCTTCACTGCCTTGGGCTCTATAATACACCTCCACCAGGAGAGCCAAGACAGTTATGGGACCTGCACTGTTTTTAGAGCAACTGGAGATATAAGTTTGTCTTTTTTAATATCAATACTGAAACATTGTTATTTCTTTTAAAATTTTTTTATTGTTACATGTTTGCAGTACAAGCATTTCACAATCATCTTGGGGACTGGGTACATGCATATACTACAGCTTGTTTCTTTTTAAAGTCCTGTCCCCCCTCTTTCCTCCTCTAATTCCCCTATCCTAATTTCCATTCTTGTTGATCTTATTAATCTTAGTGCATTCTATGGCATATAAGGTTTACATTCATCGAAGTTATTAGGTTCCTGATTAGATGTAGCTTTGTGGAATGGTGCTTGCCTAGTATTCATGATCCTCAAAACACTCTTCAAAGAAACAAAAGCAATACAATATGTGTGTATACTGCATATATATATTTGTGTGTGTATGTGTGTGTGTGTGTGTATGTGTGTGTATACATATATGTGTGTGTGTACACCCATACTAGCCTTTTAGGTTTTTAAGATGTGATGATAAATCTGATGTATCTAATACCTTCACCATGTCTGGAAGCAGAATATATATTCTGTACTGTTTCCTAGCTCTGCCCATTTTAAGTGCATAAATCAATGACATGCCACCAATAGCACTGGGAACACTTACTGTCCAGATACTGATTTTCAAATGTCATTCTTCAGTGAAATAAAATAATACTAGTACCAGCAATACCAGTGCTCCTTAGAGAAATGCCTTATTCCAAATGATATAAAGTACAAAGTAAGCCTAGAATATTTTGAGTCACCATATAAGTAAAGAAGCATTAAAAAAAATTAATCAGGCCTGTCTATATGACATAGAAATCAGTTTAAAATTGTTTCTGCTGGATAAATTTGGGGCAATCTGAGTTTCCCAGAAAATAATTATGGCAATGAATGTTAACATATTGAGAACCCATGAATTTATGGTGATACTAAAAGGAAAGGATAGGAGGGTATATGTGGGACTCATTTATTGTCCAAAGCATGGCAGTTAATATGAAAATCAGAAAAGTACGATTTTTCAAACCCCCAAGGTATCTAGCAACTTCATTGACACATACCAAAATCATTGGACAAAAATTGATGGGCTCCAGAGTATTCTCACATTTTAAAAAGTATTACACCCCAGATGATTAGCTAATTACAAAGGGAAAATATACCTTTGTATCAGAGAGACCTGATGGAAGGATGCTATATTAACCAAGTAATTAAACAGCATCATCAAAAAGAAAACAAGGTAATGTTGGTGTCTTTAATGTAAAATATCAAGAAGGATACTATATCACCTCAATAGCTAGCAAAACCATTTAGTTTAACTCTAATGATGAAAAAACACATATGAGATTTGAAGCAGAATATGAGATTTGAAGTATTTGGTAAGAAAATTTGATTGCATTTTTAAAAGACATAAATATCATTAAAAAACAAAAAAGGAAAAAAAAATTGAAGAAGACCTCAGCAGTAATAGACCTAATTGAGACTTAAATTACTTTCCGTGTGGCTGGGACATAATCCCTGAGACCATAATTTGAAGGAGGAGAGCTTCATTTTGTCTCATGTTTACAGCTCATGGCTGGCAGACACCAAGACAGGGCAGCCTGGCAGTGGGGCCTGGCAGAAGAGAAGCTGCTCCCATCACGACACCCCAGAAGCTGAGAGACTCAAGGGAAGGGCCAGGAAGGGAGGAGAGACAGCATTCCACAGTGCCCCACCTCTTCTGACCAGACCCCACCTCCTTTCCGCAAGCCAGCTATACTGCCCCCACGATTGGATCACCGTCCAAATGCATGAGGCTTTGCGGGGTGTCTGACATCTAAACCGTAATGTAGGGATAGCTAGGGAGGAGCAGGCAGCATAGGGCATGACCTGGATGACAACCTCATGCCATGATGTCCTGGAAGGAGCTGCCCTTTATGGGACCTTCGCATACTTTTTGCTATGGGCCCATGGCGCCTATGAACCTTGGCTCACTCCAGAAACAAGGGCTAAGAAAATCAGTTGACCCCTGTAAGTATGGGCAAGACAAGACGCCATGCTGAGACCCTCACCTTGCACTTCTCCCTGTTTGCCGTGTGACCGCCCCCACCCCACTTTTGCACTATCATCCGTAAAACTTCACTTTAGTTGTCTGAGTTTCTCATTCCAAAGTCCAGAAAGACTTCCAGTTCCGAGTCAGCCTCAGTCTCTCTTGTATTCCTGCTGGGGTGGGGTTTGAGTTGGGATAAACCAGGGAGGTGAAGGGTCTTTTCACCGGAGGATCCCAGCCCCCCGGACTTCTGCTTGACACAGTAACAACAGACAACTTAGGGAAAACTGAACATAGATTACAACACCAACATGTGAATGTAAATATTTTTTAGCAGGGCTGGTAGGACAGGGTCCTTGTGACATGCAGACTAAAGTATCTGAGTGAAGCTGGTGTGATGGTAACTTTCAAATGGCTCAGGAAGCACAGTGATTGGTGGATGGAGAAATATAATTTTCCAGGCCCACATTGGGTATCCACGTACCCTTGAGCTAGAATCAGCCCTTGGACCCACATGTCCTTAACATGAAAGTTACAAGAAGAGAAACTAAACGACCAAAAAGATGTCCGCTACCTAGAGAATGAATAATCAGTCTGATATTTCACCACTATCCCTCTGAAATAGTAGATGTACTACTACTGGACTGGTACGAGCAAAATTAAATCAGGAACACTGGTAAGGTGATTGTTAACATAATCTAGAGCTAACAAAATGGACACGAAAAGGGGGAGTAGTAATATGCATGGAAAAAAGATGACAGATTTTTAAGCAATGACTCTGAGCAAGGTCTGTGTTATTAATTGATGGCCTCAGGATTAGGTATAATAAAATGCAGTATAAGTAGGAGTGCAATATAAGTAGTTGCAGTTTTTTATTATTTAATCCCCAACATTTAGAACAGTGCTTGGTGTGTCCAATATGGCATAGAAGTACTAGGGAAATTCAGATAGTGTGGAAGAGAGAATCATTTCAGGTAATGTGGGAGGACTTCTTGAAAGAGATGCCGCTCGAAATATGAATAAGATGTTGACACATCAGCAGCTAGGAAACAGGTACGTCTGAGTGGTGGCATGACAGAAAGAAACCAGCTTGGGCAGAGAAGTGAGTTGCAGAGCTGAACATCACCAGCCTGTTGCATGACATTGAAGCCATCCCTTCCCCTTACTGAACCTCTGTTTCCTGTTAGAATCGGAAATTTGAATCGGAGATAGCAGTTTCTTTTGTCTCTAATGTTCTGCCTTTATTTAAATTAGCTAGGATGATGCGTTCTGCCCCTAGAATGTAAACTTAATTGAATAAGTGACAATATTTTAAATACATAAAAAAAAGAGTAAAAGGAGAGTTGTAGAAAAGGAAAAGTCAAGACATCTTGGAAATGAGGAAGGGGCCAGGGTGAGGAGGGAGAGTAGAGCGGATTAAAGGCATTGAAAATATTCAAGATATGTTGTCTGCATCTGCCAGAGCGCCGTAATAAGTGTAATGTCATATATTGTAAACATACAGAAACGAATAAATAAATGGAATTATTTGGACCATAGTTATTTTAAAAGGAGAAGCTTGGAGGGCTGAATGAGAGGAGTCTCTGATCTTGAGGCTCAGGAGGCTTGGACGAGCCTGAGACCTGCCAGGTGACGCTGGTCCCCCTCCGTCCAATCAAGTTCTTTTCCCACTGCACTGTCTTCAGATCAGATCATAGCAGATCTCCACACTATAGAGGTAAGCATCGTTCTGTAGTTAGGAGGCAGGGAGTAGGAATTTAATTTTTTGAGGAAGGAGACGCGTGATTCGAGTTACTTTGTTAATGTAATTATATATCCCATAAGCATCTTAACACCTCGTAAAACCTGAGCCTTAAAAATTGAGTTTTAAAAATCGAATTTTAAAATGTAGTTGATTTAATTTTAGCTGACAAATTAAAATTTTGTATATCACGTACAACACGTTGTTTTGATGCATGTGTAATTGTACAATGGCTAGCTCAAGATAATGCATTACCTTAAACACTCACTTTGGGGATGAGAACACTTAATATCTACTCAGTAGTTTTCAAGTATATTCCATATATTATTAACTGTGGTCGCTATGTTATGCAGTGGATATCTTGAACTTCTTCCCTTGTCTGACTGAAACTTTGTGCTCTTTGCCCATCACCGTCACAGTTTTCCCACGCCTCAGTCCTGGTAATGCCGTCCTGCTCTCCATTTCCACAGTGCATTTTTTCAAGTTGCACATACAAGTGAAATCAGCAATATCTGTCTTTCTGTGCCTGTCATATTTCACTTTACATAGTGTCTTCTGGGCTTGTCCATTTTGTCACAAATGACAGCATTTATTCTTTTTTCAGGACTAAATATATAATCCATTACATTTTCTTTTATCCATGAATTCACAGATTATCCATTGCCCATTATCCATTGATTGTATGAGTCAGATTTTGTGAATCGTGCTGCAACAAACATCTGGCTGGAAATATGTCTTCTACATATTCATGTCCTTTCTTTCGGATATATACACAGAAGTGGATTGTTGGAGCATATAATAGTCTTTAGCTTTTTAAGGAACCTCCATACTGATTTCTACAATCAGTATATTCTCTAGATCTTTGTCAACATATTTTTCTTTTGATAGTAGCAGTCATTCTAACAGGAGAGAGGTGATATCTCATTGTGGTTTCAATTTACAGTTCCCTGATGGCTAGTAATATTGAGTATTTTTCATATGCCTGTTGGTCATTTGTTTGTCTTTTTTTGAGAAATTTCTATTCAGATCTTTGGCCCATTTTGATTGGCTCATCACTGCTGCTTGTTTAGTTCTTATAAATTTTGGATATCAACTGCTGATAAAGAGGTATGATTTGCAAATATTTTGGATTTTGCAAAAATAATAATCTCAAAGTCATTTCAAACTGTCCACTATTATCAGGAACAAATTTCATAACTACATTATGAAACTGGTAGGAATCAGGACCATTAGAAGGGTTCTTAAATGGGGGTTTGCTCTGGTTACCTATTGGAATGCTGTGGGCAGGAAAGTCACTGGCTCTGATTTAATTACAATATATCATCTTGCAATCATCTTGCTTTCAAATTTCTGAAGGTTTTTGGAGTTAAACAATATTAGTTTCATTTCTTTCTTTTATCTTTTCCATTTTTAGTTCTACAATAATTGCACTCTAAGGAGAAAATGTCAAGGAGTATTAAAGGATGAAATTTTTATTTTTGAATGACTTTAATGATGGTAATACATATAAGAAATATTACTATATGAAAAATCTCTGTGGAACTCTCTCACCGTCTCTGTCTTTTACTTAGAACAAGTAGTGAAAAGGCTTTACATGATCAAACTAAGTCTCTCAGGGTGAATCATATCTATAAAATTTTTTCCTGTATTGGAAGAAGAGAGTATTATAGGTAGGAGGAGAAACTTGCAACGGTGTGGTGCTAAACAAAAAGGGTAAAAAATATTCTAAACTGTTTCATGTCATCAAATCCTTTTCCCATGGTCAGAGAAAGTCTGCCTTTCTCAGAGTTGAAATATGATTTTCATGGTAGAATTCTAGTTATGGAAAAGGTACTTCACCTGCTCAAATGGCGGTGCACATTTAATTAGATGAATATGTAAACACTGTCATTTTAACCTCACATTACTATATGACTACAGAATTTGCCTTGAGCTCAGCTCCGTTGTTTGAAAAAAAATTATATCTCTTAGTAGTTTAGGCAAGATTATGGATCGAACACAATTCAAGGAAATTTCCCAGCTATATGTCATGCCAACCATTGCCTTCCTTCATATTTGTTTGATTTATTCTTTTGTTATGTACAATAAATATTTATGACCATTTCTTCCTATTTTTGGTAGAAGCCCTACTGTCACACCTTGTTTTTTCTGCCCTGATAATTCCAAACACTGACTGGACAAAACTTTTTAATCAAGAGGGTTCTATTAGATCAGAAATAGGAAAAAAAAAAGCCTTTTGAGATATGAGTAGACATTTAGGAGATGCTAGAAGGTAATGAGTAAATGGACCAGTTAGGTTTGTCTTAATTATGAATAATAAAAACTTCTGTTCATCTGAGAGAAAATTTACTATCTCACAAAACAGGGGCTAGATTTAGTAATGTCTGTGGGGTTGATGATGTCACTGTTCAGAGATGAACATCAATTTTTCTGTTTCTCTGATCTTCTGTCCAAAGCAATAGTTTTACTCTATTGTTGGGAACACTCATTGTTATAAAATAATTATCATAAGGAAGTTCCAATAGAAGCAAGAAAGAAATAGTCCAAACCTGAGGGAGAGGCTGGTTGATTTTAGCAGGTGCTCACCCTAGACCAGAAACAGTGGCCAAGGAAATTCCTTACACCCACTAACTGAGTTGAATGAATCAAGCTCTGCCTTTTGTTTTGGTGTGAGGATACTGAGAAAGCAAAGTCAACTTTCTGTACCTGATAACAGATGGGCAAAAGATTATACAGAAAATGTTTGTTACCAAAAGACACAAACTAAGGCTAGTAATTACAATAATGGATATACCTTTGGTAAACCTTACTCCCACTGGTGGAAAAGACAGACCCATGTGCTTACAAAATCTGTTATTGAGCACTGTCCTAGAAGCTCAGAACACACACACGAATAGGGAACCCCTGCTCTAAAGGAATTCATTGCTATGAACTAGCACAGAATAGGACTTCCTGTTTGTCCGCCACGTAAGAAAAGGGTTGCGTTTATTCAAGAAAGATGAAATGAAGGCCTAAGGTGTGGTAGCTGTGGTTAAGAGACACGTTTGAGAATTATTTCAGAAGAAAGGGCCATGGGATTTGATGCCAAAAGATATGACAGGAAAGTCAAGTATGGTTGTCAGGGTTCTGTTCTTTTTCAATGATGGTGTCATTGGTTGAGACAGAAAATGCAAGAGATGGGTCTGGTGGGTTTGAATCAAAGTCAACTGTTTTCTATTTTTTCTAGGTACTTTATTGTACATTCTTCTTTGATGCTTATTATACATTTGATGAAGATGAAAAATTATACACAAATACATACCCGTCTGCCCTGTGATGCACTAAAAGGGATTCTTGTCCTCATGCCCTCTAATTTATAAAATGATTTTTGATTATGTGTGATATATATGAGTAATGTCATGATAGACAGGGGAGGCTAAAGGATTCTTAATGCTAAAAGGATTTCTGTGGGGACAGTGACATTAAGTATAGATGAGGAAAGAGCTTTCCGATCATTGTCTTGTAGCTGTAAAAGAAGAAACTACCGAGACAAAAAAACTAGACACACTAGAGAGTCAGGGTGACTCCTTTCCAGGTCCCCTTGGTGAGCGATGCTCGCAGTCACCTGCTGTCTTCAGTTCCACACGGTCCGCTTATGTTCTTCTCGGGAGTCTGAGGTGGGAATTTGTAAAGTACAGTAGTCAGATTCTCTGTTAGTTGGTTTGCTATTTAGAAGGTGTTAGTGGCAGGAGATTAATAGACAGAGAAAGTGAGGGAGGCTATTGTTCTTTCTCTCTTGCTGTCTTTCTTCTACCTCTGACTTCCTGCTTCTTGTTCTTAGAAGAGTCTCCTCCAAGCTCTAGGCTCCTGAGACTATCCCTTCTTTTACTTTCTCCTATTTCTGCAGGGTTGGTGCAAATTCTTTGGCTCCTTTCTAGTGCCTCCATTTCTAGCTCAATGGGAAACACAAAAAAATGGATATGATCTGCCACATTTAAAAAAAAATATATTATCCCAATTACCAGCGGGGGGAGGGGCACCATACCTGCTCATCGTGATAGGTTGAAATAACAGCTATAATTGTACAATTAATCTATATGTGATTTATCAGTTATACATCTGTACTACTCTAAAAAATCCTTGCATTTCTAAACTCCTGTTTTAAAGGCAAAAGAAGAGCTAGAGCCCCAGAAGTATACAGCCTAGAGGACACCCTTCCAGAAAAAGAAGCAAAGACATCAGAGGTAGAAGCAAGATACCAAGAGCAAGAGAGAGAGAGAGAGAGAATTGTAGCCTCTGCTCATCTTCTCTGTCTACTCCCATGCAATGTGAAATAAAACAGCAACCCTTATTAGGCTCCAATTATCCAGACAACAGACTAAGTGAAATTAGGAGTGGCCCATGAATGGTGTCCTAACAAGAACCACTATCTATAAATTTATTTTCCACTGGGGCTCATCTGCAAAAATAGTTTTCAGATAAAATACAATTAATGCCAGAAAACCAAGGCGAAGATCTTACTTGCAATCTGCATCCAAGTCTTGATTATAGGTTTTGCCTTTGTTCTCCTCCTCTTTTGTTGTTGAATTTGTTCAAGCTCGCATGAGGAGCTTGCTGAGTGCCCTTGGACTGTCCATCTTCTCAGGGAAGCAATTATCTCAGGACCTGTTCCTCAAAGGTTTTTCTGGATTTTTATTAAACTTTAAAGGTAAAACAACTATGTCAGTAAATTACTAGTACATAAAGTGCTTTAATTTTCACGGACATTTTTATATGTTGTTTTACTCATACCTGGGAAACAAGGTGAAGGTAGCACTGAAGCCTTCGGGGCAGTGGGTACCACGAGCAGATCTAGGAAGACTCATCTCACAACAGGCGCAATCTGCAGTAGGAAGGTCAGTGGAGACTCCCCCGCTCTGCCGTCCAGGGGAGTTGGGTGCAGACCTGGTGCAGGGTGGTTACAGTGGGAATCCAAAGGGGGAAAGCAATGCCAGAAACACTGTGGGGCCTGAAATGTCAGAACACGGACATGGATTTGAAAGGAAGGAAAGGGTAAAAGGTGGAGTTTAAATGCAAGGTACTCAGTGCATGGCTGTCTGGAAGACTGTTCTATGTAAGGTGTCATGAATAATACCAAATTTGAATCTTAGGATTTTAAGTCGGTGTTCACCTGGCTTAGAGTAACTGTTTGATTTCTGGGAGAGACAGAGGTGGTGAGATCACAGATCTGGAAGGGGCAAGGTAACTGGTGGGGGTCCAAGAACTGGTGGGGTTTCTCGAGAATGGTTGATCTGACAGAATGAAAATAAGGCCACCCTGTCTTCTGGTTCATTGTTGACATTAAAATGAACAAGTCTACAACAATTTTGAAGTAAAAATAATGACAGCAACAGCTGGGTCACTGCTACAACTCTATACACTTTATGCCTAATAACCATGCAAACTTAGATAATAATTTCCTAAAGTGACATTAATTAGTCAGTAGTAATTGTAGGGTAGAGTGATATTTTTAGAAATCATAAACATGTTTCCCTTGTGCACATAAAAGGAAAACCTGGTTAATGCCAGAAATTGGGATCCTATAAAAACTCACATGGACCATCTCCAAAAAACACCTTACTCAGAAGAAAAACAAACTGAGATATGTATCCAGATAGAAAATGCACCCTATTAGTTGTATATGACTTTACACATAGCTTTGATCATCTGCAAGCATGGTGTGGAAAGAAGAAAGAGTCACAAGGCCCTCCCCAGTCCTGTTGCTCTTTATCTGGAGGCCGGCCATCTTCTGTGTGCTGCACAGAACCATTCTCTCCTTGTAGCATTTTTTCAACCTTTGCACAATTGACAAATGGGGTTGGATTATGCATTGTAGAAGGCAAACCTGCGCATTTGGGGACATTTTGCAACGTTTCTGACCTCTGCCCTTTGGATGCCCTTAGCACTTCCTCACCTCCTGAATCGTGATAAACAGAAAAGTCTATAAATGTGGCCAACTGTCCTCACAGAGGCCAAACCATCCTTTACTATCTTCAATTTATCTGCCTTAGAAATAAATACAGCTTTGAGCTATTATTTCTTTGTGAGGAATGGATTGAGGACAGCTGCACTGGCGAAGGCAACTGGCAGGACTGAAGAGTATGTGTTGGTGCCTTGGGGAACATTTAGAGGCGTCTTATGGAGAATGTGTTGGGAATGACTGTCCTGCAGAGCTATGGCTGACCGATGTTTCCTGTGACACATTTCGGACAATACTGTACCTTGTGTGGTGGATGTTATAATTTACCTTTAAATAGCCTCGGCTTGCTCTGGGTGGACCAGTGGTAATTTCACATCTCATTTGGGAGGGAATCTCACTAAATAGTGGATGGTGGTATACTAACTACAGCAGATGGCATCGCAACAGCTAGAACTGTACTTACTGGCTGGGTTTCAAGTCCCAGCCCTACCACACAGTAACTGTGTCGCTCTCGTGCTCAGTGTCCCTGTCTGTAAAATGGGAGGACTAATTACATGTACTGTCTCAAATTAGCCAGTCTGTCATATTAAAGCAGCACAGGCCATGTGGCTTAAACGACAGAAATTTATTTTCTTTTCTTCTTTTTGGTACCGGGGATCGAACTCGGGTCCTTGCGCTTGCAAGGCAGACCGCGGAACCGCTGAGCTATATCCCTGGCAGAAATTTATTTTCTTGATATTCTAGGGACTGGACATCTTAGATGAAGTCAGGGAATGTGAGTTTCCCCTGGGGACTCACTTCTTGGTTTGTAGATGGCGCTTTCTTGTTATACGTTACATGACCTTTCCTTGACTTACACATGGAGAGAGAAAGCAGATGAATGTCTCTTCCTACAAGGACACTGACCGTAAGGTATGAGACCCCCACACTTGGGACATCACTTAACCTTAATTAGTGGTCCCTAGCTCCAAATATGGAGACCCACATGTTGAGGCTACAACATATGAAATTAGAATGATACAAGCACCTTCTTCATGAGGAATTGTGAGGACTCGGTGACTTAGTACAGTACAGTAAGCATTTAGCCTGGTTTAGAACAGTGCCTGCCCTATTGGTAAGCATTTGGCTTGATGGCTTTGTTGGTCACTGTGGTTCCTAATGAAGTGTGGACAACATCATCAGGACCCAGACCGAGATGAGACAGGAACTGGATGGCTCCCTTGGAACAATCTCAGGAGCAGTTTGGAGAATCTAGGCTCTGAGAAAGCGGAACATGTTTCCTCCGGGAGTAAGAAAACAAAAAGCTGGGTAGTAAAAGAGAAAGTTTTTAAGATTGATTTATCTTCATTGAATTAATCTTTGCTCTATTTAGGAATCACATAAAGCTTTTTTATAAGAAACAAAGACATTCTGATTTCTTCTGTGTTAGTCATATCTCCTCAAGGTCCAGCACACTTAGAAAAACTCTTATTTCAAATACAGAATGCCCTATCAGCAAAGAAGAGGCTCTTGTGCAAATATATACCCTTGATGACAAAAGTTTTAAAACTCCAATGTAGGAGTCACATGTTGGTGCAATTTAATGAGTAATGTACTTAATTCATAAGATTTCCCTGGGACCTAGTGGGGAAATGGAGTTCTGTTATCAGAAATTCTTCCTTTCTGGAAAACATGTCCCTTTCCCAGGAGTAGAAAAATTGTCCTGGGTGCAACGTTAAGTCCTAAAGTCTGTTGCTATTTGAAGTCTCCTAGACTAACACAGTAGGGCTGTTGGAGGAGTTTCAAAGAGAATGGAATTTACCTTCATTTTAGACTGGCTCAGGATCCTTTCCTTCTGATTTCTCCCTTTTGAAATGGTAATGTCCAGTCAAGGCCTCTCCCACCACTGTGTGTTGGAAGTAGGTAACATGTCTGGTTTTACAGAATTGTAACTAGAAAGGAATTTGTCTTAGGTCAAATAATATTTGCTATTTTGCTCGTACTCACTTTATGTGGCATTTACTTCAGATTTTTGGCTTAAATTTGATGCTAGAGTGCTTGTTTCGATAGCACATATGCTAAAATTTGATGCTAGAATGTATGGAGTATCATACATTTAGATGATGAGAATGCATTTTTCACACAAGAAGAAAATGAATTTGGGCGGGCAGAATGCAGAAGGTAATGGGTTGAACTGTGCCTCCTTCAAACTGTTATGTTTAAATTCTAATCCACACTACTTCTGAATGTGACTGGGAGTTAATAGTTAGAAACAGGGCCCTTAGACAGAAAAATAAATTACAATGATGCAATCATGGTGGACCGTAAGCCAATATGACTTCCATCATTAGAAGAAGAGGTTAGGATACAAACAACTAAGAGACCAAGAGGAATAAAACAGATGAACGTGCAGTGAGAAAGTGACCTCTGCATCCAAGGAGAGAGGCTCAGGAAAAGTCAAACTCGCCAACACCCAGACCTAGGACTTCTAACCTCCAGAACTTCATGAAAATAAAGTCCTATTGTTTTAGTCATTCAGTATGGGACATTTGGCTCTAGCGAACTAAGGGAAGCAGTGAGAAAATGTAACAAGAATCTATCATTAAAATAGCCACTGGTTTTGGATTATCAGAGCAGCAATCTTGAGGACAGAGAGCATGGCTTATTCTGAATTGGATATGGTCCCTTGGTCCCTGAGGTATTGTGAGGTCCAAGGTATTCATGGAAAAACCCATGAGGTTTTGATCTTTGCTCCTTGCCCAAGAGGGAGTCAGAGCTCCTATATGGATCTCCCTGATCTCGTGGTCATCCTAAAGTTGTTCTACTCAGGCAATGCTGTTACCCAAATCTTTCCTCTCTGGAAGATGATTTTACATCACATCTGTATAACTGCAAAATCCATATGAGGCTTCTTCTCAAAGCAAAGACCTCCTCAAGGTAGGTCTGAACCTCAACATGAGGGAGAAGGTGGAGATGGAAGGAAAACCTACTAAGAGTGTGCTTTAGAAATGTTGGCATTTCATTCCATTAATGGGTGCTTGTTAATTGTGGCATGTGAGTTTCCGACAGGCCCTGGCTCACTGTACTTGTGAGTACATATGGCTGGGTGAGTTGCTCTATAAATGGGACTAACCTCAGCCCCCAGACTCCAGTTTGCAAGAATACAGCATATTTCTTTATTTTCTGAAAGGAACAATGAAATAGACTCGGAAAAGTGAGCATGCACAGGGATTATTTGTGGCTGGAAAGGAAGTTCATGGATGAAGGATTGTCTAAGTGGCACGTATGGCAACAGATCAGGAGCACGTATGGCAAGAGCAGAGGTGAGGTGTTGCTGGCTATGAATCCAGTTTTCATCACTTCCTGGCAGGCGGGCTGGGGGCAAATAATTACGTGAGTTTGTATTTGTCGGTCAAAAAACTACTGTTTAGTGGTGAAGAAAATTCTTTATCAGTTAGGTCCAATGAGGCACTAGAACAACAGATAGATGGAAGAGCTTAGCTGTTTCTCCACTGTTTAGAATTCACAGTTGTTTATCGCTGGTAAATTAGAAACAGACATTGAAAAATAGTTGTTTTCCTATATACTGTGCTTACCACTTGTTTCAAGGGCACAACTTAATGTTTTAGTAAACCATTATACAGAGAACTGTATAATCATCACCACAGTCTAATTCTTGCACATTTATATCCCCCAAGATATTCTCCCTTTGACCACCTCCAGCCAGTTGAAACCACTAATCTAATTTAGGTCTCTAAAGATTTAGTTCTGTTACACACATATAGATGCAGGAATTTTTATATTTAGTTTCCTTCCCATAGCTAAGAGTTTTAGTGTGTGTGCTGCTGAAGTGAGCACATTTAGCTAAGAGTTTTAAATTCATTCTTTTTTAATTGATACAACTACCATTTTGTATAATTATTACATAGTTGATAGTACATTCATTTAATAAAAACATAGTCTTTCCTTTTTTTCAAGCATAATGCTAGATACTTGATTATCAGAGACCCCTGTGGCAGGTTCTGATCTCCTACTCAGTACTACAATGAAAGGATAAAAGAAAAACTCAAAGACAGAGTTAAAGAGGCAGAAATGGGGAGCCAGGAATGTTCATACATGCAAGGCTGAACAGCAATGACTCTGGACACCCAGAGCTGTTGATATTTACTGGTGACATCATAGTTAGACTGAGGTAGAGAGGCTATGTGGAGGGACTATGTGGAGTTGCTATGGAAATGTAGTTGACACTAATGAGGCTTGAAAAGGAAAAGAAAGTATTCGTGAATTAGGAACAGAACAGACAAAATGTAGGTTGTAGTTAATAATTAACCTTGTCTTCTTAGTAAAGATTTTTAACTCTGGGAGCAGAGTCATTCTGACCTCAGCAATTAGGCTTTGTCCAGATCCACTTCCATAAACAAGGCAATTGTGGGATAGCGCTCTTTACAGCCTGCTTTGAGTATAATCAATTGTTCCCCACACTCAGTCTTCAAATGCTACAACTTCTTTAGCAGCCATCCCAAGCAACTGTCTCTTTAATGACCCAGTTCTGGACGTTCATGGATCTTTGCATTTTTGTGCGGCCCTGACCCGTAGAAGGCAAAGATGAAAAACGTCCTGAGCCCACTTCCAGAAGCTCTGTCTAAGGCTCAGAGGTCCATGCCGACGTGAGGAGAGACATTTGTCTCGGTTCATCTCTCTGACTTAGTGCAGACAGAATGAGAAATAAACACCCACACTCTGCTTCACCATGAGAACAGAAGGAACTGAAACATACCTTCAATACCACTTCGTTCCAGACATTATCTGGGAGGGCTGGAGGTGCTATCTACACATCTTGAAATCCTGAGAGGCTATAACACATCCCAATCACCAAGGGTCCACCAAAAGGACAGGCAGCACTTTGAATAACACAGAGAATTGAGAGGCATCTTAAAGTCTGGCCTGACAGATTTGTAAGATCCCTCATCTCCTTTATTCATTTATCTCATCTGATAAAAGTTAACTTTATCCCAGCACTTGGAAGGCTGAGGCAGGAGGGTCTCTGTGAGTTTGAGGCCAGCCTGGGCTAAGTAGTGAGCTTGAGGACGGCCTGAACTACACAGTGAGACTCTTTCTCTGAAGAAGAAGAAGGAGAAGGAAGAGAAAGAGGAGGAGGGGAGAGGGGAAGGGGGGAATAAGAAAAAGGAGCAAGAGAAGGGGAAATGGAAGAAGTTAACTTTACAGTCAGGACTGAGCTTTTCAATCTATTTTAAAACGCCCACCCCCCCAATTTTGTATAGTTAGGGAAAAGTCTTTGCTTTGGGTATAGGATAATCATTTTATGAAGTAACTTTCTTAAGTCATTGTTATGCAATGCTTCATTCTCTTTGAGAGCCACTGTTTGATCTGTTCAGATTTTCCCATTATTGGCATGGTCATGGTCAGAATGTAAGAAAATAATTTCTCTTCAAGAATACAGGAAGCCACCTGACATGGCAAAAGCGAGCAGCACGACTGGGCAAGACCAGTTCAGTAAAGTAAGGAACACGGAAAACTGACAAATACTGAAACATTGTTCATCTCTGCTCAATCAGGACTGTCTCATGTCCACCTCTTGCTAGGACGTCCCCCTCAATAGTAATTATCCCACTTCTGCTACTTTAACGTACACGTGCAGAGACAGAACCTCACTTTTAACTAATATTCTTCCATTCCAGTGCCTGCTTTTCTTTTTCATATTTTGATTTCCAAAATTTGAACAGAAGTATAACCTAGCAACAAGTATGGATTTTAAATGCAGATGCTTGAATCCACAAAGAGGAAATCTGACTTATAGATAAGTAAAGTTTCAGCTTCCAGAATCCTAATTCTGGAATTCACAAACAGGAAATCTGTCATACAGATAAGTAAAGATTCAGATTCAGAACCATAAGCCATAGTCTTACATTATAGGCATCTGATATCAGTATTTCATCAAGGCTGAAGCAGATGACAGTAGGACCAAGGTTTCCGACTAGAGGAAAATAAAGCAAGATGGAAATAGAACTTTTATTAAATGCTCATCTGTTATGAGACACATTGTTGACACTATTTACTTATTTATATAACGAATATTTATCGGTTGGTCATTGTAGGTTTGGCACTGAGTTATATAAATGCAAACTTAATTTTACAAAACTCTGAGTAATCACTGCCACAGATTTATCAAGAAATTTTGCCAGTGTCCATAGGATTTGAATTCATATACATATATATATATTTATATATAATTATGTGTTTCTATCTTACAACAAATTGTGAAAGGAACTACAAGTATATACCTGGGAGATAAGAAACAAGGTAAGAGGAAGACTCTGTGGCAGATAATCAACTAGCTTCATAATCTCTTAATTTCTAAAAAAAAAACCTTTCAATCACATTATATTAGTCAACAATGCTTTTAATGTACTTAGAAGGCAGTGACTTTTCCATGTATTTCAGAATTTACCATAATTATTATTTTAGACGTAATTTTAAACTCTGGCTTTGAAAACTCTAAATGTCAGAGTTTCCACAATTAGAAAAATTAGAAAAATTGTACAGCGCCTATACAGACAGCACTGGATGAAATTACTGGCTCTGTCACTCACTTGGCACTAACCACACAGTGCTATTAACTGGCGCAGTTCTCATCGGAGGATACTAGGTTATTTGGAATCGTGCTCACATCTCATTCTTCTCTGCCATGTTCCATCCTAAATTACACTGATGTTATTTTAAAAATGAGACATTGTATATTGGCTCAATTAGATGGAAATAATGTCTTCACTATTCTCTTCACTCAACTGCTGGTAAGAAAAAAAGAACAACTTTCTGTGAATTCAATAATAAGCCGACGTTGAAGATTCTCTATGAGCTATGAGCTGCCCTGATGAAGTATTTGTTTTTCAATGGCCAATAAAGAAGGAAATCAAAAGATAAACCGTGAAACAGGCCACAGTGAAGGCCTGCATGAGCATCTGCTCTTTATAATACAGAGCAAAGGGTAGAAAGGTGATGAGTGTGTTGGTTATTGAAGAACACGTTTCCATTACACAGAAGTAGAAATAAAAAGTAAAAACTTAAACCTAAAAATAGAGACAAGCCAGAATTAGGAAGCTCTGATCCAGTATTTTCAACATTTGAACAACTAAATAATAAATTATGGTCATTCAGATTTTGACAAATTTATTTGAAGAGACAGCAGTTCATGAACCAGGCACTTATAGACTCCAAGCAATTCATATTCCTGTGGTGTCAGAGCGAGAAAGGAAATTTATAAGATACAGACAGAAGCAACACAAAATATATTTGATTCTGTAGCATGTTCTTCTTTAGTTGGTGGCTTCTGACTGGTAAATTGGTCTCTTTTTACGTTTAACTTGGGAACAGGAAGCCCTGGAATTATCTACCCAATGGTTACCTAATTCTAATTATAAATTTTGTAACAGATCGTATTCTGGTTTAATGTAAAGCAGGAAATAACTAGGTGTAATGAAATAGGGACAGAGAGAGAGCTGAAAAGGAATTGGAGATAATGCTGTCTTTAAACACACACACACACACACACACACACGCACACTCCTGACTCACGTGAATCCCACTGGACTTACTGGTTTCTACCATAGGCACAGTTAAGTAGAAAAAACAAAGCAAGCTTAGTGTACTTAAGAGGGCAATGGAGTAGGTGAGGATTCAGAACCAAGGTGTGGGGCTGATGGCCTCTGTGAAGCCATCTATCCTAGATCTCTTAAAAAGTCTTCTTCTATCAGTTGTTTCTCTAGCTAGGCCTGTGTCCTCAGATTTAAGGTCCTGAACCCTAGATTCTTTATAGAGAACTGAGGGCCGCTGTGCCTTCATTCCTCTTTCCTGAAGTGGGAAGTACCAGGGTAGTCGTGCTGGCATAACAGCCTTGTGTCAATGGCCTGTTGGAAGAAGGTCCTGAGCCCCCAGCTGCCTTGCTTTGAGTCCGAACAGCCTTGGAGTTAGAATTTGCAGCCAGGCACAGCTGGGTTTCCCCAAGCAGTCCACTAAGTTACTTGCACCTGGATCCTTGTCCTAATGGTTGATTTTGAGGAACCAGACAGGTCATCTTTTGCTGAATTTTGTAAAGGAAACTTAAGAAACACAGATTGAAACACTTTCTGGAGAAATTCCACAAGTCTTATCTTTTTTAATATACAATAGTTGGACCAATGATTGTGATTTATCCTTAAGTGACAGAGTGCTTGGGTCACGAGTCACCATATTCATGTACTACAGAAAGCAAGTGATACACAGAATTTTAGCCCTTAGGATCTCTGCATCTTTCATGTAAAATAATGTTTTTATTTTTTTCTTTTCTTTTTTTCTCATTGAGTTTATTGGTACATTTTAGGTATGCAGTACAGTTACATTCATTACTGGGATCTATCTTGTACCTTTACATGACAAGTCTTGGTTCTCATGTTTTCCCCTTGTCCCTGCCCTCCCTTCACCCCCTCCTCCCCTCCCCATTTACAAACACTTCATTTCCATTTTTTCATTTTGTCATATTTTGTTCCCTTATTACTTTTCCCCTACCCTTCCCACTTTCCCTATACCTTTAGCCCTTTTCTTCCTCTTTCACATTGTCAATTATCTCATTAGGATCTTATGTACTATTATAGTTTATTCGCACTACCTTTCTTTTCTTTTCTCCTCCTCTTACCGCTCCTGTGCCTCCTTCATCTTTTTCTTCTTCTTTTGTGCTACAGAAACCTTATCTATTCTCCAAATAAAGTTATGAGCAAGAGCCCATCGTAGAAGGATTAAAAGCAGATTGGTTTACAGAGAAGCCTGTGAGATGCTGCTGTCCAACCTTGAAGCTACCAGCAGGACAAATCCAATTAGGTAGGAACTGTCATGGACACCTCTATACTACCACAGAGATTTCTATTACTCCTGAGTAGAAGAATCATAAGGAGAGCAATTGAATGGCTCTTTCTACTCTAGGTTGGTGTTTCATTTCCTGAGCATCTCCTGTGTTTTCTTTGGCCTCTTCCACGGTGACAGTCATAGCTAGCATCTCCCACAGTGATGCTGTGCTCCAGCCAGGCCTTGGGCTGTGGAAAAGGTCTTGCTGAGCTGGCATATACAAAGACATTTACTCTGCAGTCCTTAGTGTACATAAGACCTGCATCTCTGCTGTGGCTCCAAGTGAATGCATCCAGTGGCCAGGAAGGAGTGTAGGGTGTGGCAGCAGGCCAGGAAACAAATACAAAAGGAAAGAGTGGCTACAGGTGCTCATGCTGAAAGCCACAGGAAGTTTCCAAAGAGGGTGTTAATGGACGGTGGCTAATTAAGAACTTCTTATTCAGGGACAGTGTATTTAGCCGGTGTGAGTCTGAGGTACTACAGAAGAGGGGCCCAGGGAATGGAAGAGCTGTTTCCAGTAAGGGCCAGCAAGTGGGCCATTGCTGTGAGAGAACCCACAGTAAAGTCTAGAGAAGTGAGTCCTTTGGATGCCTAGGCCCCGATGCTCTTGTGTAAACAGACTTCTCCCTTTGTGGAATTCTGCAGCCCGTGCTCAGGGATTATGCCCTAGTCTGAGCTAGAGAGAAGTGATTTCTTTTATCATGATGACTCTTGAAAACCCTCCTCACTAAACCTCCCCAAGTGACGAAACTGCCCCCGGGGAGTCCTCTAGTCGTTGCAGATAACAGCAACCAACTGTGAAGGATATTTGGCATCTGTAGAGAATTTCTGATCTGTGAATGCAAGAGTGAGATGTGAAAATAAAGGGATAAGTGGTAAAAGCTTGAGAAAACTAAAGAAACTAAGTAAACTAATAGCAACATGAGATAAGCTTCCATAGCTAGAGCTATTTTAAAAAAGGAAAGCAAGAAAGAACTGATAAAATCTGCTGATACTGGAAAATCTGGCAAAGCAGCACCAACCAGAAGCAATCTTGCATTTGTTCACATCCTCAGCGCCTAAGACCCTGTATACAAAGCCTTTAAACTTGGGCACTTCCTGGCTGCCCTCTCATCTAGTGAGGGTTTCTCTTTGTTCTTTCTAATAAACTACACACTGGCCGATCCCCACTACTTGCTGTTCTGTAACCTCCTTCTGCACTGCCTCAGAAAAGGATGTCA
>NW_022900930.1:39875421-39908461 GCF_012274545.1 Fukomys damarensis | reverse complement strand
CTAAAGAAACTAAGTAAACTAATAGCAACATGAGATAAGCTTCCATAGCTAGAGCTATTTTAAAAAAGGAAAGCAAGAAAGAACTGATAAAATCTGCTGATACTGGAAAATCTGGCAAAGCAGCACCAACCAGAAGCAATCTTGCATTTGTTCACATCCTCAGCGCCTAAGACCCTGTATACAAAGCCTTTAAACTTGGGCACTTCCTGGCTGCCCTCTCATCTAGTGAGGGTTTCTCTTTGTTCTTTCTAATAAACTACACACTGGCCGATCCCCACTACTTGCTGTTCTGTAACCTCCTTCTGCACTGCCTCAGAACAAAGGATGTCAAGGGAGCTGGTTACAAGGGAAAAAGCAGTTGTTATGAGCTTGCTTCCTGCAGAATTAACTGAGGCTTTTGCGACACACTCTGTTAGAGACCAAAGATGGTGGATGTCATAATAAAATGAGCCCAAGAGGAAAATACAGTTGAGGGATTTCCCTTAAATATAGCTTTGTTTTAATACACCTACTCAATCCTCACAACAAACTTTTAAAATAAGCCCCCATGATCAGCTCCCATTTTACTGAAGGGGAAACAGTTTACAGAAACTAAATGACTCATTTATGTTTTCACTGTTAGAATGTGAACTGGCTGTGGCTTCAACCAAGACAGTTTGAACCAGGTGTCTATTATAGTCACCATGATGCTGCAAAATATTTATAGCGTTATATCCTACATATAGGCCACCCAACCTTTTGGACAGTGTTCAGAACTTGAAATTTAAGGCTGAGGTAAATTCCAGTCCTCATATCCTTTCAAATCAGATTTAAACTTCAAAGTATATTGCTAGTCAGTCTTGGAGTTCCACTTACTGGTTCCCAGAAACTGTAACCAAATATCTGTAGAATGCAGTCCTGTCCCTTCTTCTGAGGTTTGCAGAAATAGTGTGCATATTATCTTTGGATGTTGCCTTACTCTGATATTCTGGTTAGAATCAACCTAGGTGTCTTTGGGCTGTACAGCCTCTGGTTGTGGACTGGGTCTCTTTTTAAATGCTTGCACTGAACAAGTGGGAGTTTTGTATTGTCTGATTGTTATCATGTCTCAGGCTGTACAGGGCCTTTTTTCCTTTTACATAGTTTCTGCTCTCTGGGTGCCTGAGATCAGAGACCCTATTGCAGGGGGCAAGGTCAGAGGAGAACTAGTAACCTAATGGAGGAATACACATTCCCATTTCTGACAATTCTATTCATTACTTTCTGTAAGTCCTCTCTGTTTTCATTTTTCTCTCTTGTATTACCAAACTCAAGTTTGAAAGCTTACCACGTGGAAGACGAGTTCTCAAGAGATGAGTGTTTCCCACAGCTTCCATTAGACAGTCTGACTCCTTTATTTGGTGAATTTCTTGGAAAACTTTTTTTTTTTTTTTTTTAATCTTGAGGACAGGACATTCCAGTTTCTGGTCAATTTTGTGATCAGCAGCTGGTCCCAGAAATCAGTGCAGAAGAACAAGCAAGATCGTGGAACTGCAAAACCAAGGCCACAGTCTGAGAATTACAATGGGGACAGAATGAGTCACTGAGGGCACCAGCCCATTGCACTTTTTCCTCAGCTCCTGCTTATCTGCTTACCCAATGGCTGGGTACACTGTGTCTGAAATATATCCAGGAGTGTGGTACAAGTGTGCTATGTCTCATATGGTTTTGTTCTACTTGTTTTTTAGTCTACATAATGACATTAGTCTATAATTCTGTCTGCTTCTTGGATAGCCCCCCTTTACTGTATTTTAAGAATTGTCTTCATGCTCTCACTGATGCTTTGAGCCTCACCTGTGTTGCCTATAGTTGTAGTCCATCGCTCCAATTTTCTGCTGCAGAACCTGGGGCTTTCTGCTTCTTTGTCGCCTGTATTGTGGTGGGCTGGAGAAACAAAGCCTATAAAGGTCAACCACTCCAAGAACGAGTGAGATTGGAGAGTACATATCTCCCTCTTTTATCTTCTTTAGTACTCGTGCCTCTCTGGGGCATGTGTAGCACTGCCTTCTGGTGTTGTGCATGGTGATTATGCTTCCTTTTTCCATGGATAATTTGCCAATAAGACACCCTTTGTTGATTCTCCTACCATCTCACTCAGGCAAGGTCTCTTGTCCATCTCTCCCTATGGCACGCATGCTCGCCAGTGTCTCCCACCTGTAACACTGCTACATAAAATGCCTATGCTGTAACACAACCTGTCCTCTTGGAAAATCATCCTCCATGCCATTGTGTGCATTGTACTTGGAATGGTGGCCATGGATCGAAGAGGAAGAATGTTCTCATAAGAAGTCTGAATTTGAAACTATAGCCTTCATACTGGAAAGTATAATAAAAACTGAGTTGTAGGTAAATAAAGATTCAGGTTCTAAAACACAAGCCATGCTCTTAGATCTTGTGCGTTTGATATCTCATCAGTATTTCATCAAGAATGAAGTAGGCATATGACGGTGAGATCAGAATTTTTAAGCCAGAGGGAAATAAAGCAAGATGGATAAAAAGAACTTTCATCAAACGCTAGCCTACTACCCAAAAACACTGCTGACATTATTATTCATTCATATAACAAATATTTTGGAAGATTTTATTCTGAGTCAGGCACCAAATTATATAGATATTAACTCTGTCTTAGCTTTGAGGAATCACAGTCTTAGATATGTCTTGTAAAACACCAGAATCCAAGCATTTGAACACAGACAAACTCAGAGAACTCCATTGCTCTCTTCTTATGGTTAGGTATATAAAGAAGTAAAAAAATATATAATTGGGAGATAAAGAGTAGATGACAGTTCAGGGAATTTTAAAATTTATTCCTTTCCGTATGTACTTTCATAATTCTGCTTGACAAAATAAATTGATAATAGAAAAGTATCAGGGAAAAGAACATGAATGTATTACATAACTAAGATGTTGTAGTATTAGACTCAGAGAGGGGCAGTTATACAGAAATTAAAGGATGGAAGCTTAGTCTTTTAGGGAGACGGAATGGAGATATAGGACAGAGCCGCCAAAGGTGACTGCTGTTTTGCGTACAAACCTATCTGTCTGAGATAGAAGTCAGACCTCAACAGCTTTGTGTGGGACGATTCCTCCTAGAAAGAAAAGGAGGTGAAATATCAACTAGGATTGAGGCTTCTGTCCCTCCCTTCTTTTGAAAGCAGCCCTGGCATAGGGTGGTAGCACTGAGAATCCAAAGGAGGGAAGCAATAACAAAAAAGTATTGTGGTTGAACTGTCAGAATCCGCACATGGATTTGAAAGTAGGGAAGCCCCTTACACTGAAGGCACCTATAGCATTTCTAGCTGCAGCTAGAAATGTGGGAGAGCAGATGCTGGCAGAAAAAGCCTCAAGTAGGAAGGGGAGCTGGATTGGGGAAGGTAGATGAAGAGCTGGGTTTTCTCTGTGATTTGGCAAGATACTGAAGGTACAGACGTCTAAGAGACAGTTAGAAATGAGGCATCAGGAATTGGGAACAAGATTGAAACTTGAGTTATGAATTTGAGATTCACCTTCCCCAAAGCAGTTGTTGAATTCTGGGAGAGTAAAAAGGTGGAGATCACAGGTTTGAAAGGGACAGGAGCAGTAATTTCTGAGAATCTATGGGAGTCCTCTTGAAGCCTTGATTTGACAGCATGAAACTAAGGCCACCACTCTGTTTGTTTAACTGTTGACATTAAAATGAACAAAGCTTGATAGCAGCCATTGGTTTTGTTTTTAATTAAAATGTGTTTCTTGTATTCAACATATTGTTGAGTCTTGCTTCTTGACACATTCTGCCAGTCTGTTTCATTTGATTGTGAATTGAGACCATTAATATTGATTGTTATGGTTGATATGTATTGACTTATCCTTGTCATGACCTTTTCCTGTTTTTGGATTCTCTGCCTTTGCATTTAGTTTCTTGTCTTGCCTGATGGATTCTTTCCACTGGGTTTCATGGGGTTGTGACCTTCATTGTCTTTTCCTAGGATATTGTTTAAACATTTTTGTAGTGCTGATAAATAGGACACACATGTGTCAATACAGAATGCTTTCTCTGGTGTGAGAAACTTAAAATGTAAGTAAGGATCAAAATGTATACTAGATAATGTGAAATAGGGAGAAAAGATCCTATGGGGCAGGGGAAGTTGAGGGGTAGGGGAAAGGAGAGAAGGAAAGGAATAAATATGAGAAAAGGAAAAAATAGAAACAAAGTCTTTGTAGGAAGAGGTGGAAGAGTTGGAGGGAGGGCAGGGGAATGGGGAAAAGAATAAGAACCAAGACACCTCCTGTAAAGATACAAATTCCCAATGATGAATGTTATCATATTGTATACTTAAAATGTATCAATAAGCTTAATGAATAAAAAACCCCACTATTTCCCCCCTACCCCCCAAAAATGAATAAAGCTATTTGTTTTCCTGGCCCATAGTGTTTTTTTTAAAGCAGTAAGAACAGCGATTCCACTGGTAAAACTCTATGCACTTACATTTATACCAGATGACCATGCAAATTTAGATTATGTTTTCATGAGGTAACATTATCAATGGTAGTTATAAGGTGCAGTGATATTTTTAGAAATCATAAACATGTTTCCCTTGTGCAAATGTAAGAAAAACCCGTCAATGCCAGAAATTGGGATGCTATAAAAAGCCAGATGAGTGCACTCTTAAGTGCTTACTGAGAAGAAAAACAGACCAAGGTATGTATCCAAGCAGAATACATGTTTTATCGCTTAGGTATGACTTTGTACATGGCTATGGCATCTGGAGCATTGAATGGAGAGATAGAAAGCTATAGTGTCTGTCCCACACTGCTCTCTATTATCTGGCAACTAGCACTTTCTGTGTCCTTTCTCAACATTGGCATTATTGACCATTTGGGTTGGATAATTCATTACTGGAGGCTGGTTTGTGCATTTGTGGGTGATTTGCAGCATTTCTGATCTGTACTCTCTGGATGCCAGTCACACTGCCTTTTGCACATGAACTGTAATAACTACAAGGTGTACAGACATAGCCAAATATCCTCTTGGAGGCTCAACTGCCCAGTTGAGAATAACCGCCTGAAAGGTGAAAACAGCCGGTGAAACAGTGAGTGCTTATTAATCTTTGTGATGAAAGGACCGTGAGGGCTGCAGATGACTGGCAGGATTGAACAACAGACATGGGTACCTTAGGGAGAGTTGACAGCGACACCTCACAGATAAGGTATTGAGACAAAAGACCCAGGAGGAAGGTGGAGAATAAGAAAACCACCACCCACTGTGCCAAGAATGGGAATCATTTTGGGATGTTAATTATCTTACAGAGATGTGAGATGCTGATAGATGCTGTCTGTAATGTGTTCATAGACAGCCTTGTTCCCTGTGTGTGGATATCATGGGCCACCTTTCCATACAGCCTTAGCTTGCTCTGGGTGGACTGATGGGATTCTCTTGGATCACCTGGGATACAGCTTTCATTAGGGTGTGGGTGGTACAGTTCATGAAAAGGCAAAAATGAGAATAAGAAATAGGAATAAATGGGCTGTGTCTATACTGGGGTGAGTGTGTCAGTACCTCACCTCTCTCCTCACTTTGAGCTTAGTCAAGGTGCTTACCCCCTCAGGACATTGCTCTCCATATATATATTATATATATTATTATATATCATATAAAGTTAAAAGCACAACATTTAATTATTTTCACACCATAGCTTCACATCTTGTTGAAATTCTAATAGTTTTTGGGGAAGAGTATTAATGAGTTAATAGATGTAAGGTAGGTAGAATAATTCTGAGAACGTATTACGAATATTGGAATAGAGGAAGGAGATAGTTTCACATACTGCAGATATGATTTATAGTCCCAAAACACCTATAATCTACTGGTAACATTTGAGACAGTCAGTGAATTTGTTAAAGTAACTAAATTAAAATTAATCTCAAGACATAAGCTATTTTTCTTTAATTTAGCAACAGTGATGGGCTGAATTCTGTCTTCTCTATCCTTGTGTGTATTGACATTCTAATGACCAAAACCTAGAAAAAGGTGAAGTGGATTTGGGGCTGAGTAATGAGCAGAAATTGGAAGAGCTTTGATGTGCACTTTCTAGAAAGCCTAGATGCCATGAAAGAGATTGTTGGTAGAAATGCAGGCTACAAAGTGCTTTGGGCAAGATCTTAGAAAACAGAGGAAAAGCAATCCTTTTCATACACTGGAAAAGAAACTGGCTGAATCGTATTCTAAAGATATTTTAGAAGGTAGAATTTGTGTGTGATGAACATCAATATTCTTTTGAGTATATTTCAAGCTAAATTTTGAAGATAGGTCTGTTTTCTATGTCCTACTTATAATGTGAGATGATATGGATAGAAGAAAGAATTGGGAAAAAAAGAACCAAGATAGATTATGTATAGATACAAATTTGCAATGATGAATGTCATTATATTGTATACCTAAGGTGTACCAATAAAATTAATTTATAAAAACTTGAAAAGTTCTCAGATTATCTCTGTTGAAAAATGAGAAAAAGTGTGTTTTGGAAAGACCACGAAGGGTGTCACTTTATAGTTACCTGATAAAGCCTTTATGAGTATGGCTCATAGACCCAGTCAACCATCTCAACAGAAAGGCGGCCGGTGTGGACTGACCAGGTCAAGGACAAGAAGAACTGAAAGAAGTCTGACTGACCTTTGGGATTTTGACAAATGGTCAATATGTTGTCTGACCCTTCAGGTGAAGAGTAGAAGAGCCCTAGAGCTGGCTCAGAGACTGGCAAGGCAATAAGAGCCATGATGAACCCAAGCAACACTGGCTGAAGGGCAGAGTTGTTTCTTCCATGGCCTCAGAGCCACTTCCTTGGTGTCGGTGGACCAGGTTGTTGCCTCCTTGTGAAGCAAAGGGGACAGGACCATCACTCTGTAGGACCAAGGGCTGGGGGATGCCATCCTAGAAATCCTGAAAGGCAGAGAATGGAACCTAAAAAGGTCATTCTTGTGGTGTTAAACCTAGTAGAATTTACTATTGTTTTGGAACTGTTCATTTTCAATTCTGTCTTTTGTAACAGGAGTGTCTATTTTATGCTTCTCCTAGGATTGCATGCTGCAAGCCAACAGCTTGTCTGGCTGTACAGGTTTACAGCTGGAGAGGAATTTTGCCTCAGAATGAATCATACCTCCAGTCTTACTTATACCTAATTTAGATGATATTTAGATGAGATTTTGGACTTAGATTTGATGCTAGCATATGTTAAATACTTTTGTGGATGTTAGAATATAGTGATGCATTTTACATAAAAGAACATGAATTGGGACCAGAAGGCAGAAGGTTATGGGCTGAATTGTGTCCCTGTCAAATCCATATGGCAAAGTCCTGTCATATACTCTGCAGGGGACTGTAATACTGACTATGCCCAAAGCAGGCTGTAAAGAGTGATCCCCACACTTGGCTTGTTTACAGAGGTGAGTCTGGCCAAAGTCAGAGTAACTCACACCCAAATTCCTCTCACACAACTAAAGGACAATGTTCTAATTACAGCCATATATTTTGTCTATTCTGTTCCTAATTCAAAAATGCTTTGTGTTGTCCTTTATGGGCCTTGTTTACATTAATTTCCATAGAAAAATCCATGCAGCTTGCCTTTACCCCAATTGATTTGCAATAAAAGTTAGTGCCTGGGACTGGCCAGAGCCTTTGTCAGTTGCACTGGCATTGGTCTTCCTGGCACCCACATTCTCTCTCCTAGTTCTTTCTTTTAGTTATTTTTTTCAGGCCTGTATTGCATACTGGGTAGAGGACTGGGACCTAACTGCTGAGTCTCCAGTAATCTCACCTCAGGATGTAACTATAGTGGGAGATAATGCCTTTACATAGATCACAAGAATAAAATTGTGAAATGTCAGTAGGTCATCACTGAATATGATCAGCATCATCAGAAAAAGAGATCTGGACACAAACGACACAGAGACCAACAGGAATAATATGAAGGCACAGTGAGGAAATAACAATGGTCATCCCAAAATCATTCTGCTCAGGGAGATGCCCTTGCTCAAATCTCTCCCCTCTGAAGACCGCTTTGTCTCAGATCTGCATAACTGCAAGGCCAATATGAGGTTTATCTCAGAGCCAAGGACAAAGCCGCCCCAAGGGAGGTCTGGATCTCAAGGACCACGACTTAGGACCCACATCAGCTCCTCCCACCCGAGCACGTTGCTACATCTCGACATCTGGGTTTGAGCCAGGCATTCAGTCACCATAGCAGTAGCCGCATCAGGGCCGAGTGGGCTGTGCAATGAGTCAGTGAGTCTCACACCCCAATATCCAGTTTGCAAGATTGGGCCATTGCTTTACTCTTTATAAGGATGAAATCCAAGGATTGAAAAAGAAAACTGTGCAGAGCTAGTTCATTGTCCAAATAAAGGGACTAATGTAGATGAAGAATTTACAAAATGGTTCCCTGGAGGAAGAAAGAAACTTTTATGGCTAGAAAGCCGAGGGTCACACCAGGTATGAATAAGATTTTGACTCATGCTAGCAACCAGGGGCCAAATAATCACCCGAGTTTAGGACAAGTTCTGCTGTTTATTGGTGAGGGAGGTTGTTAATTAGGTTCAGTGAAGTGCTGACAGAGCAGATAGATCGAAGGGCTTAGTTTTTTTCTGTTTTAGTTAGAGTTCACTTTTTTTTAAAAATCAATATTACCTGCTTAGAACCAGCTATTATAAAACACAGCGTTAGTTTTAGTATCTTCTCAGCAATTGTTGTGCAAGTGCAGACTTCTGCTCTGACAATCAGTAGGTGCCTACCTGGTGGCTCATGAAGGCTAATAATTTCCTGGTACTTAGTTTCCTCTCTTTTTGCCTCTCAATTTCCAAGTTTTACATCGTGTCAAGGTCTGTGTTAGAGGTGGATGCAGTCTTTCATCTCTGTTTGCTACTTGCATTCAAGGCAACCTGAAAGTGATATATACGTTTTCTTTGGGCATTGTTTTCTTGGAATTAAGGAGTTCATCTACTTCATGCCTTAGGCCCAGAGAACTTCCATTTGTAAGGAGAGAGCTCAAAGTGTCTAAGCACTGATTAGCTTGCCAGTTATGCTACTCAAATATCACACTTCTTGGTCTCAGATAAGGAAGCCTCATGTGAAGTTATTCAAGCCACACTTTTTAAGCACACATCAGTATGGTTCCTTTCATTTACCACCTTATCAGATAGACTTTATGTTGGGTAAAAGCAATGTTGAAATATGTAGGATGTAATTGACTCTGTGATTCCTTAGTTGTTTTTTCACTTTTCTTCAGTATTCAAATCTTCCTGGCCCTTTAACTAAATTACTAGTAGTAACCAGGTAACATTTTAGAAAGAATTGGTTTATGTGTAAATCTTTTACATCCAAAGGCCTTGCCAGATGGTCAAAACTAAGTCATTTTGACCAAACATCTGTATCTATTTACATCTGTCTGTCTGTCTATCTATCTATCTATCTATCTATCTATCTATCTATCTATCTACCTATGTTCCATCTATCCATCCATCTGTTATCTACCTCTTGTTGGGGGAATGCTGTTTTCACAAGAGTGATCAGTTGTTTTAATTGTACAACTCAGTAATAATCCTTCTCAAAATTGTTCAGCCATCACAACAGTACAATTCTAGACTGTTTCCAACTGCCCAAAAGATACTCTCTTTTCTTATCCCCAGCCCTATAGAACCATGTTAGGTCTCCACAGATTTGGCATTTCTAGAGAGTTCATATATGTGGAATCATGTAGTATATGATTTTTTTGCATTTATTTTATTCCACTTAGCATAATGTTTTGAAATTCTTTATGTAGCTAGGATACCCCATTCCTTTTTATTGACAAACAGACTATTATATGATTATAATACATTTGATTATGTATTCATTTAACAAAACTGTATTCATATTTATATTTCTCAATGGAACATAGTGCTAGATAGTTGCTAACAGTGCCGATCAACTGAATCATTCATGAATGAATTGGATATTAATTAAAGCAAGCAAATAATTCACACCAGGACGGCTTTGGACATAGCCATGTATACTAAGTGCAGGTGAAGCACAAAGGAAGGAGGCATTATTTTTGTCTTGAGGACTTGGAAAAGGTTTCACAGAAGGGAAGCATTTTTACAGGCATGTGAAAATGATTTTGAACTTATTTATACTCCTCTGGGTCTATGCTGCCTTTCTCGGAATCTTAAAAGGACAAATTAACATTAGGAATGGGAAAAAAACTGGGGTGGCCAGAGAGAAGAATGGGGCGGGGTTGTAGTATGGGGGTAGTCTTCAGGAAAGTGATAGGATCCTGCATGGAACAGTCAGGTGGAGAAGATTTCATGTATTTTCCTATTTCTTAGACTGTGGAAACCCTACAAGCTCACATGTTACTTCCCTGTGAAGCATTCTCTGGAGGACCAATCAGAATTAATCCATTTTTCTCTTTGCCAGGAGATGGAAGAAAACAAGCATTACAACATGGACTAGAAGCGTCATGTTTTGAGATAGCTCAAGGTTAGAGGTTTCCGTACCAGATTCCACCCAAGAGAAAAAGTCAAGGCTGTGTCTTATACTTGCATCTTATGCAGTGCCCCAAACGGAAGCTTTGCATACACTCATGGTCTGTTGAAAGATTACTAGGAATTAGCGATTTATTGAGGGTTGAGTTTCAGTAGCAGTTCTTTTGATGTTCCTTACATTTACCAGCCCTTTAGCTTCTGACTTGGTGTCAGCCAGATGCATTCTGGTCTTATCCATCCGTGCCTCTGTTTCTTAGAGGTTTATAGTTTCTGTGGCAGAAGTAGGGGCACCATAGCAATTCAAATCACTTGCTTGTGTCTGCCTTTTTTCTTTCTTCCACAGGATTGTTTATGCCACGATCCTTAATATTTAAACTATAGGCTTGCTGTACTTGGTTGGACCCTCTGCTCCTATAGGTTAGAATTTTGTTCGCCATAGTTTGCAGTGGCACTGGCTACCTTTCTTTCATGGGAGGTCAAAAGTTGAGCTGACTTTGCTTACCACATAGGGGCTGCACGGAATTTGTCAGGTGAGACTGGATCAGCCGCCCCGGCTGGGTGTCCTGCATCTTGGGTGTACCTTTCCCAACAGGGCTGCCGTGGAAAACCCTGTGTGTTGCCCATGGCTGGCCGACCACAACCTGAATATCTGTAACAGCACCGTTAATATATTCCTCCACTTGCTCAGGGATAGAACCCACTTTCTGGCTATGTGCAGAGACTATAATACTGATTATGCCCAAGGCAGGCTGTGAAGAGCTAACCCCACACTTGGCTTTTTTATAGATCTGAGTCTGTCTGAGCCTATGTGCCCAGGTCAGATTAACTCGCTCCCAAATTCTGTTCCAACAACTAAAACCTTGAGAGGAGAAGGACAATGTTCTAATTACAATTGTGCATTTTGTCTATTGTATTCCTAATTCGAGAAAGCTTTGTCCTGTCCTTTATAAGACTTGTTTACATTAATTTCCATAGGAACCACACATCTCCTGTATCCCAACTGATTGTCAGTAATAGTCTGTGCCTGGGACTGGCCAGGGCCTTTGTCAGTTACTCCGGCACTGGATGTACTGGCTCCCTGCTTTCTCTTTCTTAGTTCTGTGTTTTAGTGTATCTTTCTTCTCAGGCCTGTGTCGTACACTGGGCAGGTGGGTACTGGAACTTGACAAAAGGAGTCTCCACCAGCTGTGACCTTGGCTGGGGGAAAGAACAGAACTACAAAGTCCGACAGTGTCTCTATTGTGGATGTGACTTTGCAATTCCAGAACATGAAAGTCTCTTTCTTAATGTGCAAAATGTGGGTGCTGGGGAAAGTTATTTCTTTAATCCCTCCCCCTTGTACTTTCTATCATTTGTTCTATGAACCCAACTAAGAGGCAACACATAAGAGTGTTCATTGTTAGGCTCTTCCTGTAGCAGGAATGTCTGTAAAGGAAAATCCATTTTATTATTGCCAAGAAGCTAGAATCAGGCAGGAAATTACTTTATATCTGGTGTCTTTCAAATCCACTGTGACCTCTGGTTCCCTCTCCAAGGGAATTTCCATTCATCAATAGCTACTGTGCCCAGAAGCTGGCTAGGAGCTACACGGCCAAGTGGCTCCTTGAGCTACCATTTAGGGTAGGTGGTGACTAAGGAAGCACGGGGTTGGAAATGGACCTGAACAGCCCAGAACCACATGTTGCAATGATTTCCACTTGTGTTGGTCCTTTTTCAATGGGTTTTACCTTTCTTTACATTGAGTTTATTGGCACTTTTTAAAGTATACAGTACAGTTACATTTATCATTGGGATTTTGCACCTTTACATGACAGATCTTGGTTCTCATTTTTTCCCCATATTCCTGTCCTCTCTTCACTCCCTCACACCTCCCCTATTTACAAAGACTCTTCCATTTTTCCTTTTCTCATATTTTTTCTTTTTCCTTATTTCCTTTCCCATACCCTTCCCACTTCCCCTATAGCTTTAGCTTTTTTCTTCCTATTTCACATTGTCAGTTATACAATTTGGATCTTATTTACACTTTTAGTTTTTATACCAAAGAAACTATTCAGTATTTACATATATGTATCTAATTTATTTCACTTAAGAGTATGACCTCAATGTGAATCAATTTTCCTATGAATGACTCTCATTTCTCATTCTTTATGGCTGAGTAGTGTTCCATTTTATAGAAAAGCCACATATTTATCCAGTCTCCAACTGATGGGCAAATGGGCTGTTTCCAAGTTTTAGCTATTACAAATTGTGCCGCTATAAACATGAGTATTCATATATCACTGTGATATGATTTTTTAAATTCTTTTGGAAAGATACCCAGCAGAGGGATAGCTGGGTCAAATGGAACCACTAGGCCTAGTTCTTTGAGGTATCTCCAAATTGATTTCCCAAGTGGTTGCACCAGTCTACACTCCCACCAGCAATGGAAAAGGGTTCCTTTCTCCTCACAGCCCTGCCAACATTTGTTATTGATTGATTTCCTGACAGCAGCCATTCTTTCTGGGTTTAGGTAGAATCTCAGTCTTGTTTTCATCTGCATCTCTCCAGTGATGTCAAACATTTTTGCATATATTTATTTGCTACTTTTACTTCTTTGTCTGAGAAATGTCTATTCATTTCAAATGACCATTTTCGAATCAGGTTTTTATATTTGGGGCCTGATTTTTTTTAGTTCTTTATATATTCTAGATAATAGTCCTTTGTCTGAGGAGCAGCTAGTAAAATGTTTTGCCTACATTGTAGATTGTCTCTTATCTCTGTTAGTGCTTTCTTTTGCAGTGCAGAAGCTTTTTAATAAGATGAGATCCCAGTTGTTGATTCTTTGTGCTAGTTCCCATGCTACTGAGGATTTGTTCGTAATGTCTTTTCCTATGCCAATGTCTTTGAAAGTTCTGCCTAACTTATCTTCCACAAAGTTTAGTGTCTCTTTTTTAATATTTAGGTCTTTAATCCACTTCGATTTTAGTTTAGTGCATGGTGAAAGATAAGGGTCTAGTCTTAATCTTTGGCAGGTTGCGATCCAATTTTTCCAACACCATTTATTAGAAAGGCTGTCTTTCCTCCAGTGAGGATGGTCGGCTCCTTTGTCAAAGATGACATAGCTGAGTACATCTGGAGTTGTTTCTGTATCATCCAATCTATTCCACCAATCCTCAGGTCTTTTTTCTTTGCTAGTACCATGCTGTTTTTATCACAGTGGGTTTGTAGTAGTTTCAAGTTGGGAATTGTGATATCCTCTGCTATATCTCTGTTGCCTCAAATTGCTTTTGCGATTCTAAGTCTCTTCTGCTAAGTCTCCAATGAATTTTTGGATTATTTTTTCTAGTTCTGTGAAATATAGTGTTGGAATTTCAATTGGCATTGCATTGAATCTGTATAGCAGTTTTTGGTAGTATGGCCATTTTCACTATGTTGATTCTTCCTACCCAGGAGCGGGGGATGTCTTTCCATTTTCTTTTATCTTCTTCGATCTCTTTTTTCAGAGTGCTATAATTTTCAATGTAGAGGTCTTTTGCTTCTTTTGTTTGATGGATTCCTAGATACTTCATTTTTTGGATGCTATTATGAAAGGAATTGTTTCCCTAATTTCTCTTTCAGTGAGTCTGTTATTTGTGTACAAGAAGGCTGTTGATTTTTGAGTGTTGACCTTGTATCCAGCTATTCTGCTGAAAGTGTCAATTAAGTCTACAAGCCTTTTGGCAGAGTTTTTTTGGGTCTTCTATGTAGAGTATCATATCGTTACCAAATAATGACAGTTTAACTTCTTCCTTTCCTATCTGTATTGCTTTAAATTTCTTTCTCTTGTCTAATTGCTGTGGCTAATGTTTCCTGGGTTTTATTTTTTGAGCAGCTTTAATTTCCCAAGCTTCCTGAAGAGCTACCAGCTAGGACAGGCTGCTGCTGATGGCTAGCAACTAGCATTCAGTGACTGTGAAGCTGATTTGCTTGAATTGCTTGTGTTGAAAATATCTATCCTGTTATTGTACCTGCCTTTTTGTTTTTTGCCCAAAACTGAACTGAGTTCCTTTCCTGGCAAGTTATTTCCTGCCTCAGATGGCTCATCAAACTTCCCTCTCTCATGGGGCCTCAGTGGAAGGATAAGGAGACACTGAAAACTCTGGAGATCTTTTATGCATATTTCCCCTCATGTCCCCTCCACACTGAGTTTTCACCTCCATAATCTTGTTCTTTTATTCCCCTTCACTATAACCTTTCTGCAACCAACATCAGGAATTCAAGTCTTCTTTGCCAGCTGTTTAAAATGCTAGAAGTCTAGATGTGACTCATCTAAGAAGAGCCTCTTTCTGTGCCTTGGTCTTTCCTTCTCCTTTGCAAATTGCAAGTATGACGGACAGAGGTCCAGTAGACAGACATGTTATATCTTGCGAATACAAAATATAAAACAATCCCCAAGGGACCTTGGAACAAACAGAAGGGGCTCGGAGCTTAGGTGCTGATCACATTGGCAGAGGAGCTCTAGCGTTCCTAGATTCTGGACTTGTATGTCAAACCTTAATGCCCTGTTTGTTTAAAAATCAGTCAGCAACTGCTTATGTAAGGAGCTATATAGTAAGTAGGGTAAATTCCTTAGTATAATTGTTTTTCAATAGCAATATAAAATATGACTTAGGCTTTGAGGGCCATAGAATATTTACCAAGTGCTAAATTCTGCATACAGAATAAAAGCAGCCATAGATAACACATAATCAACAGAGCCCATAACCCTACAAAAATTTATTTACCAAAATAGGCCCACTAGAGCTGGGGATTTAGCTCAGTGGTTCTGCCACCTGCTTTGCAAGCTCAAGTTCCCAAGTTTAATCTCTGGTACCAAAAAAGAACCCATCCTCAAAAAATGATAGGCCCACCAATGTCAATGCCTAGTTCAGGCTACTGTTGGTGGTTCTGTTACTAGGAGCTCAAGCCAACCCCAACTACGTAATTGGATTTGCTAAAGCCACCCTAAGAAAATAATGACAAATAGAAATTTATCCTACCACACTGACAGAGGCTAAAGGCCAAGATCAAAGTGTCAGCTGTTGGAGTCTTCTGAGGCCTGACTCCTGGGCTGTCTTCTTACATAGTCTTCCCACTGACCATGAACATCCCTGGTGTCAATTTTATTTGTTTCCCAAATTTCTCTTCTTAAAAGAACAACAGCTATTTTGAATCAAGGCTTAACCAAGTAATTTCACTTACCTTGTTCACCTCTTTGAAGACCCCATCTCTTCAAAAACAGACAATTTTTGGGAGCCCAAGTTTTGAACAGACACAATTCACTCCAGACCATTAACTGAGATTAAATGACCACATTTACTAGAGCTTTTTCTTTGGGCAAGTTGTTCCATCTGAGTCTCACTATTTTCATCTACACATGTGGATAAAGAAGCATATTTTGTAATTTGTCACAGAAATAGTAGGTAATGGTGGTAATTTCACTCAACCTGTTATTAGAGACATGGTTCATTTTATTTTTTTAAAATCTGCAGGCCCATGACAAAGAAGGCAAGTGGGCACTCATGATATGGATGTTACATGTAGGGTTCCCATGTTGGTGCCATCCTAGCTCCACTCATACTGTAAAGATGCTTCTAGATGATTCTAGAACACAGCCATAAAATCATTACCAGAAACAGGAGTCTTCTTTGCTGTGACTGTACACTAGTGAGAAGGCAAGAGCTGTTCTACGTTGTGCTTCTAAATTCCAAACTCAAGGATTATGTGAATGTTAAGAAATGATTATTTCATACTATTAATTTTGAGGGTAACTTGTTAAGGAGTGGTATAAACTGGATTCATAATAATTAATCCACTGAGCTCATTCACCTGCATTTTTAAAGATTTATTTTGAATTGACAAAATTGTATATATATTTCTGGGATGAAATTGTTATTTCATTACATGTGATCATTGAAAAATTATCAAGCCAGACAACATATGCTTCACCTCAACTATTTATCATTTCTTTCTGGTGAGAATACTTAAAATCTCCTTCTTTTTGTCTTTAGAAGTATACATTGTTAACTATAGTCACTGCTAGTTTGTCATAAATATGGATTTTCTCATGTTGAGGAACATTGTTTTTACCAAAAATATTTGAAGTTTTTATCAAAAAATATAAATGCTGAATTTTGTCAAATATTTTTCTGTATATTTTGAAATGTTTATGTAGTTTTTGTCCTTTATTCTATTAATGTGTTTGACTCACCATAGTTAATTTGTATATGATGAACCACGCTTGCATCCCAAGGAAAAAACCCACTTGGTGATGTTGGGTGATCTTTTAATGTGTTCTGACTAGTAACTGTGCTATGTCAGCTTGACTTAATTAAGAAACGCCTAGGGGATTAGTAAAGCATGCTTCTGGGTGTGTCTGGGTAGGTCAGGGAGGCTAACCTTGTGTCTATACCTCCTTCCTCAGTCCTTCCCTATTATTTTTCCCTTCTGTTAACTTTGGATTTAGCTCTTACTTTTCTAATACCAGGTGGTACAATATTGGGTTGTTTATTTTAGATCTTTCTTCTGTAAAGTTGCTATGAACTTTGTAGCTAGAACTGCTTTGGCTGTATAAGGTTTACATTCCTGAGTGGACTTAGACCACAGAAAACAGAGATGTAAATATAAAATGAGTCTACTTCCAGGACTTTGTCCCAAGGGTTGGAGGTTCCACCCAGGTGTAAGGATAGGCAGCTCTCATAGTTTCTTTCTCTGGCTTACTGTAAAAAAAAATTTGGAAATAAATGCTCACACTCATCTTTACCATAGAAACAGAAAAAATTGAAATATATACCTTCCTCACTCCACCCTTTCCAGACACATCTGGAGGCTCTGGCTTCTATATTACTCATCCTGAAGCCCTCATTGGACATTGTAGTGGATCAACTAATAATCAGTTTGTAACGCCTAGCTGAACTGAATCAGCATGGTCTGAGCATCAGGGATCCACCTGAGAATTGTTATCAACAGCCATAAAAAGGAACTGGAGAGGAAGATCCTGGCCTGTTGATTTGCTTGAGGAAGCTTGTGGTGGATGGTTTTCCTGATGTGAACTTGGTTGTTCTTATTGGAGGAGGAGCTCAGGGCCTCTCTGGCTCTGAGAATGGCTGCTGTTTTTGTCAGGGGAGCTTTGATCTTCATGTGAGCATTCCTGGCTCCCATGTGGATCCCTCAGCATTTTGGCATAAATCCTTCATCTCACAGGTGTAGGTTTTCTGGCTTCCACCACTGGCCTTTGGGCCTTCTGGGTAAAGATCCTCAAAATGGACAAGCGTGAGACATTGCAGTGGACTCTAGGCCACTGGCTGGACTCATGGTGGACACTGCTCTGGACTCTCAGCCTTTAGCTGGACTTGTGTGGGACATCACTGTGGGATCCAGGCCTTCAGCTGGATTCTTTGGGCCCCTAGTATGCGATTAACCACTTGAATTCTTCTGCATTTGCCCTTTTGGGTAGTTATCATAAAATAATCCTATAAACTATGTGCCCTGTAGTAAATGTATTCTCTGGCCAAAACCCTGACTACAAGGGACATGGCACATTCTAATCTCCAGTGATCCTTCAGGAGTAGAAATCTTAGGGCCGGGCATTTAGCTCAGTGGTGCTGCTTCCTGCCTCGCAAGCACAAGATCTCCAGTCCAATCCCCACTACAAAAAAAGAAAAAGAAAAAAGAAAAGAAAGCAGAAATCCTATTGGATAAACCCAAAGAATGGAGAAGCACTTTAACAATTCCTGGTCATACAGGTTGATGCAATCTATCTTCTTTATTCATTTAGGTCTCATCTGATAAACATTAACTTTGTAGCCAAGGTTCAGCTTTTGGATCTGAAACTTAATTTTACACCTCTGAGTCTCTTTCAACATGCTTGGCTTTTTTCTTCTATGTGGTAGATATGAAACAACAGTTCATTTGGTGTGGGATACTCATTGTATGATGTGTTTTTCTTGAGTCACTGTTATAGCGTGCTTCATTCTCCCTCAACCTTGCCATGATCTCTTCCACGTGTTTTGTTATCAACATGGTCTTGGTCAGACCAACCAATGTGAGAAAATAGTTTGTCTTCCAGTATACACAAGAAACCACCTTATGAAGCAGTTTTTTAGAATGTCAGTCCTGTAATGTAAGGAAAGTGGTAAATTGTCATATACTGATACATGTTTCCCTCTTTCCTTCCCACTCAGGGCAGGTCTTATGGCCACTCCTCCCTAAGACACCTCCGTCACCATCATCTCCCACCTGTTACTTGACTACATACAACACGCAAGCTATAGCACAACCATTCTCTGAATGAACAGTGCTCCGTTCCAGTTCCTGATTCTCATGGCACCTTATTATTATGACCACAAGGTGAAGAGGGAGAACAATTTATTAATAAATCTACATTAAACTGTAGTCCTCATACTGGAACCCACAGGCAGAAAATATGAGTTGTAGAAAAGTAAAGATTCAGTACTAAAGCATAAGCCATGCTCTTAGATACTGGGCACCTCATACCTTGTCATTTTATCAAGGATGAAGCAGGCCAGTGATAGTGGGACTAAGATTTTCAAGCTAGAGTGACACAATGAAAGATAGAAGGAACAAATTGCAGAATATAACAAAACAAGATGGAAGAATTCCATTAAATGGTCACCTACTACCCAAAACATCACTTAGTTGCTGACCTTATTCATTCATCTGTACAACAAATATTTATTTAGTGTTTGCTCTAGGCTTGGCGCTCTGTTGTTTATGTACAGTACTCATTATAACTCTGAGGAATTAAGTACACAGATTTACAAATAATTCACAGTTTCCCAGCATTTGGAGCCTGAACATGCACAAAGAACCTACAAGGTTTTCTCTGTGACAAAGTAGGGAAGGAATTAAATTAATATAACTGCTAAAAAAGAAACAGCATGAAAAGATGACTCTTATCCCATGATGTCTCCAAATAAAAATTCTGATCTACATATTAGATAACAACATTTTAATATACTTTTTAGAGCATAAATTTTCTAGATGATATGAAATTATATTTATAATTATCTTTATTTTAGAGATAAATTGTATCAACCTGCAAGCCAAAATTTCCAGCTATCACTGTTCCCACATTTAGAAGAATAGTATATAAAGAAATGCAGCTATAAAAAGATCCTGGGAGAAATTATGAGCTCTGCCTGGACATCTAATCATAGCGTTAGGTGTGACTTTAAATGTCTTGATGACAGTTAGGTTTTGTGTCTCTTTCTTTGTTGTATTTGAATTCTGAGTTATACAGGTAGTACTATCTAAAAAGTAGACATTAGATATAGACTGTCTAGGTTTAGTGGAAGCAGTAGTCTCGCTATTCTCTTTACTTAACTACCAGTATAAATTCACTGTGAATTAAAAAATAAAGCAATATTGGTAAGTTTTCTAGCACGAATCATTATGATTCACAAGATAACACACCATCACTAAAACACTTCAAGTATGATTAGTTTTGCAAAGTTGTATGTGGCTATATTTCTTTAAAAAGTCAGTTATGTATGCTGACAATTTTTATGGGTCAAAGGGTATTATGTCAAAAGGGTGGATCTAGCATCTAGCACTTGGAAGGCTGAGACAAGAGGATTTCCACAAGTTTGAGTCTGGTCTGGGCTACATAGTGAGTTCAAGCTTGAACTATGCAGCAAGACCCTGTCGCAAAAATATTTTAAAAAAGAGGAGGAGTTACAATATATCATCAGTTAGTCATTGGTGATTTAAATATCCAATATATAATTGCTTTTCTTACTTTAACCATCCTGTGTACATATTTGAAATTTTGATGGTAAATGTTTAATTTACATATAGTACATTGAAGACCATTTCTGTTGCTTATCTAAACAGAAAAACTTGGATCACCATATTTGGGCACAAGTGTTTTTCTCTAATGAAATACCAAATATGGTGTGCAGTACTTCATCTACTTCTTCACTCTTTGCTATTTTAAATTCTGCAAACTTTATATTTTCCTTATAATTGAATGTCGTATAGGTAAGATTCCAGCCCACTAAACAGTAAAACCCTTCTGGAGTCTGGATGGGACATACTGACTCGGTTGTAAACACTGATGTTGGTGATGTCTCAAGGTATATGTTTATTGACTCAAAATCTTCAACTGTTTGAGGATCAAGAATAAAGGAAAAGATTTTCTGGTGTTCCTTCTATTCTAGAAGATCAGAATTAAGAAACTCTTGCTTGTGGAATGTACTGCTCTTTTCTGTTTTGGTCCAGGTACCAGATTTCATTTTCTTCTGTCAAGCGGAAAATGGCAGGCACTTGAGGTTGATCCTCCCCAGAAATTAATTCCAAAGGCTCCAGAACTGGGAGGAGCGTCCAAACCCAGCATCAACAATGTAGTTTCTGCCCCAATGGTCACCTGTGGTAGAAGGTGAATCACATTATGGTTATAATTATTGACTGAACCGATGTGAACATATCCTCCCAGCACTGTAGTTTCAACCTCATTGTGGTCAGAGCCCAGAGGAAAAATTGATTTAGCTGGAGACATGCCCCACCCACCCCAGTTCTTTCTCACATTTTCTCAAAAATAGTCTTTTTGTCTAACTTCGTGGGTTCTCCACGATGCATGCTAAGGTTCTCGGTGGGAGTATTTTAGATGTGGTGCTGAAATACGTGTTAGTTTCCAAGTCCAATTTGTTCTTGATGTTCTTATAACCAATCCTTTTAAAATATCTCTCAATATCCATGGCATCCTGGAGCAAGAAGGACAAACCTGAAAAGAAATATTCCTGGATGTGCCCTTGGATTTTCAGGAGTAGGCTAATTATAGCTAGAATGCATTTTCAATATGGAAACACAAACAATGTTTATAGATACCTGTAATAATTTTATATGAATTGGTTTATATTCCCAATTTCATTCAATATTCTCAGGGACCCCAGCACAAATTTGTATGAAGTATATAATTTCTTTCACTGTTTTAGGGTGATGTCTTGGAAATCCAGGTTGGAAGATGAGCCACATGATAACTAACGTAGATACGGTTTTCTTGGTGATGAAGGAAAAGCATATTTCAATTGGTCTCCATTAAAATAGGCTTCTAACCACTTCATGATATAAACAGATGAATTATCCAATAGAGTGGATGATATTTATGGTAACTCATACAGACAATTTAGAAATTAACCAAAACTTATATAAATTTCTCCAAAGATTAATATGTGTTCTCTGATCGATTGAGTCATTCATTCATTTATTTATTCAACAATTAGTGTGCTGGAGATGAGTGGATTTGCTGGTGGACCATGTGCTTTTCATGTGTGGTGGTCTGAGCCCAAAGTCCAGCACCAAAAAGAAAAAAATAAATCACTAAAACATTAAAGATCTAGAAAATGTGTTGTGGGAATATATTCTCTGTGTTTACAGCATTTGTCATTAAACTAGCATTTCTTCTCTTCCTTAGTTGCAGCAGGACAATTTTTGTATTTGCACAACCTCTAAACCTCCAGTAGTTGGGCTCACAAAAAATGGTTTGGGTGTGTTCAGACTTCCCTAGTACCTTGTTGGATCCTTAAATGGAATCTGTACTGGATGTATTTGAAAGAGAGAACACTGATCTGGAGGAATAAGGTGCTTTCACACACAAAGCAGCATTGGTTGCTTGTGCCATCAATCCCTATCCTTCTTTATAAAGTCTACAATTTGTTTTCAAGTGTTTGCCCCCTCCTCCTCTACAAACTTTCTTCCTTCAGTCCATCTCTTTACTCCTGTGCCATTAGTCCTTTTTTTTTTTTTAAGGATAGTCAAATTGGGATTTAGTCACCGCATGTGTATTAGAATGCAGTCAGATAGTATAAGGGGCCTCAATACTAGGAACGTATTTTAGGAAAATCATGGTGTTCTGTGGCTACATGTGAAAAAGTATTTCCGGATGTGACATAGTGTGAAAAGTCTTGTGAAGTAGTTGTAAGGGGACGAGGTGAATAAAAACAGTTCGCTTTCCATGTGGATTTGTGGCATCTCTCAGAGAGATGTGACAAGCTCCTACCGAGCTTCATCTCAGCTCACCATTCACACAGGAGACTCACAGAAGGCAGAGTGGCCATACCCAGCGATCCCATGGAGAACCTCAGCAAGGTATTTTGCACCTGTCTTGCTAAGCTGAATGTAGCCTGATTGTCAGTATTAATTCAGAAGTCTTGGAATATTTCTTCTTCCTGGTCAAAAGTCTAAAAGTGATAGAAAAGATAGTTTCAAAAATTATATGAGATTATTTTTCACAAAAATGAAAGTGTGGTTTTATAGGCTATAATTTTTGAAGAACATGTAATCAGCAAGAACAGACAGAATGGAAAAAATGGTAAAGAACTGAGTTGCAGGCCAAGGATTTAGCTCAGTGGTACACAAGGTCCTGAATTCAATCTCCGCTACCAAACCAAACAAAACAAAATAACATATATTCTAGATATGAGTCCGCTGTCTGAAGAATTGCTTTAGTTTCTTTGGGTCCTCAAAGTGCCCATTCTAGACAAGGTGTGTCCTTGCTTCTATTGGTAGATGGGGAACACAATCAGCTTTCTGTTTTCTACCAGATGTAGCCTTTGAGGCTGTTGAATTAATGTTCACAGTCCTGGGGTCTGCATGCTCACTTCTCTCTCCAGGTGTTTGTCCAGAATTGGGTTGGTTGGTTAGTTTTTGCCTCTACTTCCCCATGTTATGCTCTTCAGGGGACCAGGTGCCACTCTACCTGCACTTTGTAGATCTGCCCTCTCACACTGGCCCAAGGAAGGTTGGGCTCTCACCTGGATGAGTGCTTCTCCCGGGTGACTCTCTGACCTCTCTTGCAGGTCTGCTCTCTCAAATGTGGGCGGGTTCCACTCTGGGTAGTCATACTTGCTTTTGTTTTATTTCCCTTGCTTTAAGGGGCAATGAGCATTGAAACATATTTTGAAAGAATGCATGCTGGGAACAAACTGGACTTGGAAACAGGAACAAACATTGGTTGGCACCAGTTCTGAGAAGGTCTCTTTAAGAACTTGGACCTGCATTGTGGAGACTCCGCGGAGCTCGGCTCACAGGTTGTAAGGAAGAGCTGGATTGGTTGTTGTCCTGGAAAATCCATCCATTCACTCTCTAACTTCAAATAATTAAAGATTTTTAGTCTGTCCACAGACACTTTGAGGTCCCATAGGCAACTAAAGGAATTCCTCATTTTTATTTTATACTTTTACATGATATATCTTGGTTATTTTTTATTTTCAAACCCTCCACCTCTCCCTATTTATAAAGACTTTGTTCCTGTTTTTTCACTTTCTCATTTTTATTCTTTTCCCTTTCCTTTCCCAACCCCTCCCGCTTTCCCCTCCCCCTTGGAACTTTTTCCTTATTTCACATTATCTATTGTACATTTTGACCCCCACGTACACTGTCAACACATGACTCTTCTTATATGAGAAACATAAGGAAAAATAAAGATGAAAATACAAGAGAGGTAATAGGAAGTAGGGAGACAGATCTTTCTCAGAGAGCAAAGGGATCAAGAGATGGAGGGAAGGGAGAAGGGAGAAGGCATTGGAAAAGGAATTACAATGTGCTATGTGTATGTACCAACGCCATACAAGAAATGTAAACATTTTGTATTGTAAACATGTACAGAAAAGGAAGAGGATCAAAAGATGAATGGAGAGAGGAGGGCGAGAAGGGGAAGGGAAAGGGGATGAAAGAAAGATATTAGGATGTGTTGTATGCATGCACCAAATTCCCAGGAGGAGCATAAGCATTATGTGCTACACACATGTACTAGTAAACCAAAGTTAAAAATAACATGCACAAAAACAAGTATTACTATGTCATCCTTACATTTCCTTGAGTATGCAAATTGCAGCTATAATGTATTTCAAATATATAAATACAAAGATTGGCTTTAAATATCTGTATTAGTAATTCTTTTAATTGGCTTTATAAATTGCTTTTGCACGTATAATTTCACTTAATCGTCTCATTGAACCTGGAAGAAAAATATGATGTTTTCTTCTTTCAAGTATCAAAATCAGAAATCCAGATTAAATGACTACCCAAATGATAAGGTATGGTTTTCAATGTGGTTTTCTTAGTGATTAAACATTTTTTTTCATTGGTATCCATTAAAATAAACTTCTGAACAACTCTTGATAGCAATAGGAGAATTATGAAATAGAGTGCATGATAATCAGGGTACCTGACACATTCAGTTCTCCCTGTAGGTGAAACTAACACAAGATTCATCCTCAAAGATTTACATTAATTCACTCTCTGATTGATTGATTCAACAAGTCATTTACTGAATATGCACTATGTTTTTGCTACTGATCTAGTATTTGCCAGCCATGAAACATCATTATATATTATTTGCACATTAGATTGACACAAACAGTTACATCAATGAGGAAAGTATGAGATTCGTGAGATTGTGCTATTGCCCAGGAAAAACTAAAGCAAAGAAAGGATAGCAAGTGCATAGGAAATGTTTCAGTTTCAAATCTGTTGGTTAAAGAAACTCTCACAAGACTTCATGGATGTTACACAATGGACCCTTGTGGATATGTGCAGGGAAGATTGCTCTGAGCAGAGGAAACTAAATCAAAAAGCTCTATACTGGAAGCTGCCTAGAGAGATCAAGGGATTTTGAAGAAGTCTTCACAATGGCATCAGACTGAATGGAAGATGAATAGAGATGAGATCACATAGGTAACAGTTTCCTTATGGCTAAGCTGGTCTCTTCAACTCATTGAAAGTGAGATGAAAAATCTAAATAGCGGAGAGGTAAGTGGGTGGTTATAACTTGGAAACATTTGCCATAAAGTCATCTTTCTGGTTCTGTCTGAAGAGTAAGATGTGGATATTAAGGCTTATGGATGATCACAGGAAGTATAAAAGAACAATCAGAAATGATTATATCTAGGACCAATTGTTCATCAGGGCTGCCATGTGATTCAAATAGATCGGTGGGATTTTATTGAGAAACTTATACATTATGAGTAGAAGTTCAAAGCTATTGGGGAGAACTTGTGAAAACCAAACAAAACACAAACAATGAAAACAGAAGGAATCATGAGGAAGGACTCTGAAAAAGCCTAATTCTGCTTCTTAAGTTCAAGCAATGTTAAGGAAAAATTAGCATAAACAATGGCATGACCCTCCTAATAAAAAGGCATCTATAGTAACATTTAAAATCCAATGATGATAAATTTTGTAAGATGCTATCCAGAGCCTCCTTCTAGTGAGACTGATTGAACGGACGTGTACAGACCCCAAGAGTAACTCCTTTGCAATGAGGCTGGCTGTGACGGCATGATACAAAGGGACCGGTCCCTAAGTCAGCAATGTGATAAACACCTTTATTTTCTTGCTTCATATCATTTCTCTTTTTTAATCCACACATCTGTTCTATATGTTGCCAAGATTTTCTTTTTTTCTTTCTATCTTTCTTTTGCTGTTGTTGTTGTTACCGGGGATTGAACTCTATTTTCAACAGTTTCTATGAGATCCATTGCATTTCTTCTCATCCTAATTTGCAGGAGCAACTTTGCTGGACATCTCGATGACCTCTACCACCCTACCACTCGGGCACAGAGGGAAAAATGGCACAAAATCCGAGTACTTCGAATCTTCCTTGTCTTAACCTAGAAACTATATTGAGCATATAAGGACAACAGGGAAGACTGATTTGAAAGGCAACATGTGGTTTACTCATGCCCGGTCATTTGTTTATGGCTTAGATCATTATATCTTCTATTAGGAAATTATCCTTCCTTGGAAATGCTGTTTGTTTTAATGTCTGCCCCCTTCCTTCCTCTCCTTCTCTTTTACATATGTCCTTTGCCCATCCTTCCCAACATCTTCCCTATTTCTTCTTTTTCCTTTAGTTTTGTTTAATATGGAGATTCAATGTAATAACTATGGATTATTAGAAAAAGACACTTTTTTAAAGCGGCCTTGCTACTAGCGATATGCCATAAGCCAAGTAACACTAGGGTTGTGAAAAATGTAAGAAATGGGTATTAGCAAATGTATGACGCAAGGTGAAACACTGAAAATTCTTGGAAAGCAGTTGCCAGGGAAGGAGGTGGCCATGCGCACTGCTAGTTTGCCGTGTTTACCCATCGCAAATCTGAAGGAATAGACCCTTCCCGTCAGCTTGGCCTTTCATGTGGAAGAAGACTGGAAGGAGACAGACTGAACACATTCTGGGAGCCTATTGGAAATCCTCAGAAAGGTACTTTGTGACAGTCTTAACTGAATGCAGTTTGATTGTCAATTTAAATTCAGGAACTTAGGATGCTTCTTTTTAGGGGAAACACTAGAAATAGAGAAGATAGTTAAAAATGTATAAAAAATCATTTCTTGAAAACAAAGGGTAGTTTAGTGAATCATGGATTATAGATTATGAAGAATACCTATAGATTACACAAAGCATGTGTGCATTGCATATTTGATACTCCTGGTTGCTACTAATATATACACCAAACACAGCAAAGATCAGCAGCTGATCTTCCTTTGGATGTCAACACAGTTATAGCTTGGGGCATAGAACAGAAAACTAGAACAATGTTCTTAATATGTCACCAAAAAGGAAGAGAGACCACTTCCACCCAGAGAAGCCATCATCAGAGTATCTCTGGTCACCTTCATGTCCTCACCTTCCCTTGTAGAGGTCAAGGAGCCCAAGCTACAGTTTAAGCAGACATCTCTAAAGGTGTAGGGGAAGTGGGAAGGGTCAGGAAAAGGAAATAAGGGAAAAGAAAAAATATGAGAAAATGAAAAAATGGAAACAAAGCTTTTATAAATAGGGAAGGGAGGAGAGGGTGAAGGGAGAGCAGGAGTATGAGGAAAAAATGAGAACCAAGACCTGTCATGTAAAGGTACAGGATCACAATGATAAATGTAACTGTACTGTATACCTAAAATGTACCAATAAACTCATTGAGAAAAGAAAGAAAGAAAGAACAGTGGAGACACAGCGACACATATGTGAATATGATGACAGAACACAGCAACATATATTAGGATATTAGAACTAAAAGACAATGCACAACATCCATAAATTATTTTCCAAAAGTGTCAGCAAATCCAAGTAGAAAAGTAAACTGAATAGAAAGAATTTCTTCATAGGTACTTGGCATGATAGAGCATGTAAATTGAACTCAATAACAAAGAACTGAAGAATACAGTGAGGAAGTAGTGTGACTCATGAAATAAGTAGCACAGACACACAATTAGTGATAGAAAAGAATATATATCATAATATCATGTTAAGTATGGTAAGAAAAGCTTGATATTCACAATAAAGGCTAATGAAAGGAAAATGTCATTGAAAGGTTAATTACAAGGTAATGGAGTTAGAAAAGACACAAAGACAATCCATTTGTGTCTCAGAAGAGAATTTAGAAAATCTAATAGTAAATATAAGATCTAACATAAGATTAAAGGAGTACATCCCTGTGATGAAGCAGAAATTAAATCATAAAAACATGAAATATAAGATTCTTGGAAGTTTGATCTTATATACTTGATAATAGAATATATTCTTGTTAAAATTTTAACATTATAAATTAAAGAAAACTACTAAAGCATCTGACAGAGGGGCAAAAAAGACCAAACTATATAAAGAAGAAAATATCAGGTTGGCAATGGAATATTCCACAGAAATATCCAAAGGTGGGGCCCGGGGATTTAGCTGAGTGGGCCTGTGCTTGCCTCCAAGTACAAGGTCCTGAGTTCAATTTCTGATACCAAAAAAAAAAAAAAAATCCAAGATGAGGCAAATGACCTATGCCTACAAAATATTGTAGGAAAACACAATCCTCAAATATTATTCTTTTATTATGCACAGATGCACAATGACAATCTTCTACATGAAAGAACATGGGAAAAACAACAACCATGAGCTGTTCTGATGAAGCGTTTGTTCTTCAGCAGCTATTGAAGGAGGAAATTAAAGGGAAAGGTATGAAATAGGCCATAAAGAAGGACCATCGTGAGAATCGTCTCTTTGCAATGCAGAGTGAAGGGTAGAAGGGTGATGAGTATGATGGACAATGAACAATACATTTCTGTATAAGGAGGAGAAATAAGAAGTAAAAAAATTATCTTAAACAAAACCCAGAAAAACTTATCCAGTATTGTCAACATGGGAACATCATTAAAGAAGGACCATCGTGAGAATCGTCTCTTTGCAATGCAGAGTGAAGGGTAGAAGGGTGATGAATATGATGGACAATGAACAATACATTTCTGTATAAGGAGAAATAAGAAGTAAAAAAATTATCTTAAACAAAACCCAGAAAATCTTATCCAGTATTGTCAACATGGGAACATCGTAATAATAAACTTCTGGACATTCAGATTTTGAAGATTTTATTTGAAGAAACAACACATTCAAGAATCTGGAACCATCAGACTCAAGGAAGTTCCCATTCCTGCGGTGTTATGATGAGAGAGGAATACCTACTGGACAATGACCAAAGCAAGATGTAACTTATTTGATTCTCTAGCAGGTCCTCAGAAGTTAGTCGGTGGCTTCTAACTAATAACTCTCTGGTCTCTTTTTGCTGCTTAAACTGGGACCATAAAGGGCTGGGGATTTAGCTCAGTGTTTCTGCCACCTGATTCGCAAGCGTAAGGTTCTGAGTCCAATCCCTGGTACAACAACAACAACAACAACAACAACAACAACAACAACTACTTATTTGATTCTCTAGCAGGTCCTCAGAAGTTAGTCGGTGGCTTCTAACTAATAACTCTCTGATCTCTTTTTGCTGCTTAAACTGGGACCATAAAGGGCTGGGGATTTAGCTCAGTGTTTCCGCCACCTGATTCGCAAGCGTAAGGTTCTGAGTCCAATCCCTGGTACAATAACAACAACAACAACAACAAAAAAGCCAGAATAAAGTATTGGAACTGTCTACCCAGTGGTTACCTAGTTGCATTTAAGAATTTTGTAACAGATCACCTTTTCGTTCAGTTACTGAAATGAAAGTTAAAAAGTATGTTAAAAAGTAGTTAAAAAGTAGGTTTAATGAACTAAAGAGAAGTAGAGCTCAAAGGAATTGGAGGTACATTCTTTGTGTAAAGTAATAAAAATTATATATTTGAATATGACTCCCATGGAATCCACTGGAACTATCAGTCTCCACCGTAGGTATAGAAGACGGAAGAAGAAGACAGCATGTTTAGCGTATCTGGAGCCACTTGGGGGTGGTGAGGATTCAGTCCCTAGGATAGTGGGAGGCTAATGCTCTCTGTTAGGTCATTTAGATCCCTTTAATTTCTTCTACGATTTGGCTGTTTCCCTAGCTTGGCCTATGTTCTTATATTTAAGTCCCTGCCCTCTAGATTCTCTTTAGAAGACTGAAGGCTGCTGGACCTCCCTCCCCGCTTTCCCCAAAACTGGAAGAGTCAGGGAGATGTGCCGCCAGAACAGCCCTGGGTCAATGGTCTGTTAGTACAAGGTCCCGAGAGCCCAGCTGCCTCGCCTTGAGTCAGGACAACCCTAGAGTTAGAATTTTCAGACAGTCACAGGTGGGTTTCTTCTCACATTTCATGAAGTCATATGCACATGGATCCTTGTCCCAATGTCTGATAGTGGGAAATCTCACCTAGTTCATCATGGTGTTCATTTTTATGTAAAAGAAATGTAAGAAATATTGATTGAGACAACTACTTCCAGAGGGTCTTGAGAGTCACAAAAAATCTTGATTTTTTTTTTTTGCCTGCAGATCACCTGAATGTTTGTTTTTGCTGTGTTCAATATGCAGTAATTAGAACAACAGTTGTGAGTGAAATGCTTCAACCACAAGTCACCATGTTTGGATGTACCTCAGAGAGAATGTCGATACACAGAACGAATTGTTTAATTCTAGTCCTTCGGACCTCTTTCATATACAATGGTGTTTTTCTCTTCTTCCTTTCTTTTCTTTCTATGTCTACTGGAAGAACAGTAGCCAAGAGATGAATGTTAGGGAAGAGCAAGTCATGTGTAGGGAGGGTGCCAGCAACCTAGAAGACTAATATCTTAAGTTCATCCTTCTATTTTGGGGTGCAAAGTGGAGTATTTCATGAGGCTCAGATGTGGGGCTACATGCAGAAATCAGTTTGTCCAGAAGGTTGATCTAGATAGTCTGGCCCCGCATTAGCTGGTGAAGTCCTTGTGACAGTACTTTTTTTTTTTTTTTTCTTTAGGACAAGACATAAGTTTCTGATAAGTCCTTGTGACAGTACTTTTTTTTTTATCTTTAGGACAAGACATTCCAGTTTCTGATCAGATTTGTGATTAACAATTTGTTCCAGGAATCAGTGCAGAATGATCACAGGAATGCAGGATGATGTCAATAGTCTCAGAATGAGACAGGGAACAAAAATTAAACAAGATAGAATCATTAATGGCAACAGCCTGTTATACTTTCATCCTCACTCCTGTTTAGCTGCCTACCCAAAGGCACTACGTGATATGTCTGAAATATGTCCAGGCATATGGTATGAGTGTGCAATGTCTCATATGGTTTTATTCTGCCTATTCTGTGCTACATTAATGACAGTGATCTATAACTCTCTCTGTTTCTTAGACATACTAGATTTTAAAAACTCTGTGCTATATTTTAAAAACTGTCTTCATGCCCTGATTGATGCTTGGCTATGTTTTCGCCATCTACTTTTCAGTACATTGCTACAGGTTCCTAGTGCATAACCTGGGGCTCTCTTTCTGAAGGCTTTCTGTGGCCTGTGCTTGCGTGGGTTGAGTAAACCTTCAAATCTACTAAGGTCAGCAACTCAGGCAAGGAAGAGAGGGATTTGCCTCCTGGTGTTGTCCACTGTGATTTCATTTCCTTTTTCTACAAGTAACCTGCCAATAAGGTACCTTTTGTTGATCCTTCTACTACCTTTATAACTTTCATTCTTCTCACTCAGGCAGGGTCTCCTTTCCATGTCTTCCAGGACATTGTTCCTCACCATGATCTCCTAACTTTTACAGTGGTACATAAAATACACATGCTGCAACATAACCTGTCCTCCTAGCAAATGATTCTCCATTCCAGGTCCTACTTTTCTCTTTACCTTCTTATGGTCACCAGAGCATGAAGAGAAAGATTATTATTAATAAGTTTGCACTTAAAATTACAGACTCTGACTAGAAACCACGGTCAGAAAATATGAGTTATAGGTGAGTGAAGGTTCAGATTCTGAGACACATACCATACAAGAAGGTCCAATAGAGTGAACTCACCAGGTAAGGCAAGCAGCTAAGTAGAAGGAAAGGAAAGGGAATAAGCAAGAGGAAAATTATGCAATAAGAGGAATAAATCACTACTTTTCAGTAATAATTCTCAATATGAATGGTCTAAATCCCCCAGTTGAAAGACACAGACTGGCATAATGGATCAAGAAATATAAACCAGTGGTTTGTACTTTGTACAAGAAACTGTTTAAACCAAAAAATTCATAAACTAAAAATCAAATGATGGAAAACAATATTCTATACAATAGGAATGTGAAAACAGGTAGGAGTAATTATATACCAAACAATGGTACACACAACTTCATAAAACAAGTAGTATTGGACATAAAAGATCAAATAAACATAAGCACAATTATAGCGGAGGACCTCAATACCCCACTATCACACACATATGCACACACACATAGATCAACTAGAAGAAAATCACCCCCAAAAAAATTAGAGCTAAAAAAAAAAATGTAACAAATGGATTTGAATGATAAAGTCTCCATCTTAATTGAATTAGCTCACTGCCAATCTGGGAGGATGGAAAGCACATCAGGAGCCGTGGAGGCAAAATGAAAGTAACGCTTTACTTAACACCAGTGGACCAGTCTGCATTCACCTGTGGGAGATTGGCCCCATCCAGCTCTTGGCAAAGGAGGATATACTCTTTTTTACAGATAAGGCACATCTGACATACACTTATCGGTTGCAGAGTTTGATTATTTGTTAGCAGGTGCTCAGTCACGGTACTGGCTCACACATGATGCTGGCAACATGCTTACAGGGTAATTTAGAATATGAGGCTTATATCTCATTTGCATTCTGTTGAAATGACAAAACTCTCTTCTAGAGAAAAAGACATTCCTGAGCTCAGACATATGTGAGGCAGGACAGACCCGGACACGTTGAACCAATAAAATTTCAAGTAAGGAATTTCCCCTTAGTAAGTCCAGCTCGAATCATGAAGATAAAATTCCCCTTTCAGATTCATTGTATATCTATAGAATGTTTCACCCAACAACCACAAAATACACATTCTTCTCAGCAGCACATGGAACTATCTCTGGACTACATCCTGCCCCCACAAGCATCCTTAAATAAATGTAAAGAATTACAATTATACCATATATATTATCCAATCATAGTGCAATGAAACAAAAACTTAATGGCAAAAGAAAGCACAGAGATTATGCAAATACATGGAAATTAAGCAGTACCCTCTTGAATAATTAATGAATAACCAAAGAAATCAAGCAGGAAATAAAACAGTTCTTAAAATTAAATCAAGATGCAATTACATAG
>NW_022900930.1:39848376-39875350 GCF_012274545.1 Fukomys damarensis | reverse complement strand
AAAAAAAAAAAAAAAAAAAAGGCTATTACAGCATACCAGAACTTATGGGACACAATGAAAGAAATCCCAAGAAGGAAGATGATAATGTGAATGTCTGCATCAGAAAAGCAGAGTGAGCCCAAATAAATAACCAAATGATGTACTTCAAGGTCCTAGAAAATAAGAAAAATCTAAATCCAAAGCTTGTACAAGAAAGGAAATTATAAAGATAACAGAAAAAAAATCAACAAAATGGAGATTAAAAATAATAATACAAAGAGTCAACAAATTGAATACCTAGTTCTTGGAAAAAATAAATAAAAGAGACCAACCCCACAACAACAAAACACACATTCTTACCAAAGATCGGTAACCCTTAGATGATCATAAAGAAAGAAAGAAAAGACCCAAATCAATGCAATTAGAAATTAAAAGGTGAAATCACAAGGAACACTCCCAAAGTCCAGATGAACAGGTATTTTGCAAACCCAAGATGGATAGAATTCTAGATACACCTGAGTTAAGTTACCAAAACTGAGATATAAAAAACACAAATAACGTAAGAACAGATAATAAAATTGCAGTAGTAATAATAACAATAACAATAATAATAATAATAACAATAATAATAATCCCTACTAAATAAGAAAGGTCCAGGTCCTGATGGATTCACTGCTGAAATCTATGAAAATTTCAAGAAAGCTATAACACCAATACTCCTCAAAATCTTTAATGAAATTGAAAGCACCCCACAAAGAATGTCTGCTTTTAGGAAATCAACCCATAACAAATGTTTTTGGGGTTGTGGGGAGAAAGAACCCTTCCCCATTGTTGGTGGGAGTGCAGACTGGTGCAACCACTATGGAAATCAATATGGAGATACCTCAAAGAGCTGGCACTAGAGGTTCCATTTGACCCAGCCATCCCTCTGCTGGGTATTTTTCCAAAAGAATTAAAGGAATCATACACAATGATATATATGCATCTATGTTTATAGCAGCACAGTTTGTAATGGCTAAATCTTGGAAACATCAGTTGGAAATTGGATAAAGAAGATGTGGTTTTTCTATGAAATGGAATATTACTCAGCCATAAAGAATGAGAAATTATATTCATTCATAGGCAAATGGATACATATTGAGGATATACTCCTAAGTGAAATAAGTCACATATGTGTAAATACCGAATAGTTTCTCTGGCATGAAAAGCTACTACAATAGTACATAAGATCCTAATGAGATAATTGACTATGTGAAATAGGAAGAAACAGGCTAAAGTTGTAGGGAAAATGGGAAGTGTAAAGGAAAGGTAATAAGGGAAAAGAAAAAAATATGACAAAATGAAAACATGGAAATAAAGTGTTTGTAAATGTGGAAGGGAGGAGGGGGTGAAGGGAGGGCAGGGACAAGGGGAAAAAATGAGAACCAAGACCTGTCATGTAAAGGTACAAGATCCCAATGATGAATGTAATTGTATTGTATACCTAAAATGTACCAATAAACTCAATAAAAGAAAAAAAAAAGAAATTGAAAGCAAAGGAGTATGCTAAAATTCATTCCTGGAAGTTAACATTACCATAATTGCAGAATCAGCAATGATTCAATCAAAAAAGAGAATTACAGAACAATTTCAGAAATGAACATAGATGCAAAAATACTCAACAAAATAATGGCAAATAGAATTCAGCAAATCATGAAAAACACCCTGCATCATGACCAAGTAGGCTTTATCCCAGGGATGCAAGAATGGTTCATCACATGCAAATGACTAAGTGTAATATATCTCATGAACAGCGGAAAGAAAAAAAAATCACACTGTCATCTCATAGATACAGAAAAAGCCTTCTACAAAATTCAACAGGCATTCATCGTAAAAAAAGAAAAAACAAAAGCAAAACACAAAAGAAAAAAAATCCCTGAGGAAAATAGGTATAGAAGTACCTGATCTCAATCTGATAAAAGACATTTATGCAAACCTCTGCCAACATCATGCTAAGTGGGAAAAAAACTAAAAACGTTCTCTCAAAATTAGTAACTATAAAAGATGTCCTCTATCACCAGTCCTGTTCAACTCAGTACTTGAACATCAGTCAGAGCAATCAGGAAGAAAAAGAAATAAAAAGGACAGATGTGGGAAAGAAAGAAGTCAAAGTATCATTATATGCTGATGACATGATCTTCTACATAAAAGACCCAAAAAATTCTGCAATAAGGCTCCTAGAATTAATAACCAAACTTAGCAATGTAATGAGATGTAAAACCAACATAGAAAAATCAATAGCATCTCTGTACAGCAATAATTTATTCACTGACAAATAAATTAGGAAAACAATACCATTCACACTAGCATCAAGCAAAATTAAATATGTAGAAAAATTATGCCAACACAGGAAGTGAAAGACCTCTGCAATGAAAACTACACTACTCCAAAGAATAAAGGAGATGCAAGACAACATCAGGAAATAAATAGAAAGATAATCATTGTTTCCAGAAAGGTAGAACCAATATATTCAAAATAGCTGCACCTCCAAAACCTGTACAGATTTAATGCAATCCAAATTAAAAAAAAAAAAAAACAACCAACAGTATATTTCACAGAACTCTAGAAAGCAATCCTACAACTCATACAGAACCAGAAGAGTCCTTTAATGTCCAAAGCAATCTTGGGTAACAAGACCAAAGCAGGAGGCTTGCCAATCCAAGATCTGAAATTATATTACAAAGTTAAAGTGATAGAAGCATCAGGGTACCAGCACCAAAGCAGATATATGGATCAATGGGTCAATGGAACAGAACAGAGGACACAGAATCAATCCCAAGTACATTCTACATGTGATCTTTGACAAAGAGGCCAAAAACTTCTATTTGAGGAAAGACAGCCTCTTTAATAAATGGTGCTGAGAAAAGTGACTACATGCAGCATAGAGGCTAGATTGAGTCTAGACCCATTATCTGTGACCATGTACTACACTAAAATCAAAATGGATCAGGGATCTAAATGTCAAAGCAGAAACATTTTAAATGGGCAGATAAAATAGATAAAACTCTTGAAGACACAGGCTCGGGCTTTTTTAATAGACCCAAAATGTAAATAGAAACTAGAATCAACAAATGGATCATATCAAATTAGAAAGTTTTTGCACTGCAAAGGAAACAACTAACAGAGTGAAGTAACCACCGACAGAATGTGAAAATGTTTTTCTACCTATTCCCTAGATAGTACTAATATCTAGACTAAATAAAGAACTCAAAAACTTAGAACCCTCAAAATGAAAATCCCAATCAAAAGGTGAGCAGTTGAATAGATATTAGTAGGAAGAAGATTTAGCTCAAATGGCCAATAAATATTTGAAAAATTTGTTCAACAGTGCTGGTCATCACTGAGATTCCATCTCACTCCAGAAAGAATGACTACCCTCAAGAAATCAAATAATAACACATGTTGATGAGGCTGCGGTGAAAAAGAAACCGTTCCACATTGTTGGGAATGTAAACTATTGCAACAATTGCAGAAATCACTATGGAGATTCCTCAAATAACTAAAACTGGAAATACCGTTGACCCAGCTATTTCTTTTCCAGACATCTTTCCTAAAGAGTTAATGCTATCATATTACATTGTACATACACATCAATGATCGATCATAGGGACACAAATTATAATAGATAATCTTGGAAGCTTCTTATATGTCCATCAACAGATAAATGGTTAAAGAAATGTGGTAGTTATACACAAGGGAGTACTACTCTTCCATAAAGCATAATAAAGCTGAGTCATTTGTAGGAAAATGTGTGTACTATGAGATCATAATGTCAACTGAAATCAATCAGACACACAAGCTTAAATGTTACATGGCTCCTCTAATATGAGAAACCAAAGATATAAATAAAAACCAAAATGAAAGATGGATAATAGAAATAAGGTGATAGATTTTGTTCAAATAGGAAGAGATCCAAAGATGGAGGGTGGGGAGAGAAGGGGTGGATAAAAAGGAATTAAGATGTATTGTATCCAGGTACCAACTCCAAGCAAGAAATGTAATCATTATATAATACAAACACATACTAATAAAAAATAAAAATTGGGGGAAGAAGAATGCCTTTTTGGATGTTTTGCAGCATCTCTGACTTCTTAATGGTTAAAGAAATGTGGTAGTTATACACAAGGGAGTACTACTCTTCCATAAAGCATAATAAAGCTGAGTCATTTGTAGGAAAATGTGTGTACTATGAGATCATAATGTCAACTGAAATCAATCAGACACACAAGCTTAAATGTTACATGGCTCCTCTAATATGAGAAACCAAAGATATAAATAAAAACCAAAATGAAAGATGGATAATAGAAATAAGGAGATAGATTTTGTTGAAATAGGAAGAGATCCAAAGATGGAGGGTGGGGAGAGAAGGGGTGGATAAAAAGGAATTAAGATGTATTGTGTCCAGGTACCAACTCCACACAAGAAATGTAATCTATATAATACAAACACATACTAATAAAAAATAAAAATTGGGGGAAAAAGAATGCCTTTTTGGATGTTTTGCAGCACCTCTGACTTCTGTGCTCTCTCTCGCTCTCTCTCTCTCTCTCCCTCCCTCCCTCCCTCCTTCTTCTCTCTCTCTCTCTCTCTCTCTCTCTCTCTCTCTCTCTCTCGATGACAGGGTCTCACTGTAATTCAGGCTGGCCTTTTCTCTCTCTCTCTCTCTCTCTCTCTCTCTCTCTCTCTCTCGATGCCAGTCATACTTCCTTTTCCACCTGAATTGTAGTAAGCAAAATTTTCTACAGACATGGCGAAATGTCACTGGGGAAGCTAAATCCGTCAGGTTGAAAACAACAGCCTGCAAGATGAAAACAGCTGGGAGTGGTTTTCAGTCTTTGTGATGAAAGGCCCACAAGGAGGGCACTGGCTGAAGTGACCGGCAGGACTGCACAACAGACACGGAGAGGTGACAGCAGCACCTCACAGACAAGGTGCTGAGGAGAAAGTCCAGGAAGGCTGTGCATAACAAAATCCCACTGCCCATGTAGCCAGAATGTGTACTCCTTTGAGGTGTTGACCATCTTAGATGCAAGATGCTGACTGATGCTTCCTGTAACGTATTCATAGACAGTGAGGTTCCCAGTGTGTGGATACTATGCGTACAAGGTGCTGAGGAGAAAGTCCAGGAAGGCTGTGCATAACAAAATCCCACTGCCCATGTAGCCGGAATGTGTACTCCTTTGAGGTGTTGACCATCTTAGATGCGAGATGCTGACTGATGCTTCCTGTAACGTATTCATAGACAGTGAGGTTCCCAGTGTGGATACTATGCACTACCTTTACACAGCCTTAGCTTGCTCTGAGTGGACTGCTGGCAATTTTATGGATCATTATGGAGATATTTTTCACCAATGGGTAGATGGTACAGTTCATGAAAAAGGCAAACAAGGAAATAAGAATTAGGAATGTGTGGATTGTTATATGCCAGAATGAATCCATTAGAATGTCACCTCCAACCTTCTCACTGTGGGCTTAGTCAAGGTGATCACCCTCTTACGTCTTTGCTATCCTTGTATATAGCATGAGAAGACAGTGAGAGATTTTTAACAATTTTAATTATTTGTAGGCCAGGGTGTCACACTTGGCTGAAACTCTTGTAGAACCTTTTATGGGGGAGGGGTGTTGATGAGTTAAAGTATTTAGGACAATACTACGCATTATTATTAGAATAATGGATCAAAAGACACATGCTGCAGGTGTGATTGGATTGTATACCTTGAACATCTATAATTCACTGAAAACCAGTAGATGTTATAAGTAAATTTAGTAAAGTAGCTAAATTAAAATTAATCTCAAGGTATTCAGCATTTTTCTATGATTCAGCAATAACCAGGGTAAAGGCTGAATTTTGACTTTTCTGCAGTTGTACATTGATGTCTTACAGCACCTAAAAATGGGGAAGTGGCTTTGGAATTCAGTAATGGAGAGAGACTGGAAGCCTTCTCAGGTGTAAGTGAAAAAAAAGCCTAGATACCCTGAAGAGAAGACTGGTGGAAATAGGGACCAGAAAATTGATTTGGGCTGGGCTGAAAAGGCAATCCTTCTCTTGGACTGGCGAACAACGTGGCTGAATGGTTTCTAGTGTTTTCTACAAGGTGAAGGTGGGAGGGATGAACTTGATCGCTCTTCAGAGTATATTTCAAGATAACTGATGCAAGATGGTGGTTTTCCCCTTTCTTCTCACAATGTGAGAGGAAACAAATTGAAGCAAAAAGGAAGCAGAGGTTAAGGACATGTCAAGTTCTCAACCTGTGTTGACAAACATGAAACAGTGTATTCTGGAAAGAACACTAAGGGTGTGGATGCACAGCTATTTGATAAAGAAATTATGACTGTGACTCATAGATCCAATCAACGATCTCAGCAGAAATACTGCAAGCTTGAGCTGTAAGGATCAAGGACAAGATGAGATGAAAGAAATTTGGTATCTGCAGTTTTGACTGTAAAAAAAAAAAAAAAAAAAAAAAGGAAAGGAAAGGAAGCTCCCTCAAAGTGACACAGAAATTGACATATGACTGCCACCATGATCATAGAGGATGCAGGCTAGGGGAGCAAAGGCATCCCCACCACGGCTCCAGAATGTGGGATACTTTCTGGTCCCAGAGTTATTTCCTTTGTGTCAGTGGCCCAGGTTGGTACCTCCAGGATAAAGGGGCACGGCCAATGCTCTGTTAGGCCAAAGGTCTGGGGATTTCACACAGTGAGTCTGCAGGATGGAGAAAACAACTAAGAAGATTTTTCTTGTGGTTTAAAATCTAGTGGAATTTACTCATGTTTTGGGGTTGCTTGGGATCCCCCTTTTATTCTGCTTTCTCCTTTTTGCAGTGGGAATGTCTGTGCTGTGCGTCTCCCACGACTGCATGCTGGAAGCCAATAACTTGTCTGGCTTTACAGGTTTACAGCTGGAGAGGAATTTTGCCTCAGAATGAATCATACCTCCAGTCTCACTTATACCTAATTTAGATGATATTTAGATGAGATTTTGGACTTGCATCTGATGCTGGAATAAGTTAAGATGTTTGGCGATGTTAAAATGAGAGGGATGAAGTTTGCATAATAGATTGTGAATTTGGGGGCAGGAAAGCAGAAAGTTATGGGCTGAACTGTGTCTCTGTCAAATCCATATGGCAAAGTGCTAATCCATACTACCTCAGCATGTGGTGGACTTGGAAATAGAACCTTTGTTTAAAAAAAGAAAATAAAATTGTGAAATGTCAGTAAGTCATAACTCAACATGACTTGCATCATTAAAAGAAGAGATTAGGACACAAATAGCACAGAGACCAAGAGGAATAACATAAAGATGCAGTGAGAAAGTGATGTCTGCAAGCCAAGGAGAGAGGCTCAGGAGAAGTCAGACTGGCCAACACCCTGACCCTGTACTTCTTACCTCCAGAACTGCATGAAAATAAATCCTGTCCTTTTAGGCATTCAGTATGGGATGTTTGGCTTTAGCAAATTAAAAGAAGCTGTGAGAAAATAGAACAGGCACCTATCATTAAAATAGCTTCTAGCTGTGGATTATCCAAGCAGCACTCTTGAGGGCAGAGAGCACAGCTTGTCCTAAATTCAGGGACTCATGTTGTTACTTGGACCCCCAAGCCAAGGGATGCATGGAAAACTCCATGAGCTTTTGATCAATGCCTCTCATCCAGGAGTGTCAGAGCTCCTCTGAGGATTGCCTTGTTCACATGGTCATCCCAGAGTCATTGTGCTTGGGGAGCTGCTCTCGCACATTCCTGCACGCTGAAGATGGCTTTGTCTCAGATCTGTGTAACTGCAAGATCCATATGAGGTTTATCTCAGAGCCAAGGATAAAGCCGCCCCAAGGGAGGTCTGGATCTCAAGGACCATGACTTAGGACCCACATCAGCTCCTCCCACCTGAGCACGTTGCTACATCTCAACATCTGGGTTTGAGCCAGGCATTCGGTCCCATAGCAGCAGCCGTGTCGGGGCCAGGTGGGCTGTGCAATGAGTCAGTGAGTCTCAGACCCCAATATCCAGTTTGCAAGATTGGGCCATTGCTTTACTTTTTATAAGGATGAAATCCAAGGATTGAAAAAGAAAAATTCACTGAGCTACTCTACCGTCCAACAGAGGGACTGATGTGGATGAAGAATTTACAAACTGGTTCCTTGGGTGGAATATGGAACTTTTCTAGCTAGAAAGGGGAGTTTGAATGGGCTGGGGATTTAGCTCAGTGGTTCTGCCTCCTGCCTCACAAGTGCAAGGTCCCAAGTTTGATTCCTGGTACCAAAAAAAGAAGGGGTAGTTGGCCCTAGACATCAGTCAGGTTTTTGTCAAATTCTTGCTGGATGGGGCCACATAATTACATGAGTTTAAGACAAGTTCTGCTATTTATTGGTGAGGAAAATAATTAGTTCCAGTGAGGTGCTGGCAGAGCAGATAGATCAAAGGGCTTAGCTGTTTTCTCTTTTAAAGTTCACAGGGTTTTAAAAATCAATATTGGCTTTAGTACCAGCTCTTACAAAACATAACATTATTTTAAATATCTCATTGGCAATTGTTGCAAATGCAAACTTCTGCTCTTAAAATCACACTGAGCTTCATGGCATATGTACACCAGGAACTCTTGGTACTTAGTTTCTCTCATTTTTTTTTTTTTATTGTCTCAATTTCAGTTTCACACAGCGTCAAGGTCTGTATTTAAGGTGAGTGTAACTCCTCTGTCCCTGTTTTCTCTTTGCCCTAATGGCTGTGGGAGAGTGATACTACTTTCTCTTTGGCATTGCTCCCTCAGAATCCAGGAACTTCACTACTTCATGTCTCAGAACCAGAGCAGTTATAACATAAGAAGAGGGCTCTAAGTTACTAGATACTGATTAGTTTGCCAGGTAGATCATTCAAATACCACACTTCCCTGTCTGAGACAAGGCAGTCTCATGTGTGTAGTCTTTCAGGTCATAACCTTAATGCACACGTTGATAGAGATACCTTCATTTACCACCTTACAGACACACTGTATATAAGCAGTGTTAAAATATTTAGGGCATAATTGACTCCATGATTTCTTAGGTTGTTTGTCACTTCCTTTCACTACTAAAATTGTCCTGGTTCTACAATTAAATAACCAGTAAGTAATCCGGTAACATTTTGCAAAGAGTTTATTTACATGTAAAAACTGAGCTAAGTCAGTTTGACAAATCATCTCCAGCTATTTATATCTAACTATGATCTTTCTGTCTATCTATCTATCTATCTATCTATCTATCTATCTATCATCTATCATTTAACCTGTACTGTTTAGTAAACAAACTTACAGTGTGGTTGTAACAATGTTTCTCTATTGTTTTGAGTGTCCATTTCAATAATAGTGAATTATTTATGAAAGCATGCAGCACTCTTTTATTTACATGTAAAAACTGAGCTAAGTCAGTTTGACAAATCATCTCCAGCTATTTATATCTACCTATGATCTTTCTGTTTATCATCTATCTATCTATCTATCTATCTATCTATCTATCTATCTATCATTTAACCTGTACTGTTTAGTAAACAAACTTACAGTGTGGTTGTAACAATGTTTATCTATTGTTTTGAGTGTCCATTTCAATAATAGTGAATTATTTATGAAAGCATGCAGCAGTTACAGTCCTAGACAGCTTCCCTCTACCAAAGAATTGCTTCCCTTTATCTTCCTCAGCTTTTGGAACTATTTTAGATCCCTAGAGACTTAGCTTTTCTAGACATTTTATGTGTAGAATCACATAGTATGTAATATTTGTGTGTGTTTTGATTCTTTCACTGAGGATAGTAGTTTGAAGTTTATCCATGATGTTGTTAGGATACTCCATTTCCTTTGATTGAAGAATAGACGATTATATGATTATAACACATTTAACACACGTAACAAAATGTATTCATCTCTATATTTCTCAGTTAAGCAGAGCACTAGATATATAGTTCACAATCAAGATTGTTGATCAACTAAATCAATCTCAAATAAGTCAGAGATTAAATAAAACAAGCAAATAACTCATATGCCCGTACAACTTTGGACATAGCCATGCGTACTAAGTACAAATGAAATACAAAAGAAGGAGACATTATTTCTGGCTTGGACTCTTGGAAAAGGTTTTATAGAAAAGGAGCATCTTTACAGGAATATGAAATGATTTTGCAGTTATTTATATTTCTCTGGCTCCATGCTGCCTTTCTTGAAATCTCAAAAGAAAAAATTAACATCAAGAATGGAAGCAGGGTGGGTCATATTTGATTATGCCTTTCAGACTTCTTAGACTATGGAAATCCTAAGAGATCAGCATTCTTGGAAAGATCCGTCAGGATTAATCCATTTTTCTCTTTTCTGGGAGATGGAATAAAATGTGCCTACAACAAACAATACAAATGTCATGTCCTGACAGAGATCAACAAGGGATGATTCCATATCAGGATCTACCCTGGAGGAGAAGTAAAGGCTGTTTTTAAAACTCTCATTCCACACAGTGTCCTATACAGAAGCTTTGCATGTTTTTGTTTTGTATTGAATCTTGGCTAAGAATCAGTTTTTATTAAGGATGAGAGGTTCAGTATCCATTCTTTTGATGGTCCTTACATTCACCAGCATTGTAGCTTAGACTTTGTGCCATCCAGGCCCAATCTTCTGGTGCTGTCCATCTATGTCTCTGTTTCCAAAAGTGTTGAAGGCAAGAAACAGTGGGGTCTTTTCATACTGTCTTTTAAAACTACTCTGACTGAATCCTTCCCCCAATCTGAGCTCCGTCCACCAGTAGCTACACAGCCTAGGAGCTTTGTAGGAATTAGAAGGACCACGGGTTCCCTTCTTTGATGTCAGGGCAGGATAAAATTAAGAAGAGGACTGGGGCTCAGAAATGGACAGGAATGGTCCAAAACCACTTGTTACCAGTGACATCCACTTGCACTGGTACATTTTCAGTAGTTTCTATCTTTTGGGCTGCTTTTATTTCCCAAGTTTTCTAAGAAATTACCTGCCCCTGGCAAACAATCAACTCTCCGTGATTGTGGAGTTGGTTGGTTTGTATCCCCCTGTGTGTTTACATTGCATATGCTCTTATTTCACTGACCTTTTTATTCTTCACACAGAATTAAACTGAAGCCCTTGCCTGACAAACTATTTCCGGTCCCGTATAGGACATCTCACCTCCCCCATCCCACAGAGCCTCAGTGGAAGGGCAGTGAGATGTTAAACACCCTGGAGATCTTGGGTGCTCTTTGTCTTCAAATCTCACATGCACTGGTTTTTACCTCCATACTCTCTTTCTCATATTTCCCTTTGCTATAAGCCCTCATGGTGATCTGATACCAGGTCCTCATGTCTACTTTGCCAGCCAGTGGAAAACCTGGAATCTCTAGGAAGTCTTGATGTGATTCATTTGGGAAGAGCCTCTTTCTGTGCCTTGCTCTTTCCCTTCTAAAATTTCAGATACAATGGGCACACGTCCAGTAGTCATGTTGGATCTTGAGAATATAAGATGCATTCTGTCTTCTGAGGATAGTGGAGTGAACAAACAAAGGAGCTTAGATACTAATCCCTTTGGGAGAATTGCTGTAAAAATACTGAATTTTCTGTCTTTGGAAACATTAAACCCATATTTGCTCAAAAAAGTGGTCATTAGTTATTTCTATAAGGTATCACATAGCAACTATAACAAATTATTTAGTAGAATAAATATATTATAGGAATATTTTTAAAAATAGTAGGATATTTGGGCCATTATGTTCTGCTGTAACTGCTAAATTGTGCTTGCAGAATGAAAGCAGCCATAGATAATACATAATCAAATGGGCATGGCAATGCTCCCATAAAAATTTATTTACCGAAAGAGGCACTGGTTGGATTTGGTCCATGGGCTTCGATTTTTCAAGCCCTAATTTAAGCCATTGTTGATTGTTCTATGTTACAGGCACCTAAATCCAACCCCAACCATACAGTTTTGTTTTCTAAAGCTTTCCTAACAAATAACAACAGACTGGGTGGCTTATACAACAGAACTTTATTTTGTCACACTTCTAGAGACCGTAAGCCCAAGATCAAGGCTCCAGCAGTTGGATTCCTCTGAGACATATCTCCTTAGCTGGCAGATGGCTGTCTTTTCCTATGGTCTTTCTTCCTTGTGCACACCGCTGGTGTCAATTTTGTTTCATGAATTTCTCTTTCTAAAATAGCAATAGTCGTTTGGATTAAGAGCATTCAGGTGGCCTCACAGTAAGTTGTTTACCTCTTGGAAGGTCCCATCTCTGAACACTCTCACATTCTCAGGCGAGCTTCAACACATGAAGTTTGGGAAAACACAATTCAGGCCAGAACTCTCAGTGATGTAAACTAACTGATAGTTACTAGCTGTTTTACTTTACTTTACTCAGTGATGGAAACTAACTGATAGTTACTAGCAAGTTATTTAGTCTTTCTGAATATCAGTGTTCCTACCTACAAAATGTAGATAAAGAAATACACTTTGCAGTTTGTAAGAGAATTAGCGATGAGGTAGGTAATTATATTTACTCCATTGTTACAGATGCTGATCACTTTTTTCTGATTATGCCAATCAAGACAGAGAAGATGGGCATTGCATGCATAAAGTGAAGAGGTGATAAATGATAGGCTTTTTCCGAGAACTTCATTCTCTGGAGAGAAATAGAAATTCTGTCAACGCTTAGCCTTACCAAAATTTAAAAGCATCTGTATGTCTGAGGGATGTATTGCTAAGGAGAGAGCGGATCACAGATATGGTGCCTACTGTGTTGAAAGTCTAACTGAGCCAAATAATTTGGATTTTTTTTGTTGGCTTTTCATGGAGAAAGGGTGCATAATTTCCTTGTGCGTAGGCAACCATTTCAAGAATGTCACATGCCAGGCTTTGGATGCCTACCCCTGATTTCCCTTGAATATGGGACACACCCTGTGATACGTGGCTGCTTTGCCTTTGAGCTGAGTTTCCCAGTGGAGCACTGGCAAACAGATGAAGGTCATAACCAGAGTTGGTAACAGAAAATAACAATAGCCAAGAATCCATAGCTGGTTATGTCTAAAGTCCTATCTGATTGTGAAATAGAATAAGAAACTGAACCTTATAAAAGGGAGAGATTTTTAATAAACTTTAAATCCCATTGAAAAGGACTAAAAAGGGTGGACTTCACATGTAAATGAAATTCCTCTTAGAGAATTTTGAATAACAGGCCTTCTTAGTAGCTATGGAAAAATCATTTCTGACCAGAACGACCATCTCCAGAATGTGAGTTGACCCGTATAGTCAACAATGAGGATGGATTAACACACTCATATTCAAATTTTATTTTTGTACCTGGTGCCAAAGGTATTGATTCAGTGAGCTACTCTTATGAAGCACCTAGATATTCTTTTTCCTACAAGTACACATAGGTTAGTGGTGTGGACAAAAGGTGTGAGAAACCTCTGGGCACTGTACCTCTGACCTCTGGGCACTGATTGCTGCGTTGTGGAGGGTGGGATGAGGACAACAGAACAAGTGTCCTAAAGGTAACCTCTGGGGCACTCCAAGGAGGACAGTGCAGGTTGCTGATGGGAGGGTGCTGTGCTTCCTGCCTCCTGGCCAAGTGCACTGCCTTCCAGGAGGCTCCCTCAGGCTTCCTTAGCAAGAAACACGGAACCTATGCCACCTGCTCATTTTCTTAGTATTATCATCAACCAAGTTATGTTTTTTTGTTGAGATGCAGGCTTTGCCAATTTCTCAGTGAGAATTACTTGATTTTCCCTGCTGCCTTGCTATAAGTCCGCAATGGTCGGCAAAAAGTTGGCAATGACACCTGTCCAACATGCACATAGTAGTCTTTTGCTATTTATTTCCAGGATTTGAGGATCAAGTGACTCCTGAGTTTTAGTCTTTCCAGCCACCCCTTTGGGCAAAACTCCTTCCCAGTCTGCCTGGTGGGTAGAGACTTGAGCCTGGCTGCCTGATCACTTATGCAGAGCATCTTACACTGTGGTGACTGTGGCCAGGACAGAAGCCTGCTTGAGGACAGTGAGTCATGGGAAGAGCGGTCTCCAGCAGCTCAAGTATGTCCGGATTTCCTTCCAACGCTGACACATGCGTTTATACCTCATGCCATCATTCAACAAACACTGAACAGACTCTGTCAAAGACTGTGCTAGACAGAATCTGGTGATATTCATTGATTTATTTTACAAATGTTTGCTTCATGCCTAAGGCATAAAAGATAAATGAGGTACAGTTGCTGCTTGCTGTGAAGTTAGTTTAAGCCTTCTTCGAGAGAGGGAAACTCCTTTCAGCTAACAATCTCGCCAGATCTCTGTTCAGGGTTCCTGAGTTCTAAGTGAACCTGTATTTACACAACTCCTTGAAGAGTGTGCTTGTTATTCATCATGCAACACAATTTTCGCCTCAGAATTTCCTCATATACATTGTTGACTCATAATTATTTGTAGGCATTTTATAGTCTTCACCAACTTTTTGTGAGTAATGTAAACATTCAAAATCTTTTCTTTATACAATCTACTTCAGTGGTTCTTGTTATTGTCTGATATGTCAGGGAGGATGACAAAAGTCCTGAAAAATACAGTGCACTAAGAAAATTGAAGAATTTAGAATATGGGTTAGGGAGAGAAAAAGACACCTATTTAATACCTCATTTAAGAATCCTATCTCCCCTTCCCTCAGAGTAGTCCCACCCTCCACACGGTGGTGATTTATCTTAAACAATTTGTCAGAAGGGGTTGGAGTGTGCTGCTACAGCACAAAATCTAGCACCTACCATAGTAGAATTGGTTTAGAGTGAATTATAAGAGTCTGACTACCTCAGTCATTCTGAAAGAGAAAACAACAAATAAGAATTATGGGGAGGGAAACCTGCAAGATGTTGTTACAGATCACGAAAGAGCATACGGACCCTGTGTCTTCAGGACATGAAGATAAGAGAGGTTCTTAAAGACCGTTGTTAAGAAATACTCTCGGGGCATTCCTTCCTCTCCAGTACTTTTGAAACGTTTGAGGACTGGCATTATTTCTTTGAATGATGAGGAATTCAGCCATCGGACCAGGTAGTTCTGGGCTTTTTTGATGAGGGACATTACTTACTGACTGATTCAGTATCCTTACTCATTGTTGATCTACTACAACATCCTGTCTTCTCCTGATTCAGTCTTGGGTGGTTAAATGTTTCTAGAAATGTATCCATTGATTTTCTGGGTTAACCAACTGGTGGGTACATAGGGTTGTCTTGTGATACTCTGTATTTCTGCATTACCTTGTCATAGCTCATCTTTTACTGCTGAGTTTATTTGAGTTTTTCTCAGTTTCTAGTCTTCCTAAGAGTTTATCAAGTTCATTTAACTTTTCAAAGAACTCCATGTCGCTGATCTTTCCTATGGTTTTAGTATTGTCTATTTAATTTGCTTCCTTTCTCTCTCTCTCTCTCTCTCTCTCTCTCTCTCTCCCTCCCTCCTATGAATTTTGGACTTGGTTCGTATTTGTCTACTACCAGCTGGTATAATGCTAGATTGTTTATTCCGGATCTTTCTTCCTTGTTAACAAAGGCACTTATTGCTATAAACTTTGTTCCTAGAACTTTTCTGGCTACATGAGGCTTTGCATTGCTGAGTGGCCCTAGACTACAGAAATCAATGATGTAAATATAAAATGAATCCATTTCCAGAAGCTCTTTCTAGGTGTCAAAGGGTCCATCCAGTTGTGAGGATAAGTATTTCTTGTAATTCCTCTCCCTGGCTTAGTTTAGGCAGAAATGTAAATGAATGTCCACACTCAGCTTCACCATGAAAACATAAGGAACTGAAAAACACCTTCAACATCCAACACTTTCTAGACACCTCTGGATGTTCTGGCTTCTGTATTACTGGTCCTGAGATCCTGATAGGAAGTGGCACATCCTAAACTCCATGAGTCCATCAAAAGTAGAGATAGTAGTTTGGATAAACACAAAGAATGGAGAGGCGCCTTAAAAAGTTCCGGCCAGATTCCTCATTTATTTAGGTCTCATCTTAAAGTTTATAGTTAGGGTCCAATCTTTAATCTGAGAGCTAAAATTTACACCTCAGTGTCTCTTTAGAACTGCTTTGGCTTTTTTTCATTCTGCAACACATATAGTTAAGAGGCAACACTTTCATTGAGTTTAGGGTACTCATTGTATAAAGAAATGGGCTTAATTCTCTCTGAGCCACTCTTTGATCTCTTGCTATTTCTTCTTCTTTAAGTGGCCTTGGTCAGAATGTGAGAAACTGAGCTCTCTTCAAATATTCAAGAAGCACCAGACCTGAGACCTTCACCAGAGTGAAGCAGAGCTCAACAAGGTCAATTTGGTATTGTAAAGAAAGTAGTAAACTGTCATACATGAAAATATGGTTTTCATCTTTCTTTCCCATTCAGTCCAGGTCTCATACCCACGTCTCCTAGGATATCTCCCCCCTGCCCCACATTATACCCCACCTGCTTCTTGACTACGTAAAATGTACAAGCTGCAGCATAATCCATTCTCCTAATGAACAACCCTCCATTCCAGTTGCTCGTTCTCCTTTCACCTAATATGACAAGTTGAAGAAGAATAATTTATTAACAAGTCTGCACTAAATTACACCCCTCTGTCTTCAATCCGCAGTCAAATATTAATTTTAGAAAAGTAATGACCCAAATGCTGAAGCATATATTATTCTCTTAGATGTTGGGCAGCTCAAATCTCGTCAATTTGTCAAGGATGAAGCAGGCAGGTGGGTGAGAGTGGCATCGGGATTTCAAGCCAGAGGGAAATACTGCACTAGAGGAGGAACAATTACAGAATCAATGCCACAGTGTGGAAGAAAGTCCCTTAAATGGTCACCTACTCCTAATACATCACTAACTTACTGACGTTATTCATTCATCTGTGCAAAGAAGTTTAGTGTTGAATCTAGGTCTGACATTGTGTCATACACGAATGTCTTTATGCCTTGAAGGGATTATATCCACAGATTTATCGAGTAATTCGCTCTGTGTGCACAGGGATTTGCAGGCTGATAAATACAAACAACTGATGTGTTTTTCTCTTACGGCAAAATGTAGAGCAAAGTAAATGAATGAAACAGATCAATAAGAAAGAGCATGAAGATTTCCTTGCAGAGGCCACCTACTCCATAATTTCCTAATATTGCCCAATAAAAACGTTAATTCACATATTAGATGACAATGTTTTTATACACCTCGGTACGTAAATTTTTCTAGACAATAAATATTTCAATTTCAACATTTATAATAATTATTTTAGATGTAAATTATTTCAAACTGAAAGTTGAAGATTCCAAATGCCATTGTTTCCACATTAAGAAAAATGGTGTACAAAGAAGTGTGTTCATAAAAAACAGATCCTGGGAGAAAATGTTTGCTGTCTTACTCTCTTGGGATGTAATCGCAAGGTCTTATGCATGGCTTTAAGCTTTGTCTTGGTTAATATGTCTCATTTGTCTTTGTTATATTGAATCTTAAGTACTTTGGACATGTTTGAAATTTTTTATGATAAAAGTTTAATTATATACAGTACATGGAAGACTATTTCTGCTGCTTACCCTAAATAGTAAAATATCGATCACCATGTTTGGGCACAAGTTTTCTCTCTAATGAAATACCAAATGTGGTTTTTAACACTTCATCTATTTCTTCCTCCTTCAGAGTCTTAAACTCTACCAGATCTGTGTTGTCCTTATAACTGAATCTCCTGTAGGTGAGGGTCCAGCCCACTAAGCAGTGAACCCCTTCTGCAGTCTGCAAGGAACAAAAAGATTTGCTTGTAAACACAGATGCCGGTGATGTCTGAAGGTAAATATTTATGGATTCAAAATCTTCAATTGTTCGAGGTTCAAGAGTAAAACAATAGATTTTCCGGTATATTTTCATTTCTAGAAGATCAGAATTAAGAAATTCTTGGTGTGGAATGTACTGCTCTCTCCTGATTTGGTCCAGGTACCAGATTCCATTTTCTTCTGTCAAGCGGAAAATGGCAGGCACTTGAGGTTGATCCTTCCCAGAAATTAATTCCAGAGGCTCCCAGAACTGGTAGGAGCGTCCAAACCCAGCATCAACAATGTAGTTTCTGCCCCCGATGGTTACCTGTACTAGAAGGTGAATCATACCACTGCTATATTTATTGGCTGGGGTGTTATAAACATATCCTCCCAAAATTGTGGTCTCAAACCCTATTGTGGTCAGAGCCCAGTATAGAATATGATTGACCTGGAGACACCACCCACCCCGTTTCTTTCTCACAATTTGATCAAAAATGGCCTTTAAGTCTAACTCCATGGATTCTCCACAATGAATGTTAAGGTTTTCAAAAGGAACAGCTCGAATCTGGTGCTGAAGAATGTCAGTTAATGTTTCCAAGTCCAATTTGTTCCTGGAGTTCTTATAACCAATTCTTTCAAAATATGCTTCAATATCCATGGTTCCCTGTGGCAAGTAAAAGAAACCAAGAAGAAACATTACTACTTTTGCACTTGGATTTCCAGCAGTAGGCTAATATAGCTACAATGTATTTTAAATATGTAAATGCAATGTTTAGAAATAATTTATATAAATTGATTTACATTCCTAATTTCATTAAATATTCTCAGTGACCCCAGCACAACTGTCTTACATCTCCTTCATCTTTCCAGTATCAGATATTAGAAATCCAGATGAAAAGAGGAACCAAATGATAAGTACCTTAGATGTGGTTTTCTCATTGATAAAAGAAAAACATATTCTACTTGGTACCCATAAAATAGGCTTCTAACACTTCCTCATAGGAACAGGTGAGTTACCCAGTAGCATAGATGGTATTTATGGAAACTGACTCAAGTTACTCATCAACTAAAACAACATAAAATTCTCCATTTAAAGATTTACATTGATTTAGTCATTGATTGGTGGACTCATTCACTCATGAAATACTGTTTGGGCTTGGGTGCTTGCGTCCAATCCCCAGCACCAAAGGTGAAAAAAGCTTCATTAAAACTTTTAAAAATTAGTAAATCACCTTAGAGGATACGTTCCTTATGTGTATACCATCTCCCATTAATCTAGCTGACCCCTTGCATTTCTTCTCTTCCTTAGTCGCATCAGCACTCTTTCACATTTGTGCAGACTCCACATCTCTCACAATCTGCTTCAGAGAAGATGAGGGGTATTTGGTTAAAGTTCTCCAGCACCTGTTTGACTCCTTAAGCAGAATCTATACAGAACATGCATGGAAGAGACTTAAAAACTGATGTAGAGAAGAAAGGTGCTTTGTACTCAATGGGCCATTTATTGCTCATGCAGGCATTTCCTATTATTCCTTTTAAACCATGTAATATTTCTCAAGTTTTTGTTTCCTCCTCTGTGAACCCTCATCACTCAAAAGTGTAACAGAAAAACACACAGAAGATATAAACATATTATATCTGTGTATAATATACATTGGTGTGAAGTGATATTTTCCGTAAGTGAAATAGAAATAAAATGGGAAAAAACAAGAAAGATTCTGAGAAAGTTCGACTCTACATGCTTCAGATTGGAATATATTCTTGTTAAATTTTTGAAATTAAAAAATTTATTTATTTACTACTCCTCTTTATTCTGCTGCTTTTGGTACTTTTTAAAAAAGATGATAAAGTGTTGAGTTGGAATTCAATAATTTCAAATTGCTTAGAATGAAATCAGTTTTGTTTTTTGGTTTTTTGTGGGTTTTTTTTTTTTTTTTGGTACCAGAAATTGAACTCAGGACCTTGCGCTTGTGAGGAAGGCAGTGGCACCAGTGAGCTAAATCCCTAGCCATGAAATCAGTTTTTGTTAGGGGCCTCAATACTAGGAACATGTAGAAAAATAATGGTTTTCAGTGACTCCATGTAAAAAGACATGTATTTCTAAGATGTTGTGTGTTGTGAAAGCTCCTGCAAAGTAGTTATAAGAGAAAGAAGTGAATGAAAACACTCTGGTTTCCACGTGGATCTGTGACATCTCTGTACAGGAACAGATCTTTATCTCAGCTCCATTCACACAGGAGACTCACAGCAGCCAGAGTGACCACACCCAGTGAGCCCATTGAGAACCGCGGGAAGGCATTTTACACCTGTCTCGCTAAGCTGAATGTAGGTTGATGGTCAGTGTTAATTCGGGAGTCTTAGGATATGTCTTCTTCCTGGGAAAAACTAAACAGTAATATGAAAGTTTCCAGAGTATAGGAAATGATTTTTCTCAAAAATGAAAATGTAGTTTTGTAGACCATAATTTAAGAAGATTATACAATCAACAATAACAGACAGAGTTGACAAAATGGTAAAATGAACAACTGAGTCGCCCTGGGGTGGGTGTGGTAAGTAAATGATAGGAGATGGAAGAAACTTGAAGAGTCTAAGTCTGGCGGTTCTAGAAGCCTCCACAAAGGGTCACAGAAGCAACCACCACAACAGGCAGGATAACAGAATCACGCTCCATGCCCCTTGTTACAACCAAAGCATGTACTAGGCAGAAAGTGCAGTATGCAGCTGTAACACTGAGGTTCCTTGTAGGCCACAATAAAACTATGGCTGGGAATAGAGGAACAGGAAAATAAAGCAATGCCATTCACGTAGACTGTCATCAGAAAGGAATATGGACCACTTCCATACAGAGCACCCACCATGAGAGAACATCCTATCTTATTCCTCTTTCCTCACCTCCTCTCAAAAGATAAAGGAGCCCAAGCTTCATCCCAGGCAGATCTCTGACCGGCCACACTAGATTCAAGAAAGAGAAGCACAGTGGAAACACAGCTACACATACATGAATATGATGGCAGCACATAAAAACATAGTATGGGATTGGGATTTGAAGATGGGTGTAACATGCAAAGTGTACATGTTCAAAAAGATAAGCAGTGCAAGAAGAAAAATAAGCTGATTATGAAGAAGTTCTGCACACGAACTTGGCACGATAGAGCATGTAAATTATATTCAACAACCAAGAGCTGAAAAACTCGGTGACAAAATAATATGGCTGATGAAAAGAAAGATTTCAGAATATAAAAAATGGAGTAAGGACAAATAGAAACATGATTAATGGTAGAAAAGAATTGAGTAGATACAACATAATATCATATTAATTATAAGTACAGCTTGATATTCATAATAAAGGTTTATAAAAACATACACTTAATTTAAAAGTCAACTAGAAACTAAAGGAAATGGAAGGAAGAAAATGTATACAGTGCTTCTGCAGAGGAGACTCTGAAAGTGTGATAAAAATACACAGAAGATGTATACATAGTATATGGGTACATGACATGCATTGGTATGAAGTGGTATTTTCCGGAAGTGAAACAAAAACAAAATGGGAAAAACAAGAAAAATTCTGAGAAAGTTGGATTCTACATGCTTCAAACTGGAATATATTCTTGTTCAATTTTTGAAATTTAAAACTTTTTATTTATTTATGACTCAAGCATCCAATAGAGGAAGAAAACACTTCACAATGAAGAAAATATCAGGTCAGCAACAGAATGTTTCACAGAATTACACAAAGGTGAGGCAAACAAACTATATTCATAGTGAGGTGCAGAAAAGTGCAATCCTGAAATATTATTTTCGTTACTATTATTTGAATGAAAATAAGACATGCATACAAAGACAATCAGATACATGAAAGAACTTGAGAAATCCAACAAATATGAGCTATCTTGATGAAGCATTTGACCTTCATTGGCCAGGGAGGAAGGAGATGAAGAGCCAACTAAGAAACAAGGCATGAGGAAGAACTTCTGTGCCCATGGGTTCCTTTCAATACAGAACGAAGAGTAGAAAGATGATGAGGATGTTCACTGCTGTAAAGGCTACTTCAGCTACACCGAAATAGAAATAAATGAAAATTAAACCTGAAGACCGAGAAAAGATCAGACTGAGAAAACCTGGTCTCAAAGTTTCAATATTAAAATGGTTAAAATATAAACTTAGGGACATTACGATCTTGAATATTTTTATTGAGCAGACTCAATTCATGAGTCAGACAGCATCAGACCTCAAGCAATTCAATGCTGTGAGTGGGAAGGGAGGAGAGTGGAAAGCAAGAGGGAAAAAGGGAGGTGGGGAAGAAAGAGTTTTAGAAGACATGCACAGAAACCAACAAAAAATGTATTCGGTAGACAGGAAGTTCTCAGCTAGAGGTTAGCAGATCGCTTCTCATTGGGAAGGTCTCCATTATCCTTTTATTGCTTACCTTGGTAACACAAGCACTACAAATGTTCAGCCTGATGTTTATCCAACTAAAATATTTCTTAACAGAACATATTTTCATTACATTATGGAAATGAAAAGCAGAATTGGGGAGGTATAATCTAAGGGAGAAATAGAGCCAGAAAAGAATTGGAAAGTACTCTTCCTATCTAAAGTAATTTGAGAAAAAAATGTAAATACACGGACTCACGCGGACCCTTACGATGTCCTCTGCATCAAAGAGGTCCCAGAATGAAATACGTTTAGTGCGCCTGGAGAGGGCACATGGGGTTGATGAGGCTTCAGGACTTCAGTTGGTGTGGGGATAATCTTTCTGTTAAGACATCTCCATCCCTTTATATTTCTCTTACCATTGGCCCGCTTCCCTCATCTGGCCTATGTTGTTATCATGAAGGACCTGCATGTGAGGTTCTCCCTGGAGGACCAAGGGCTCCTGAAACTTTCTTGCCCCCTTCTGCTGACAGCTGGAAGTGCAGAGACTGGTGTCCTTGCCAGAATAGCCCTGGGGCAATAGTTTGTTGGTACAGGGTCCCTTCGTATAGCTGCCTTGCTTTCAGTCTGAACTAGGTGTTTTGTTTTGTTGAATAATTGGCATTTAACCCAGCTCCTGACATAGTCTTTGAAAATACTCTACCACAGAGCTAAAGCCTACAGCCTTTTTAGTTTTTAAAGACAAGGTCATGGTGAGATGCTCAGCCTGGGCTGGAACTTGTGACCCTCCCACTTCAGCCTCCCCAGCAGCTGGAATTACAGGAGCGCTCTGCTGCGCAGAGCTGGACAAACATGAAGTTAATAACCAGCATTCAGACACAGTTGAATTTCTCCCAGCATTTCACTAAGTCACTCGCATTATTGTTCCAGTGTCTGCTTTGGGGGAACTGAACTCAGGTCACCTTGGTGTTCATTTTGGGAGCAGAAAGCTGAGACACACAGAATGAAGCAACATCCAGAGGGCCTTGCCACCCTGTACACATTTGGCTTGTGTGTGCAGATCTGATGAATGTCATTTTGTCCTATGGTCAAGAAGCAAGAGTTAGACCAAGCGATGTGAGGGATCCCTGAATGACCCCACCCTTGCATCACAAGATGCTCTCAAAGAGTAGCTTGGCATGCAGAGCTGTCCTTTCAGTCTCAATCCTAGCATCTCTGCATCTTTCACATACAACAGCAGTTTTCAGATTTTTTGGCTGAAAAAAAAAACTCGATTTTTTTTTCAAAGTGAGGTTGTGAGCAAGAGCCAAGAACAGAGGAATTAAAAGGAACTGATCCAGAGAGAGACTTCCCCTAAGATGCTGCTGTAATAGTTTAAGGCTACAAGCAGCACTCATACAGTAGATAGGGCTTCAGATGGAATCTCCTACACCTTCTGCATGGACTTCTGTCATTACTGAGTAGAATCTACAAGGAGAAGCACTGAGCCACTTTTCTCCAACTTGTGTGCTTTTTCCTTTCCTTCTCCTGTGTTTTCTTTGTTCTTTTCCACAGTGAAGTGCATGGCAGTGGCATCACAACTAACAGGCCCTTACAGTGTGGAGATGGCAAAGTTCCTGCCCTGCTGTTCACACGTAAAGAGCATTGGTCAGCTGTGCTCAGGGTACGGGACTCCTGCATCTCTGCCAGGACTCCCAGCAGCCAGGCCAGGGCTGTGGGGCATTAGCAGCACACCAGTCAGGCAAATCGAAAGGGAAACTGAAGCTAAGACTCAGCCAGCTGAGTACACTGTCTCTGGGAGGGAAGTAGCTAGAGGATGACAGTTAAAAAGTTCCTTCTGAGGGACAGGGTGGAGTCAGCTGTTTTGAGTTTGAAGCAATAAAAGGAGGGGCCAAGTAAGGAAAGAACAGTTTATCAGAAAGGAGCCAAAAAGTATGCTGCAACTGTGGGCATCCTGCCAGAGCACAGGGCAGAGTCCAGAACAGCTTCCCAGGCCCCTGGCTCCTTGCTGCTATGGAGTTTTCTAGACCATGCTCAGGGCGATGCCTGCCTAGGCTGACCAAAAGTGAAAATGCTTATTGAGAGCCTTGGAGACCCTTTCAATTAATCCTCCTTCCAGTGTGATAAAACTTCCTAGAATTCCTCTAGTCCTTACACATAATATCTAGCAATCTTACTGGATATTTGAGATCATTAGGAGACTTCTAATCAGTTAATTCAAGAGAAACAGGGATTGTTATGAGCCTGCTCCTTACAGGATTAACTGAGCCCCTCAGGATACACTGTTAGAGACCAAAGATAGGAGACATCAGTATGAAAAGTATTCAAGGAAAAAAAAGTACTCAAGAGGAAAATCCCATTGAGGAATTTCTCTCAGACACCGCTATCTTTTAATATGCCCACTTAACTCTCACAGTAAACATTTAAGTGAGTTTCATTATTAATTTTCATTTTACAACTGTGGAAACAGAATTTGTAAGAAACTAATTGACTTCCTTAAATTCTTACCAGTAGGATGTGGTGCGGCTATGAGTCTAACTCACTTTGAACCAAGTGTCTGTATACCAAAGTACTTAGAGCATTAGATCCCACATATGTGCCACCCACACCTTCTGAACAAATTTTAGAATTTGAATTAGAGCCGAAATAGAATCTAGTTCCCTAGACTCCCTATTGAGGTCAGACGTCACTCCGTTTACAAAGTACTTAAAAAGTCAGTCCCCGAGCTTTACTTACCCAGTGATCAGGAACTGCAACCAGGAAATAGGCTGAATTCACTCTCTCTCCTTCCAAGGTCTTCAAAGGTTCCTTATTGGCTTTCTGAAGTTCCCGCCCTGGGTGTCTGGTTAGATTCAGCCCAGGGATCTCTGGGAAATGTAGTTACAATGCCCCAAGTCACTCCTGTGGAGAAGTTGGAGTTTTTCATTGGTTGTTTTTAAAGAAAGTCATTTAATCATGTATGCTGACATGTTTATGAGTTAAATAGAATGTCTTGAATTATTTTCAATTTATCTATGGGCATAATAGATCATGAGTTTGTCATTGGATGGTATATTCAAAAGATCATTCTATCATATTTACTTTTGCATGAAGTTAAATTTTCTTATAAGTAGTTGTAGTAATAATGAAGTTTAATTTTACTACTTATTCTAAGTAGCAAAAGATTACATACTATGCTTTGGCACAAACTTCCTCTCTAGAAAAATTCCACAGGTAGTTTTCAGTACTCTGGATGATCACACGAAGCAGGAAGAACTAATTCAAAACAATGACATTCAGGCTGGGGATTTAGCTCAGCGGTTCGGTGGCCTGCCTTGCAAGCGCAAGGACCCGAGTTCAATCCCTGGTACCAAAAAAAAAAGAAACAAAACAATGACATTCTTGGGTTGATGATTGGCTCTTGCCTGGCATGTGGCACAATTAGACCAATGAGGTGTTATTGTTGGAGTTACATATTCCACTATGGAGATTGAGGACCCTATGATACCAACTCAAATCTATTGAGAGAACCTATGAAGAACAACACTAACAAGGAAACAAAGATGTTAAAAGACTTTGATGAAGTCTAATATTATCTTTTGTCAGTTAACATAAAAAAAAAGAAGAAAAAAGTCTCTTAGTTGTCAAACCCATCTAGGAAGGATTTTGTAACCTTCTATACCATGGCTTTGGTCTACTGAGATTTTATAAGTGACGACAGTGCCCAGAACTGAAGACTTAAGTTCTCTGCGATGTAGCACAGCCTTGGGTGATGTGATATTGTTCGGTGGCCTGCCTTGCAAGCGCAAGGACCCGAGTTCAATCCCCGCTACCAAAAAAAAAAAAGAAACAAAACAATGACATTCTTGGGTTGATGATTGGCTCTTGCCTGGCATGTGGCACAATTAGACCAATGAGGTGTTATTGTTGGAGTTACATATTCCACTATGGAGATTGAGGACCCTATGATACCAACTCAAATCTATTGAGAGAACCTATGAAGAACAACACTAACAAGGAAACAAAGATGTTAAAAGACTTTGATGAAGTCTAATATTATCTTTTGTCAGTTAACATAAAAAAAAAGAAGAAAAAAGTCTCTTAGTTGTCAAACCCATCTAGGAAGGATTTTGTAACCTTCTATACCATGGCTTTGGTCTACTGAGATTTTATAAGTGACGACAGTGCCCAGAACTGAAGACTTAAGTTCTCTGCGATGTAGCACAGCCTTGGGTGATGTGATATAAAGGGCTCTGCCCCTAAGCTGAATGTTGGTATGCTGAAAGGTACTCTTCCCTCATTAACTTTTCTTTTTCTATAATGTGTATATCCTTCCCATGTTTCCACTGTTTCCAACTTTCTCCACTTGTATGTCTCCAAAATTTTGCCAGAATCTATTACAGTAGTTGCCTTTTTTGTCATAATCACTTACGTCAATCCTCTTCCTCCAAACCCTGGCTCTTCCCTCACCGAGTATGCAAGAAAGACAGGAAAAAGCTGATTCAAAGAGAAAAATGTAGTTTTTATGTGATTGGTCATTTTCTTATGGCATTCTATACCATGGCTTTGGTCTACTGAGATTTTATAAGTGACGACAGTGCCCAGAACTGAAGACTAAGTTCTCTGCGATGTAGCACAGCCTTGGGTGATGTGATACAAAGGGCTCTGCCCCTAAGCTGAATGTTGGTATGCTGAAAGGTACTCTTCCCTCATTAACTTTTCTTTTTCTGTAATGTGTATATCCTTCCCATGTTTCCACTGTTTCCAACTTTCTCCACTTGTATGTCTCCAAAATTTTGCCAGAATCTATTACAGTAGTTGCCTTTTTTGTCATAAT
>NW_022900930.1:39840871-39843210 GCF_012274545.1 Fukomys damarensis | reverse complement strand
GGCCGGGGATTTAGCTCAGCGGTTCGGTGGCCTGCCTTGCAAGCGCAAGGACCCGAGTTCAATCCCCGCTACCAAAAAAAAAAAAGAAACAAAACAATGACATTCTTGGGTTGATGATTAGCTCTTGCCTGGCATGTGGCACAATTAGACCAATGAGGTGTTATTGTTGGAGTTACATATTCCACTATGGAGATTGAGGCCCCTATGATACCAACTCAAATCTGTTGAGAGAACCTCTGAAGAACAATACTAACAAGGAAACAAAGATGTTAAAAGGCTTTGATGAAGTCTAATATTATCTTTTGTCAGCTAACATAAAAAAAAAGAAGAAAAAAGTCTCTTAGTTGTCAAATCCATCTAGGAAGGATTTTGTAACCTTCTATACCATGGCTTTGGTCTACTGAGATTTTATAAGTGACGACAGTGCCCAGAACTGAAGACTAAGTTCTCTGCGATGTAGCACAGCCTTGGGTGATGTGATATAAAGGGCTCTGCCCCTAAGCTGAATGTTGGTATGCTGAAAGGTACTCTTCCCTCATTAACTTTTCTTTTTCTGTAATGTGTATATCCTTCCCATGTTTCCACTGTTTCCAACTTTCTCCACTTGTATGTCTCCAAAATTTTGCCAGAATCTATTACAGTAGTTGCCTTTTTTGTCATAATAACTTACGTCAATCCTTTTCCTCCAAACCCTGGCTCTTCCCTCACCGAGTATGCAAGAAAGACAGGAAAAGGCTGATTCAAAGAGAAAAATGTAGTTTTTATGTGATTGGTCATTTTCTTATGGCGTAGACAACTGTGCTTTCTATTAAGAAATTATATTTCTTTTTAAATGCTAAAATTTATTTTCAAGTTTTTCTCCTCTACACGCACACCTCTGTGTCTCACACTCTTTCATTCTCTGTCATCTGCTTTCACCCCACTATTCTCCAGTGTTGTATCATCTTTCCTATTGCTTGACACAGTATACAACACCCACAACTTAAAGTAGGAGAGTTTTAATTAAGGTCATGTTGCAAGGGGATTCAGTCCATAGCTGTTTCCAAGGTGGAAAAATCATAGTGGAAGGGCAATGGTGAAGCAAAGCTGCTTAGTTTTTAGAAGCTGGGGAGAACAGCAGGTGTGGACTACCAGAGAGGAAGGATCCAGGGATCAGATCCTAAGGCCATGCCTCCATGACTCAAAAGACCCAATCAGAAGTGTGCTCTACCAGCTCCCTGGGTGCATTTCAAAACTACACCCCAAGTGCCACATCTCACCTTTGTCCACTTCATATCCAAACACACCATACTTAAAGATAATAGCAAGTTCATAATTCCACCAAACATAAAACAGCTATTCCGTGTATTACTGACATGAGATAATACCTTCTCCCACAGTCTCTGAAGTTTCAACATTTTTCAGAAGTCCAGGTTGAAGTCTTTTTTTGAGAATCAAGGCAAACTCTTATCTGTGAGCATCTGTTTTTTTTAAAAGTTACATAATCCCAATGTACAATGGCAAAGGTAAACAGTCCCAATTCAAAAGAGATAAATAGAGGAATGGAAGAATTGGACCAAAAAAATAAGACCAAAACCAAGAAGGGCAAACATTAAGCTCTAGCTCCATATCTAGCATCCAGGACACCGGGCTGTGAAATGTGAGCTCCGAAGGCCTTGGATGACCTCACCCATGTGGCATTGCCAGTTCCAGTCCACAAGGCTTACCTTCTTTTCCTCATGGCCTCCTTCATTCCTCAGCAAATATTCCACATTCCTCATATCTCCAACTTCCTAGAGTCTCCACTGTATCTTTGGTTGTATTCTCGCAGCCTCTTACACTGTTTTCTCAGGTTTTCTTGTCTGGCCTCTCAGGTCTTTTTTTTTTAATGTGGGTGGAGGCTTCCCTGGCCCTACAGTTCTTGCATTCTGCATGCCAGTAAAACCGTACCACATGGATTAAACTGAGATCTACCACCAGCATGGGCAGTGACAAGCCTGGCTATACTGTGGCAATAGCAGCCCATGAGTGCCTAGGCAGCTGAGCACAGTAAAATGAATTTCACATTAACCAATTTTTCTGGAGGTCCTTCTTGCATAAGGAGGCAAGAGGACCTCTTCTCAAGAAAAAGGTTAACACCTTTGCACAACTGAGCCAGCAATGGGTGGGGTCTTGCTAATTTCTTAAATCCCCTTAAATCATCTTTCTTCATGTCCCTGTACAAAGTACTTGTTTTATTTTTAATAATACTAATCTTTTTCCTAGTCACACCTCATTTGTCTCCAAATTTGCATGCTTTTCATTCTGGGCCTAAATTTATTTTTCAATATTTTTTGCTTTTTTTTTTTTTTTTTTTTTTT
>NW_022900930.1:39837865-39840803 GCF_012274545.1 Fukomys damarensis | reverse complement strand
TTTTTTTTTTTTTTTTTTTTTTTTTTTTTGTCTCTGACTCTCTTCACAAATTATGCTAAAAGTAGCCATATTTACCTATATCATAGCCTGAAAATAGGGCTGCTTTGAAATTTCCTCTATTAGATTAACTAGTTTACCACCTTTAATCTTTGTCTTGTGCAAAGTCTCAGAACATGGGAAAAATATACATGAATTTTCTGCCAGAGTGTAACAGATCTGGCCTCTAGTTCAACTACTAAATGGAATCCTTGCTCCTAACTGAAACCTGCTAAGCCTGGCCTTTACTGTGTCTATTCCTATCAATACTCTTGTCTTTTGAGCTCTGACCATCATCATCCATCATCATATAACATCCTAAGGCTTCTCTAGCCTGCATTTGCAAGCCTTCCTAAACTCCTCTCACAAACTAGCTTCAAAGACTCTAAACTACACATTCAAATGTAGTCATAGCAACAACCGTATTGCTTCAGAACCAGTTTTCTATATTAGTAGCCAATGGTGAGCACAGTACTGGAAACCCAAAATTTAAAAGTGAAGTTTAATTTAGCTTATGTTTTTAAATACTTTAGTACATGATCAGCTTCTGACAAGGCAGAAACATCATGGTGGAAGGGTGGAGCAGGTTAATAGTGCCATCCAGATAACATACCAGGAACTATATATAATATGGAAAATTACACCTTCATGCCTCACCCAGAAATACCCAGAAGAATGCTCCACTGGTCCTAGGAGTGATTCCAAATCAATCAAGGTGACACGTCACCCTAATTTACACAAATGCTCTTTCCTTTTTCTTTTTTCTTTTTTTTTTTAAGGTAAAATGTCAAGTTGGAATTTAGTAACTGCCAATCCATTAAGAAGAAGTTATATTTTTATTAGGGACCTAGATACCAGCAACATGTTCTAACCAAATGACATGAGTATTCTGTGATGAAATGTAAAACGTTGTGTATTACTGTAGCTATAGCTCAAGGTGAAATACTAAAAGTACTTGGAAAGTAGTTGTCAGGAAAAGGCCTGAAATACTATTAACTTTCCATGTGGATCAGTAACATCTTTGTGCAGGAGAGTATGTCCTTCTCAGCTTCTCTCTCTCTCTCAGATTTAAAGAAGTTGGAGTGAATACATTCAGGCAGCTAATTGAAAACTATCCAAAAGGCATTTGGCACCTATTTTAGTAAGTAGAACATAGTTGATCATCACTATTAATTTAGAAGTCTTAGAGTGTTTCTTCTTCCTGATGCAACTCCTAGAAGCAAAAGCAAAGATACTTTAAAAAATATATAACATGACCTTTTTCAAAAACAAGAGTAATTTACTGGCCCATAAATTACAAGGGATCCTGGAACATCACAAAGAGAGGGAGTGAACTGCATGACAAAATGAGCAGCTGAGCTGTACAGAAAAGGGTGTGGAAAGGATAATCCTGAAAGATGGCAGCAACATGGTGTGCTCTAGGCATGAAGGTTCTGGAAGTCAGCAAGGGGGCAAAGAAGCAACCACCTAGGTAATCATCATAGCAACTGGAAGGAATAAACCATACTTCATGTCCTCAATGAAAACCTAGATATATACCAAATACAACAAAGACTTACATGTAGAGTTAGCACCTGGTCTTCCTTTAGAAAACAATTACATTTAGAGATACTGAAGTAGAGAAAAAATAATGTCTTTAGTTTAGGATGTAAATACAAAGAAAGAGGGACAAATTACATCCTGAAAAATCTCCCATCAATGTAGTTACTTCATTTTCATCTTCTATAATCCCCTCTAAAAAGATTGAGGAGTCCAAGCTCAACCCCAGGTACACATCTCACCAACCACAGTAGATTTAATAAATAAGTCAATGGTGGAGACAAAGCTATACATACATGAATATGATAATAAAGCAAAATGTAAATACACTGTGAGTTTAGGATTGCAAGAGAAAACATAATATGCAAATAGAGATAGAGAATTTGCATGCCAAGTAATCTCCCATCAATGTAGTTACTTCATTTTCATCTTCTATAATCCCCTCTAAAAAGATTGAGGACTCCAAGCTCAAGCCCAGGTACACATCTCACCAACCACAGTAGATTTAATAAATAAGTCAATGGTGGAGACAAAGCTATACATACATGAATATGATAATAAAGCAAAATGTAAATACACTGTGAGTTTAGGATTGCAAGAGAAAACATAATATGCAAATAGAGATAGAGAATTTGCATGCCAAGTAAGAAAACCAATTCAAGATGAAAAATAAACTGTAAGGAAAGATGTTCTTTACAAGTACTTGATAATACAGAACATGTAAAATATGATCAATAACAAAATAAAGACAAAAAAATAAGGTGATGAAATAATACAGTCTATGAAAAGATTTCAGAACTTGAACAGTAAGTAGAAACAGAGTTAATATATAATTAATAATAAATAACAAAAACTATGTAGACGTAGCCTGTTAATACCTTACTTATGTGCTATTCAATATTATAACAAATACAGTGAATAACCAACAAAAAAAAAACCGGAAAGACTACTTTAACACATAGTTTTGGAGTTTTTCATCTATGAGCAATTGGCCTTGTGGCTTTGGGCCTATGGTGGCACGGTAAATCCTTGAGAGAAACGTGATAGAGGAAGTAGTTGAAATCATGGCAGCCAGGAAGCAGAGAGATTTGAAGGGGCTAGGACTCTAATATCTTCTTAAAGGGAGTACCTCCAAAGGCTGGGAAGCCTCCCAATAATCTCTACCTCTGAAAGGTTTAATCTATCCCAATAAACATCGTGGGGCCAAAACCAAAACTGTAACACATGATCATTTGTAGGGCTCTCATTCAAACTATAGCAAAATGCATTCAGTCCACCTCAACAAGTTAAGCACTGACAAATGTTCAAGTCCAAAGACTCCCCTGAAACTCAAGGCAAATGCTTAGCTGTGAGCATGTTTTTT